>NC_044909.1:36849191-37166624 GCF_001633185.2 Quercus lobata
CGAGCTAGGTAGGCGGAATAGGTCGGCGATGAGGGAGCTGGCCGGCAAGCTGAGGGATGAGGGAGATGAGGGAGCTGGCTGGCGAGCTAGGGAGAAAGAAAAAAAAAATTAAGGAAGAAAAAAGAAAGAAGAGAAGCCGGAGAGAGAGAGAGAGAAAAGGAAATATTTATTTTAATGAGAGAGGAGAGAGAAGTGTAATAATTTTTTTTTTTTTTTTAAACCTTTGAGCTATAGTGCACATCTAAAGATAGATGTGCACTATAGCTGAGGAGCTAAATCTAAAAAGATTTAGCTCCACTGCTGCTTCATGGTTTTTTGGTGTTTGAGGGCTAAAAAATACTATTATACCTATATAGCACCATTGCTGTGAGTGCTCTAACAACACCGAGTGAGGGGTCAGTTCAGAGCATACGTAAAATATAGTAAATATATATATATATAATAAGCAATATTAAAAAAATAAAAATAAACGGAATCAATTAGGCTCAGATTGTAAAATTATCTCCGTTAGGAGACTAATTTTGGTCTGAATTCAATTTATCAAAATTAACTAATTAAGTGACAGAGTTATTCCTCTCAAAAAAAAAAAAAAAAAAAAAGTGACAAAGTTATTAAAAGATAAACGAAAAAAAAAAAAAAAAAAAAAAAAAAAAAAAAAAAAGCCACACACAATAATGCACATGTTTATGATTCTACTTATGATTCATGTTTAAAACTTAATTTAGTGATTCATGTTAAAGGGAAATTCTAAGGTACCCCTACTATCTTTTGTGGGTATGGTACCTATAAGTAAGTGTCAAACGTGAAATGACATGCCAACCATGGAGATAATAAGAGCATCCATAGTAGTGGAATTAAAAATTTAGTTATTTGACACCAAAAAAAGTTACTTTATCTATTTTATCTACTCATTTTACAAAACATGCTGCAGTAGTGGATCTATTTTAGCTTTCAACATAATAAAATAATATAAACATCACAATAAAATAATATATCTATTACAATAAAATAATACATCAATTGCAATCACAACCACCCGCAATCGCTAGCGCTACCACTACCGTCGCCACCACCGACTCTTCCACTGCCGTCACCACCACCATCGTTGCCCCATGATAGCAAATAATCATTTAGTGTTAACAAGTGGTTTTTTTAACCCCAAATTATACTTATACATTTTTTTTTACTAAAATAATTTCTCAATCATCATGTTAGCAAATAATCATCTAGTATAACAATAATATTTTGTTTTAACTCCAAATTATATGTATACAAATTTATCTTTTGACTAAAAAAAATTTCTCAATCATCATGATAACCTATTATCATCTCAATTGTTCGGAAGCAATCTTGGAACAATGTGAACTATGAAATGGAGGAACTTTATAAGAAAACATATAAAATAGAACACATATTATAGCTGGAACAATATAGTCCATAGATTACTCACATACATAACTCAAACCAAATTATAATAAAACTCACACACTCGCACAAGTTACTATGACTCATGTTTCTCAACATATAAAAAAGAAAGTTCCTACGACTCGCCTTGCAATTACCATAAATGTTCAATGAGGTCCAACTGGAGTTAAGAATGAATTTCTCAGTCTCTAATGCGTCCATACCTCTCAATGTATGACATAAATCCATCACTCTGTTCACGTAACACTTGCATGGAAGGATTATACAAAGCCTTCGCATTGGTAATCTAAAAAAATTAAAAGAAATATAATATGATTAGTATCTTCAAACTATTGGTGAATGGGTATGTTAACATTATTTCAATATAATTTATACCTTATCTTGTTCGGTTATAGCACTTTGATGATGTGCGTTAACTTTAGCCATGCACCCGGAAAACTTATTTGTCTTTTCACTAATCATTCCTCAACGACTTATCAAGGAGATAGCAGTACATGTGGTACCAAATGTATTGTATTGCGTGAAGTATTTCCAAACTTTTGATAAAATGTATTTTGTTTTTGTTCATTACTATGTATGGCATTAACACTACTATTGAGCCATGCTGATACTAGGAGTTGATCTTCCTCTACACTAAAGTTAGAGCCCCATTTTTCTTTTGTAGAAGAGACATTTTCAACTTGAGGTGGAGAATCAAAACTAACAAAAGAGTATTTTGAGATGTTTTCAAAAGTTGTCAGTCAATATCTATATCCCCATTGATGATACCTGTGCAATATGTTAGGTCTTTGCATGACTACATGTCTCTACGTGACTTCATAAAATTAGAAGAAAAAAAAATGTAAACTTCCCTGCACACAGAATATTCCCAAACTAACGTTTATATCAAAAACATAAATTCCTACAAATAGAAAATTCCCAATACATTCCAATCCTTAACTCACAACAAATATTATATGAATCAAAACTGAGTAACTCACAACTCATTGAAATAAGGCATGAAGCAAAAAAATAAAAATAAGGTAGAAAGCAAGTTTCAAATCCAAATCAAAATGAATGGATGCTCTGAATTTACTGCACTATTCTATCCATTCATCAATTCAACTTACCAAAGCATGGATAAGTTTGTTGAGATCAAATGACAGAAATATTCATTGAACAAGAACAACAAAAAAATTATTGCATCTAAAATTTATTTATTCTATATTTATAGATACACACACATCCCCAAATAAAAAATCCCAAGCATGTAGATGAAGAAGATAGAGACAACTGACCTAAAGGCGAGTTAGGTTAGAGGCGTGGATCGGTAGCAGCGGCAGCAGCAGGACAGAGAGGTGAGAGTTTAGAGGTGAGAGTTTGAGGCTTGAACTTGTGACTCAACCCAGTCGCGAGGCCAAGTCGCCAGAACACCCTGTTTGGGGAAAAACTGACTTTTCACATTCCTTCTCACCCTACTACATATATACCCTTATACCCACGATATTCAGAGAGCTTCTAGAGAGAATTTTGAGAGAGAAACCCTAGAGAAAAATAAGATTGATTCATCCACAATCTTCACATAGAGACTCTTCAAATTCCTCTACTCTCTTCCTCTCCATTGTCAAAACCTTGAGAGGTACATTACCAAAAACTTTTCTCATCATACCCATATCTGTGAGAAGGCCATTTGGTGTTTGGGAAGAAGTTAAGAAGGGACCAATTTCATATTGGTTGATGCTGTAAGGTTGAATTTAATCAACCATTTTGTTGGCTTTATTTCGTGCCAAATTTGCTTGTATTTCAGCATTTAGTGACCCTGTATTTAGGTGGGTTTTGTTGTAAGGGTAGTGAGTGAGATAGAGTGATTGAATGCTCAAGAGTGTGCAAGAAAACAAAGTCTCACGGTTTGACCTCGCGAGTGAATCACAACTGCAAGCCGCCAGAAGAAGCACACGTGCCAAGCATGCCAGAAGTTGAAGCGTCATGCTAGCTGGAGCACTACAGGACAAAATAGGACAATTGGCCGTTCTGTTATCGCGCAGCTGGAACTTGCGACTCAGTCAAGCCGCGAGCCACCCCTATTTTGAAAAACCTGACGTTTCACATTCTTTTCTTACCCTAGTATAAATACCCCTCATACCCACAAATGAAAGAGAGCTTCTAGAGAGAATTTTGAGAGAGAAACCCTAGAGTAAAACAAGATTGTTTCATCTACAATCTTTACATAAGAGTCTCTTCAAATTCCTCAACTCTCTTCCTCTCCATTGTCAAATCCTTGAGAGGCATTTTACCAAAACCTTTTTCTCACCATATCCATTACTGTGAGAGGGCTGTTTGGTGTTCTGGGAAGCAGTTAGGAAGGAACCAATCTACATTAGTTGATGCTATGGTCAAGTAGAGGAATCCGGGAAGCTAGAAAAGAAAAAGGTTCGGCGCAACCTCGTTGGAGTAAGAAGCTTGGAGGGCTTAGGTGCATTGGGTAGATTAGGCTTGGAGGGTCTATTGCTGTCCATGTATCCCAACTATATTTTCTAGTGGATTGTTTACCGCTTGGAAGGCGGCAGAGAGGTTTTACGCCGAGGGCTTCAGTTTCCTCTTCGATAACACATCGCGTGTTGTCCTTGTGTTTGCATATTCCTTCCCTTTTATCTTTGCCTTTTATTATCTGCTGTGGGTTGTGATTTTAATTTGGCTTAGATAGTTTTCCAATTCTGTTTTATAACTTTTGTTCATTTTTCGCACACTAGTTGTTTGACATAAAGTTTGAATTGGTTAATTTGTAAATTGGGGGTCTAAACGTTCAAGGGTGTTTTTACACTATTTGAACTTTCAATTGGTATCAGAGCGGGTACACTTCTAGTGGTTTCATTACCATAGTGTGATCCTTGACTCCCTTTTGAGATGGATCGATCTCAATCCCTAAATGCACCTCCATATTTTGATGGTAGTAATTATGCCTTTTGGAAGGTTCGCATGAGAGCATTTTTGTGATCCATTGATGAATCTGTTTGGGATGCTGTTGAGATAGGTTGGACCAAACCTGAGGCAGCCAAATCCACATGGGATAAGGCAGCACTCGCCGCATCTAATGCTAACAGTAAAGCACTCAATGCCATTTTCTGTGGTGTGTCTCCAGATGAATTTCATAGGATCTCTCATATTACCATTGCCAAAGAAGCGTGAGAGATATTGGAGACTACTTACGAAGGCACGAAGAAAGTAAAAGACACCAAGCTGCAGATGCTAACCACTTGGTTTGAGGAGTTAAAAATGAGTGAGGATGAGTCCTTTGACTCTTTTTATAGCAAGCTAAATAAGGTCATTGTAAGAAAGTTCAATCTGGGAGAGAAAACGGAGGATTCTAAAATTGTAAGGAAGATCCTTCGATCATTGCCAGAAAGTTTTCGTGCCAAAGTGACAGCGATTGAAGAGAGCAAGGACCTTGATGACATAAAAGTCCAAGAGTTGGTTGGTTCTCTTCAGACTTATGAAATGTCGCTGCCCAATCAACGGAAGAGTAAATCTCTTGCTCTTAAGATCATTAATGAGAAGGTGGAAGACCATGACTCATCGGAAGAAGATGTGGTTGACAAAGATGTTGCATACCTTGTAAAAAATTTTCAAAAATTCTTGAAATTCAAGAATAATGGCAAATTTGGTGATAGAGGAAAATTCCAAAGTTCAGGAAGAGAGAAAAGGGAATTCAAAAAGAAAGATGGAAAAGAGTCCCAATCTACACAAGGTGTCACTTGTTTCGAATTCAACGGGCATGGACACTTTAAGAAAAAATGTCCGAATTATTTGAAATCGAAAGGCAAAGTGTATGTCACGACCTTGAGTGACTCGGATTCATCCGACTCAGATTCTGAAGAAAGTTGTGATGGAGAGGGGAACTATTCAGCTTTTATGACTATTGCCCATGTTGAGTCTTCAAACGAGTTGAATCTACTTGTACGAGAACTTGGAGAACATAGTGATGAAGAATCATTGGGAGTTGTTGAAGAATCAGATGCTGAAGAAGATGAAAGCACAACCAATCTTTAAGAGAATTATAACTCACTCCTAGAGAAGTCAGGTGAGTACACAAGGGTGGCCAAGGCAGTTGTGAGAAAAATGAAGAAGGCAGAGGAGGACTATAAAAGTCTCCTAATTCGATATAAGGAGGCCAAATGTGAGATAGAAACACTGAACGGTGAGCTATCAGAAGCTTACACAAAAGTGAGATTTCTTGAGTAAGAGGTTGTGCAAGCAAATGCTAAAATAGAGAGGGTCACCACCAAGAAGCTAGATGATGTTATTTCATCTCAAAAGAGCCTTTCAGACAAATCTGGATTGGGATATACCGGAGGAAGTAGCACATCTGGCAATATCACTAAAGAAGTGAAGTTTATAAAGGCTAAAGAATCAACTGATGTTGGCCCTACTACTGAGAAGCCCAAGATAGAGGAGAAGAGGAATGTGGGGAACAAACGGTTGTTGAAACCATGTAATCAATCCGTGGGCAGGTCTGAATCCTGACTATGTGTGTCATCATTGCGGACTTCAAGGGCATACTCGGCCAAATTGTTAAAAGCTGAGAGCAAAGAATAGTGCAACTCCTCAAAGGTCACGAGGACCTAGAAATGATAGGAGAAATTGGGCTGTTGAACCATCAAGAAATCAAAGTAGTGATACTGGAATGATGGACGTGATGAAGATGATTGGTGCTTTTACCAACTGCTTGGAAAGCTTCACACGAAGGTTTGAAAGCCCTAACTCTCGTACTCAATCCTATTAGGAAATCACCCCAAACGCAAGTGACGTGTGGGTGAAAAAGGGTACTCATGCATAAGCATTACAACATGTCCATGCATCAATACTTCCTATGCTTTGTGACAGAGTTTGATTGTTTGCTTATTGATTATGTTGGTAGTTATGTGTTTGTCTATTTGTGCATACTTTTGTTCATTTTTGTTTTTGATCAATCTTTTTCTTCTTATGTGTCAAAAATCCAAAAATCACATAAAAAATAGAAAATCAAAAAGTTTGATTGACATTGTTGAGTTTTGTCTCAAAACTTGTTTTGCCTTGTACCTTTGTGCTAATGACTTTATACATTTTCGAGCGTAGCTTGTTTCTTTGCACTCTTATCACGGTGGAAGAAATCTTGAAATCTATGTGAATGTTGTAAACAGATCTTCAAACTTGTCATGAATGATTAGTGAATGGTTATGTTGATCTTGAGAGTTGTATAGACTTGTGCCTATATATCTTCCCACTCTTTATTTTTTTGCTAAAAAGAGCTCACCAAATGTAAATCTCCAAATGAAAAGAGATATTGAGCTGTAAAAGCCTGTTGCACATACTAGTATTTGACTAGAAAAAAGGGAAAGCGACCAAGAATTTATGTGAATGTTTATTCAATAAGCCAAAGGTTATCTAATCAAGGTGAAATATCAAATATCACTCTCACAATGAGAGGTGACTGTCTTAAAAGGACCAAAAAGATCAAATGTTATGATTGAAAGTGGAGTCAAATGTAAAGCTCCAAGATATGTTATCAAGTATAGTGGGAGGTCATATATGCATACTTCTATAATTGAGATGGGTCACATGATCTAGTGCTAATTGTGTATGCCTTGGTTGAATTGATCATTGAAGCTTCACATTAGACTAAGGACTATCTCATTGTTAATATCCACACACAACACACAAGTTTATGTTCAATAAATGCCATATTCATTTGTGTGATTGTACTTGATGAAATGTGTTTTCACATGCTCAATCTTTGTTGATTCAAGCACAAAAATATTTTTGAGTGTTTTAAGTGTTTTTGGAAAGTATTTTGTTTTTCAAAAACTAAAAATTTCAAAAATCATTTTTGCCCTATTTTGGCGACTCAGTCGCACGTAAGTCAAGTCGCATGCCACAGTCGCGAGCTCGTAGGTCAATTTTGGTGACTTGTTCGCGAGTAGAAGGTCTAGTCGCGAGGGGTACATAGAGATTTTCGCGGCTCAGCTCACGACTCCCTCGCGAGTAAGACTTCCAGTCGCGAAAAACACTTAGAAAATTTTTCAAAACTTTTGTCTTGAAGTGTTTTGGCGGGTGGATCTGGTGACTTACCTCAGCCGCGAAAAACGCGTGTTTTGCACAGTGAGGGCAGTTTTTAAAATCTTTTTCAGTTTTCCCTCGAACTTTTTGTGACTGTTCATCTTCTCTCTCAACTGTCTCCTTCCCAAACGCTCTGTATAACCCATTTTGAACTCCATTGTTGCTTCCTTTCAACTCAGAATCTTCAAGTAACAGGTATGGGTTTTCTTTCTTGAACTCTGTTTTACTTGATTTTGTGTTTTTCCCTCTTGAATATTCGCATTTTTGTCTGTTTTGAGTTGGGTTTTTGTTTCGGCTGTTGCTCTTTGTCCGTGCTTAGCTAGTGGAGGCTATTGATTTATTTTGAACTTGTTTATGTTGTTGGTTTTTGGTCTTCATCATGTGCTTAGCTAGGGTTTGTTATCTGTCATTTACCCATCTTGTCTGATCTTATTTTGATGTGTTGATTCAAAATGTTCTTGTTTTGTTTGTTGGGTTTATAGTGTTGACTATGTGCTTGTTCATCTAGTGTGTGCATCTGTCTTATGTTCTCTGGGTCATTTCATACTCATCAAAATGTATGTCTCATTGACGTATATTTGTCTTTTGGGTGTTTTCAATCTCTGCTGCTTTAATACTCTCCTGCATAATGCTAGTTGTTCTTGTGTATCCACCTTTAGGTTCGTTCATCTATGTGGTTGATTTAAGTTATGAGGATTGTCCTTTCATTTTTGTCTTTATTACTAACAAAGTACTGATTTGTTCTACACATGTATTGTACTATGTTGTTGTGGCCTCTTCTGATTGTTCACAGATGGCTCCTTCATCCCCAAAAAAGAAAACTCATGCAAAGAAAGCAGATAAGAGAATGAAAATGGACCCTAACCTGTTCAGGTCTGTTTCCCATTTTGAGAGATACAAGGATTTCTTTTTAAAGGCAGGAATTATTCAAGAAAGGTTTGTGGATTTGGAGGATTTGAGAGACACTTTTATCCCCAGCTGTTTTGAAGAGAGAGGATGGGAAAAGCTTCTGTGTGATCTTCTAGTTGTGTGTGAACCCCTGATTAGGGAGTTTTATTCCAATGGTATGATAAGGGAGGATGAACTAAGCTGCTGGGTTAGAGGTAAAGAGTTCACTTTAGATGCATATGACATTGATGATGTGCTAGGGCTTGAGGGGTTAGAAGATCAAGAGTTTGTCAACTACAAGGATAGGATTCTGTCTATTGAAACTGTACAACAGAGGATAGGTGGACAGAGAGAAGGGAAGTGCCTAAATACCACAGTTTTTCCAGTGGACATGAGGTGCCTCACTATTATCATGATATTCAACCTATATCCCATAAGGAAGTTGACTACAATTAACAGTGCAAGAGCAATTTTTCTGATGGACCTCAAGGAAAAGACATTCATTGACATCAGTTCCCACATATTTGACACTATTGTGGATGAGACTAGAACCACTTCTAGGCCTAAACTGATATTTCCTTAGTCTACTCATGAGGATTTTTAGAAAGAAGGGTGTTGCAATCCCACGAGACATTAGTCCCATGTCCACACCTTCTGCAATTAACAAGTTAACCTTCAAAAGGATAAGTGTTCGGCTTCCAGTTGAAGAAGATGAAGGTGATGAAGGAGAGGGTGTTCCAATGGAGACTGAGACAGAGGCAGCAGGCCAGGCATCAACCTCAACACCCAGGAGGAGTGGCAAGAGGACTAGAGCATCAACTTCTTCAGATACACCTCCAGATGCATTTCAGATCATTCTGGAACGACTTGATGGAATCAGAGGGGTCCAGACCGAGCACTCTGAGAGGATAGCAGCCATGTAGGACTAGATTGATATTTTGTCAGCAAAATTTGACAGCTTCACCACCCAGCATGGACAGTGACCCTTTGGCCATTCCGGTCAAAAAGGGGGAGATATATAAAGTTTTTGTTGAGAAGCAGAGAAGCAGCTCTTAAGGGGGAGTAATATGTTGAGGGGGAGTAGTCAAAAACAGTGTCCATCTTGTTATCTTTGTTTATATTTTTGGGTTTTATTGTTGCTATGGGTTTGATACACTGTGGTTTCAGTGTATGTTGTGTTTCTAACTCTTAACACATGGATGGTTTTGAAACTTGGTTTACTCTTTATATATATATTGTTGATGTTATTTAGTATATATTGTGTTTTGTACCCATGTTGCTTTTGTAAGCTTTTAGGGTTTATGTTCTTTTATTGTAGGCTTTATGGTTTGTACCATACTTTATGCAGCCTCTATGTTTTTGTTAAATCAGTACTTCTATCCAAATGTCATGCATTTTCTGGTTATGTACTGTCACTCTTGTGCCCTTGTAGGATTGTTCCTAGATGCATATACTTAGTGTATTATGCATTGGTTGAGTGTTGGGCATACAAGTAACTTGCATTGTTCTTGTTTGCTTGTATGTTTAAGTGTTCATTCTAAGTATGAATGAGCATTGTGTTCACTACCTTGTAGTGATTACTTGGTTGATCAAGCCATGGTTTGTCTCTTAACTCCATCTTTGCTTGATCACATATTGCCTATTTCATATGCATTTCATACTTTTCTGCATACAATGATCATGGTGTATTGTTGTGTTTCAGGAGTTTCATGTTCATATGATTCAAGTGCTTCATAGCTTCTAGAGTTAGGTGTGAGTGAGTTTTGCTCAACTGTTCCCAACTCACATGTTAAGTCTAGAGTCTGTTTTAGGGTTTTGTCACGGAATAGCCAAAGGGGGAGATTGTAAGGTTGAATTTAATCAACTATCTTGTTGGCTTTATTCCATGCCAAATTTGCTTGTATTTCAGCATTTAGTAACCCTGTATTTAGGTGGGTTTTGTTGTAAGAGTAGTGAGTGAGATAGAGTGATTGAATGCTCAAGAGTGTGCAAGAAAACAGAGTCTCGTGGCTTGATCTCGCGGGTGACTCGCGGCTGCAAGCCGCTAGAAGCATCACACGTGCCAAGCATGCCAGAAGTTGAAGCGTCATGCTAGCTGGAGCACTACAAGACAAAATAGGACAATTGGCCTTTCTGTTATCGCGCTGCTGGAACTCGCGACTCAGTCAAGCCGCGAGTCCAAGCTGCGAGCCATCCCTGTTTCGAAAAACCTGACGTTTCACATTCTTTTCTCACCCCAGTATAAATACCCATCATACCCACAAATGAAAGAGAGCTTCTAGAGAGAATTTTGAGAGAGAAACCCTAGAGTAAAACAAGATTGTTTCATCTACAATCTTTACATAAGAGTCTCTTCAAATTCCTCAACTCTCTTCCTCTCCATTGTTAAATCCTTGAGAGGCATTTTACCAAAACCTTTTTCTCACCATATCCATTACCGTGAGAGGGCTGTTTGGTGTTCTGGGAAGCAGTTAGGAAGGAACTAATCTACATTGGTTGATGCTATGATCAAGTAGCGGAATCCGGGAAGCTAGAAAAGAAAAAGGTTCGGCGCAACCTCGTTGGAGCAAGAAGCTTGGAGGGCTTAGGTGCACTGGGTAGATTAGGCTTGGAGGGTCTATTGCTGTCCATGTATCCTAACTACATTTTCTAGTGGATTGTTTACCGCTTGGAGGGTGGCGAAGAGGTTTTACGCCGAGGGCTTCAGTTTCCTCTTCGATAACACATCGCGTGTTGTCCTTGTGTTTGCATCTTTCTTCCCTTTTATCTTTGCCTTTTATTATCTGCTATGGGTTGTGATTTTAATTTGGCTTAGATAGTTTTCCAATTCTGTTTTATAGCTTTTGTTCATTTTTCGCACACTAGTTGTTTGACATAAAGTTTGAATTGGTTAATTTGTAAATTGGGGGTCTAAACGTTCAAGAGTGTTTTTACACTATTTGAACTTTTAGATGCTATGGTCAAGTAGCTGAATCCGGCAAGCTAAAGAAAAAATAGGTTTGGCGTAACCTCGTTGGAGTAGGAGCTTGGAGGGCTTAGGTATATTGGGTAGATTAGGCTTGGAGGGTGTTTTGCTGTTCATGTATCCCAACTACATTCTTTAGTGGATTGTTTACCGCTTAGAGGGCGGCGGAGAGGTTTTACGCCGAGGGCTTTGGTTTCCTCTTCGATAACACATCGCGTGTTGTCCTTGTGTTTGCATCTTCCTTCCCTTTTATCTTTGCCTTTTATTATCTGCTGTGGGTTGTGATTTTAATTTGGCTTAGATAGTTTTCCAATTCTGTTTTATAGCTTTCGTTCATTTTCCGCACACTAGTTGTTTGACATAAAGTTTGAATTGGTTAATTTGTAAATTGGGGGTCTAAATGTTCAAGGGTGTTTTTACACTATTTGAACTTTCAGATGCTATGGTCAAGTAGCTAAATCCGACAAGTTAAAGAAGAAATAGGTTCGGCGTAACCTCGTTGGAGTAGGAGCTTGGAGGGCTTAGGTACATTGGGTAGATTAGGCTTGGAGGGTGTTCTGCTGTTCATGTATCCCAACTACATTCTTTAGTGGATTGTTTACCGCTTGGAGGGCGGCGGAGAGGTTTTACGCCGAGGGCTTTGGTTTCCTCTTCGATAACACATCGAGTGTTGTCCTTGTGTTTGCATCTTTCTTCCCTTAATTTTTTCCATTTAATTTCTGCTGTGGATGTGATTTTATTTGTTTTAGATGGTTTATCAATTCTGTATTAAGCTTATGTTCATTTTCCGCACTTTAATTGTTTGATATTAAGCTTGAATTGGTAATTTGTAATTTGGGGGTCTAAACGTTCAAGGTGTTTTATACACTTATTGAACTTTCAGTTTCTCTCTCAAAATTTTCTTTGGAAGCTCTCTAAATATCGTGGGTATAAGGATCTATATATAGTAGGGAGAGAAGGAATGTGAAAAGTCAGTTTTTCCCAAAAAGGGTGGTCTGGCGACTAGGCCTCGCGACTGGGCTGAGTCGCAAGTTCATGCCGCGAGCTAACGGCCTGACCAGCCTGGGACTTTTGTCCTGTAGTGCAACAGCTGGCATGACTCTTTAGCTCCCCTACATGCTTCACACGTTTGCCAACTTTGGCAGCTTGATAATCGTGAGTCACCCGCAAGTTCCAACCGCGAGTTTCTGCATTTTTGCATAATCTTGAGCATTTCTTCACACTCTCTCATTCACTACCCTTACATGATTTCCACCTAAATACAAGGTTACTAATTGCTAAAATACAAGCAAATTTGGCACGGAATAAAGCCAACAAGATGATTGATAAAATTCAACCTTACAGGTGTTGTGAAAAATGTTGTGGATGTTGCACTTTTTTTACATAATAACTAAAAGTAGCTGGTGCAACAGTGCAAGTTGAACAAATCAAAAATACTGTAACTTCAAGGCATTCACACTTTTTATATATAGATAATATAATATAAAATAAAATAAAAACAAATTGGTGCACTTGAGAAGAAAAAAAATCAATCTCACCAGATTGGCCAAATGCCTTGAATAAGTATGAAAGCTTTTTAGTAGCATTAGAATGAGTCCAGAAACTTGGCTAAACCAACACACTATTCAAAAGCCTATTGGCACTTTTAATAATTTTTTTTGACTTGTAAAGAACAGATTGCTTAGCAGTTTTGAAAATATTTAGACGACAATAAGATGTCTTAAAATTTTCACTGTAGAAATGTTATTTCCACAACATTTTCATAACAAATTAGAAGTAGTAGGTTGTTATTGGTAATTAAAAAAGTAATTTCATTAGCAAGTTTAGATTAGAACATATAATAATTTACCACCTATGGTTTGTTATGAAGGTGTTGTGAAAAATGTTGTGGATGTTGCACTTTTTTTACATAATAACTTTATTTTAGTTGTGGTTGTTTCCAATATGATATTTTATTATTTTATTTTGACCTATAAGAAATGAACACCTCAAAAATTGAGAAAATATTGTGCCATTTTGTTGTATTAATATTTTATTATTTTGAGAAGCATTGCAAATTGAACAAACCAAAAATAATGTGGCAAAACTAGTGTAACTTTACGCAATTAAAGAAACAAAAAGTGGCTGGAGAAACAGTGTAAGTTGAACAAATCAAAAGTACTGTAACTTCAAGGCATTCACACTTTTTATATATAGATAATATAATATAAAAGAAAAGAAAAGCAAATTGGTGTACTTGAGAAGAAAAAAAAAATCAATCTCACCAGATTGGCCAAATGCCTTGAATAAGTATGAAAGCTTTTTTAGTAGCATTAGAATGAGTCCATAAATTTGACTAAACCAACACACTATTACTAAGCCTGTTGGGACTTTTAATATATATATTTTTTAACTTGTAAAGTACAGATTGCTTAGCAATTTCGAAAATATTGAGACGACAATTAGATGTCTTAAAATTTTCACAGTAGAAATGTTATTTCCACGACATTTTAATAACAAATTATAAGTTGTAGGTTCTTATTGGTAATAAAAAAAAAAGTAATTTCATTAGCAAGTTTAGATTAGAACCTATAACAATTTATGACCTATGGTTTGTTATGAAGGTGTTGTGAAAAATGTTGTGGATGTTGCACTTTTGTTACGTAATAACTTTATTTTAGTTGTGATTGTTTCCAAGATGATATTTTATTATTTTATTTTAATCTATAAGAAATGAACACCTCAAAATTTGAGAAAATATTGTGCCATTTTGTTGGGTTAATATTTTATTATTTTGAGAAGCTTTGCAAATTGAACAAACCGAAAATAATGTAGCAAACCTAGTGTAACTTTACACAATTAAAGAAAAAAAAAAAGTGACTGGTGAAATAATGCAAGTTGAACAAATCAAAAATATTGTAACTTCAAGGCATTCGAACTTTTTGTATATAGATAATATAATATAAAAGAAAATAAAAACAAATTGGTGTACTTGAGAAAAAAAAAAAATTCAATCTCACCAGATTGGCCAAATGCCTTGAATAAGTATGATAGCTCTTTTAGTAGCATTAGAATGAGTCCATAAACTTGACTAAACCAACAAACTATTCCTAAGCCTACTGGCAATTTCAATTTTTTATTTTTTTTTGACTTGTAAAGAACAAATTGCTTAGCAGTTTTGAAAATATTGAGATGACAATGAGATGTCTTAAAATTTTCACAGTAGAAATGTTATTTCCACGACATTTTAATAACAAATTTAACTAGTTGGTTGTTATTGGTAATAAAAAAAGTAATTTCATTTGCAAGTTTAGACTAGAACTTATAACAATTTACCACCTATGGTTTGTTATGAAGGTGTTGTGAAAACTGTTGTGGATGTTGCACTTTTATTACATAATAACATTATTTTAGTTGTGATTGTTTCCAATATTATATTTCATTATTTTATTTTGATCTATAAGAAATGAACACCTCAAAAATTGAGAAAATATTGTGCCATTTTGTTGTGTTAATATTTTATTATTTTGAGAAGCAATGCAAATTGAACAAACCAAAAATAATGTAGCAAAACTAGTGTAAATTTACGCAATTAAAGAAAAAAAAAAAGTGGGTGGTGAAACAGTGCAAGTTGAACAAGTCAAAAATATTGTAACTTCAAGGCATTTGAACTTTTTGTATATAGATAATATAATATAAAAGAAAATAAAAACAACTTGGTGTACTTGAGAAGAAAAAAAATTAATCTCACCAGATTGGCCAAATGCCTTGAATAAGTATGAAAGCTTTTTTAGTAGCATTTTAATGAGTCCATAAACTTGACTAAACCAACACACTATTCAAAAGCCTATTGGCACTTTTAATATATATATATATATTTTTTTTTGAATTGTAAAGAACAGATTGCATAGCAGTTTTGAAAATATTGAGACAACAGTAAGATGTCTTAAAATTTTCTCAGCAGAAATGTTATTTCCACGGGATTTTCATAACAAATTATAAGTAGTAGGTTGTTATTGCTAATAAAAAAAGTAATTTCATTAGCAAGTTTAGATTAGAACCTATAACAATTTATCACCTATTGTTTGTTTTGAAGGTGTTGTGAAAAATGTTGTGGATGTTGCACTTTTATTACATAATAACTTTATTTTAGTTGTGATTGTTTCCTATATTATATTTTATTATTTTATTTTGATCTATAAGAAATGAACACCTCAAAAATTGAGAAAATATTGTTCCATTTTGTTGTGTTAATATTTTATTATTTTGAGAAGCAATGCAAATTGAACAAACCAAAAATAATGTAGCCAAACTAGTGTAAATTTACGCAATTAAAAAAAAAAAAAAAAAAAAGAAAAAAAGTGGGTGGTGAAACAGTGCAAGTTGAACAAGTCAAAAATATTGTAACTTCAAGGCATTTGAACTTTTTGTATATAGATAATATAATATAAAATAAAATAAAAACAAATTGGTGTACTTGAGAAGAAAAAAAATTAATCTCACCAGATTGGCCAAATGCCTTGAATAAGTATGAAAGCTTTTTTAGTAGCATTTTAATGAGTCCATAAACTTGACTAAACCAACACACTATTCCTTAGCCTATTGGGACTTTTAATATATATATATATATATATATATATATTGACTTGAAAAGAATAGATTGCTTAGCAGTTTTGAAAATATTGAGATGACAATAAGATGTCTTAAAATTTTCACAGCAAAAATGTTATTTCCACGACATTTTCATAACAAATTATAAGTAGTAGGTTGTTATTGAAAATAAAAAAAGTAATTTCCATTGCAAGTTTAGATTAGAACCTATAACAATTTACCACCTATGGTTTGTTATGAAGGTGTTGTGAAAATTGTTGTGGATGTTGCACTTTTTTTACATAATAACTTTATTTTTAGTTGTGATTGTTTCCAACATGATATTTTATTATTTTATTTTGACCAATAAGAAATGAACACCTCAAAAATTTAGAAAATATTGTGCCATTTTATTGTGTTAACTTTTTATTATTTTGAGAAGCACTGCAAATTGAACAAACCAAAAATAATGTAGTAAACTAGTGTAACTTTACGCAATTATAGAAAAAAAAAAAAAAAAAAAAAAAAAAAAAAAAAAAGTGGCTGGTGCAACAGTGCAAGTTGAACAAATCAAAAATACTGTAACTTCAATGCATTCAAACTTTTTATATATAGATAATATAATGTAAAAGAAAATAAAAACAAATTGGTGTACTTGAGAAGAAAAAAAAAAAATCAAGCTCACTAGATTGGCCAAAGGCCTTGAATAAGTATGAAAGCTTTTTTAGTGGCATTTTGAATGAGTCCATAAACTTGACTAAACCAACACACTATTCCTAAGCCTATTGGGACTTTTAATATATATATATATATATATATATATATATATATATATTGACTTGAAAAGAATAGATTGCTTAGCAGTTTTGAAAATATTGAGATGGCAATAAGATGTCTTAAAATTTTCACAGCAAAAATGTTATTTCCACGACATTTTCATAACAAATTATAAGTAGTAGGTTGTTATTGAAAATAAAAAAAGTAATTTCCATTGCAAGTTTAGATTAGAACCTATAACAATTTACCACCTATGGTTTGTTATGAAGGTGTTGTGAAAATTGTTGTGGATGTTGCACTTTTTTTACATAATAACTTTATTTTTAGTTTTGATTGTTTCCAACATGATATTTTATTATTTTATTTTGACCAATAAGAAATGAACACCTCAAAAATTTAGAAAATATTGTGCCATTTTATTGTGTTAACTTTTTATTATTTTGAGAAGCACTGCAAATTGAACAAACCAAAAATAATGTAGTAAACTAGTGTAACTTTACGCAATTATAGAAAAAAAAAAGTGGCTGGTGCAACAGTGCAAGTTGAACAAATCAAAAATACTGTAACTTCAATGCATTCAAACTTTTTATATATAGATAATATAATGTAAAAGAAAATAAAAACAAATTGGTGTACTTGAGAAGAAAAAAAAAAAATCAAGCTCACTAGATTGGCCAAAGGCCTTGAATAAGTATGAAAGCTTTTTTAGTGGCATTTTGAATGAGTCCATAAACTTGACTAAACCAACACACTATTCCTAAGCCTAGTGGCAATTTTAATATATTTTTTTTTTACTTGTAAGGAACAGATTGCTTAACAGTTTTGAAAATATTGAGACGACAGAAAGATGTCTTAAAATTTTCACAGCAGAAATGTTATTTTCACGAGATTTTCATAACAAATTATAAGTCGTAGGTTGTTATTGGTAATAAAAAAAGTAATTTCATTAGTAAGTTTTGATTAGAACCTATAACAATTTACCACCTATGGTTTGTTATGAAGGTGTTGTGAAAAATGTTGTGGATGTTGCACTTTTATTACATAATAACTTTATTTTAGTTGTAATCGTTTCCAATATGATATTTTATTATTTTATTTTGACCTATAAGAAATGAACACTTCAAAAATTGAGAAAATATTGTGCTATTTTGTTGTGTTAATATTTTATTATTTTTAGAATAATTGCAAATTGAACAAACCCAAAATAATGTAGCAAAACTAGTGTCACTTTTCGCAATTAAAGAAATAAAACCAGACTGGCCAAATGCCTTGACTAAGTATGAAAGCTTTTTTAGTAGCATTACAATGAGTCCATAAACTTGACTAAACCAACACACTATTCCTAAGCCTATTGGCAATTTTAATATATTTTTTCTGACTTGTAAAGAACAAATTGTTTAGCAGTTTTGAAAATATTGAGACGACAATGAGATGTCTTAAAATTTTCACTGCAGAAATGTTATTTCCACGGCATTTTCAAAATAAATTTGAAGTAGTAGGTTATTATTGGTAATAAAAAAAGTAATTTCATTATCAACTTTAGATTAGAACCTATAACAATTTACCACCAATGGTTTGTTATGAAGGTGTTGTGAAAAATGTTGTGGATGTTGCACTTTTTTTACATAATAACTTTATTTTTAGTTGTGATTGTTTCCAATATGATATTTTATTATTTTATTTTGACCTATAAGAAATGAACACCTCAAAAATTGGGAAAATTTTGAGCAAATTTGTTGTGTTAATATTTTACTATTTTGAGAAGCATTGCCAATTGAACAAACAAAAAATAATGTTGCAAAACTACTGGAACTTTACACAATTAATGAAAAAAAAAGTGGCTGGTGAAACATTGCAAGTTGGACAAATCAAAAATACTGTAACTTCAAGACATTCACACTTTTTATCCATAGGTAATATAATATAAAAGAAAATAAAAACAAAGTGGTGTACTTGAGAAAAAAAAAAAAATCAATCTCACCAGATTGGCCAAATGCCTTGAATAAGTATGAAAGATTTTTTGTAGCATTAGAATGAGTCCCAAAACTTGACTAAACCAAAACACTATTCCTAAGCGTATTGGCTCTTTTATATTTTATTTGGACTTGTAAAGAATTGATAACTCAGTAGTTATGTAAATATTGTTATGACAACAAGATGTCTTAAACTTTTCACAATTGAAATGTTATGTCGATGACATTTGCATCACAAATTATAAGCAATAGATTGGTACAGGTTGTTATCTTTGGGCAAAAAATAATTTAATTAGCAAGTTTAAATTAGAACTAATAACAATTTACCTTCTATGGTTTGTTATGAAAGTGTTGTGGAGAATGTTGTGGATGTAGCACTTTTTTTACACAATACCTTTATTTTTAGTTGTTGTTGGTTCCAATATCTGTACTATTTTAAGGGGCTTCTCCTATTTGAGATCCTCATTTTTTTGGTTCAAAAAAGCCCCTACTCCCCTATGTTTAATTAGAGACAAAAATAAAGGAAATCTTGTAAAAATACTACTCTAACTCCTAGTAAAACATTACCAAAAAAATAGGGTCACTTTTATATTGATTTTCAAATTACTTTATTCACTTATAAATTAGATTCTCAAAATAAAAATTATATATAAAAAATTAAAAACACCGGTTTTCTTTTTCTTTTTTTTTTTCTTTTTTTTTGGCTGCAAAATAGGACCCCTAAACAAAAAGCCTCGTCGCACGCACAAAGCGCATATGATGTGGCTAGTGATATTTTATTATCTTATTTTGACCCATAAGAAATTAACACCTCAACCATTGTGAAAATATTGTGTCAACTTGTTGTGTTAATATTTTTGTGAAACATTGTGAATTGAACAAACCAAAATTAGTGTAGCTAAACTACTGTAACTTTACGCATTCGAAAAGGAAAAAAAAAAATGCTTATGGTGAAACAATGCAATTTGAACAAATCAAAAATACTGTAACTTCAAGCCATTCGCTCTTTTTATATATAGCTAATATAATATAAAACAAACAAAAACAAATTGGTGTACTTGAGAAGAAAAAAAAATCCATCTCACCAGATTGGCCAAATGCTTTGAATAAGTATGAAAGCTTTTTTAGTAGCATTAGAATGAGTCCAAGAACTTGACTAAACCAAAACACTATTCCTAAGCCTATTGACTCTTTTTATATGGTTAACAAATATCTTTCTATTGACAGTGCAAGTTGAATAAACCAAAAATACTGTAACTTCAAGCCATTCGCTCTTTTTATATATAGCTAATATAATATAAAATAAACAAAAACAAATTGGTGTACTTGAGAAGAAAAAAAATCCATCTCACCATATTGGCCAAATGCTTTGAATAAGTATGAAAGCTTTTTTAATACATTAGAATGAGTCCAAGAACTTGACTAAACCAAAACGCTATTCCTAAGCCTATTGGCTCTTTTTATATGGTTAACAAATATCTTTCGATTGACAGTGCAAGTTGAACAAACCAAAAATATTGTAACTTCAAGCCATTTGCTCTTTTTATATATAGCTAATATAATATAAAACAAACAAAAACAAATTGGTGTACTTGAGAAGAAAAGAAATCCATCTCACTAGATTGGCCAAATGTCTTGAATAAGTATGAAATGTTTTTTAGTAGCATTAGAATGAGTCCAAGAACTTGGCTAAACCAAAATACCATTCCTAAGCCTGTTGGCTCTTTTTATATAGTTAACAGATATCTTTCGATTGATAGAGTGAGGAAAATTGCCCCTGCACTTCACGCAATGTTATTGGATTGGCTCCTGTCCATTCAACGCAGTATCATTGATGATAGATATTTATGCCTGCTCTGCAATAAAAATTGCATATTAAATTCTACTGCCATTCTACCAACCCTTGAAGTAGCTACAAAAAATATTTAAATCATTCTCAGAGAACCGTCAATAATATTTTCAGGTTAGAAAAAATATAAGTCATTCAAATTCAACCCACTACCAAAAAAAACAAAAGTTTCATTAAAATTCCACCCACTGCAAGATAATAAAAAAATAAAATAAAATAAAATAAAAACTCAATAGTATTTCCGGGTTAGAAAAATTAATCTGTTTCACGGGCATTTATATAACTATTAAAACCTCCACCCACTACGAAAAAAATGTCATGTTGGTTCTTGTGCCTTGAATTTGGGTCCACTTAATGTCGAGGTTCTAGATATAGGAGTACTTTTCTTGTAAGGCTACATATATTGGTTTATATATGAAGGCCAGCTGGTTTGCTTTGTTGGACTATAGACACCCAGAAATGGCTGTGCAAGTGGTAATGCGAATTAGGGTGAGTTTGGTTCAGCTTTTTGAAAAAGTGCATAATGAAAAAGTGGAGTTTTGTAAAAGTGCATAATGAAAAAGTAGAGTTTCAAAAAGCTGAGTGTTTGGTAAAAGCTGTTAAAAAGTACATAATGAAAAAGCTGAGTGTTTGGTAAAAACTGTTAAAAGTGACTTTTTGAGGGGTAAATGACCAAAAATGACAATGTATATATAAGGGAATTTATTTCATACTTTTTTTTTTTTTTGAGTTTTTTCATACTTAAATCAATTATTTCATCATACTTAAATTAATTTTTCTCTTTCTAAAAAAAATATTTTTTTCTCACCAATATTAGCTAATAATAACCTACCACTTAAGATTTATTATGAAAGTATTGTAAAAATATTGTGATAAAAATTGATACTAATTTTAATTTTAACATACTATTAAAATTATTTTTTTCTCTTTCTAAAAAAATTATTTTTTTCTCACCAATATTAGCTAATAATAACCTACCTTAAAATTTATTGTAAAAATATTGTGATATAATTTTTTTTCTCTCCCCCACACACACACACACGGGCTCTCCTTCCCTTCTTCTTTTTTTTTTTTCCCCCCCTCTTTTTTTCTCCTCCACCCACGTACCCACACTCTTTTCTTTTGTTTTTTCCTTCTTTTGTTTTTTCGTTCGTTCCTCTTTTATTCCTACCACACCAACACTATCCAGAACATTCATTCCACAGCTCTTTCTTCTTCTTTTTTTTTCCTCTTAGCACTTCAGTCCAGAACAGTCGCTCTCTTCTTCTTCTATTTTTTTTTTTTTTTCCTCTTAGCACTTCAGCCAGAACAGTCGCTCTCCTTCTTCTTCTTTTCTTTTTTTTTTTTTGTTCTCTTAGCACTTCAAAACGAATGAAGGAACCAGCTCTCCTTCTTCTTTTTCTATTTTTTTTTCTTGTTCTTGGATCATCGGGAAGATTGGATGATCGGGAAGATTGGATGGTCGGTAAATCTCTCCCTCCCCTTTTTTTTTCGTCAGTCTTTTTGATCCGCCAGAGGGTCTTGATCTGCTGTTGTTCTAATTTTCTTGTTGTTGTTGTTGATCTGCTGTTGATCCGAAAGAGTTGTTGCTCTAATTTTTTTTTTTTTTCTGTTCTTGATCTGCTGTTTCCGAAAGAGTTGTTCTAAATTTTTTTTTTTTTTTTTCTGTTCTTGATCTGCTGCTTCCGAAAGAGCTGTTCTATTTTTTTTTCTGTTCTTGATCTACTGTTTCTGAAAGAGTTGATGTTCTAATTGAATGGGTATTTCCGTAATTCTACCGTAGCAACGGTAACCATCCAAAACGTGCACTGCACGTTTTCATTTATGGACCCTCAGAGGTCCATAAAATTTTTCGCGTTTGTCTGCGTTTTTGCTCTATGCCCAAAACGCAACTTTTTGATAAAAGTTGCGTTTTGGGCTTAACCAAACGCAAATTTAGGACTGGCTTTTTTCAAAAAGCGCTTTTTGAGCTGAAAATGTGGAACCAAACGGGCACTTACTTTCTTTCTTCTACTGACCACCTATGAGTTAGCAGAAGCTGTAGCACCTATAGCAAAACCCAATTGTTCTGATAGCTGTGGAGATATTTACATTCCATACCCGTTTGGAAAGACTACCGAATGTTACTTGAATTACTGGTTCAAAATTGTTTGCAATGAAACTAGCGGCTCTCTTAAAGCATTCCTACCCAGCATTGGCATGGAGGTCCTGGAAATCAATCTTACTCATTATTATTTTTGGAATGATCCGGGACTCGTTCGAGTCAATATGCCAATTATTTCTTCCAACTGTAAGAATAGGAGTTCCAGCCATATTGGTGGTGTGAATATCTCAGGTGGTCCTTTTTTCTTCTCATCTTATCGGGATAGATTCATTTCAGTTGGTTGCGACAACTTCGCCATGATGACCGGCATCAATCCTATGTGGCGGTTGGATGCAAATCGAATTGCGTTGATAAAAGCATGATAGAGGACATCAAACTTAAGCACTGCTCAGGCATCAACTGCTACATGATCACAATCCCTTCTGGGATTCAAGTACTTAATGCAAGTTTCAGATGCATAAAAGAAGAAAATAAAGTCAGTGAAGAATGCAAATATGCCTTCCTTGCAGATGGTAAATGGTGGATTTCAGAAGATATCACTTACAATGTGCAGTTTTTGGAATACGTTCCTGTGGTGCTGGAGTGGACAGCATCTGACTTTATTACCGTGGATCCAAACGAGATGAGAAGACGGAACTCAGAAGGGTATCCTACACTTTACGGGACCAAATATTATTATTGCCTTAAAGGATACCAAGGAAATCCTTATCTTCCCATGGGATGTCAAGGTCAGCTACTGCAATTACCAACAAGCTTTCATTTTCTCGCATATTATTCGTCTAGTTTTCACTACTTTAATTCACTCATTTTATTTTATTTTATTTATTTGTAAATATACGAATGAAATGAAATTTCATTTCATGCTCCTTTGAAAAGTACTTAGCAAACATATTTTTCAAACTCAATTTAGATTTTCTATTATATTTAATGGACTTTTATAACTGAAAATGAAATAATATCACGAAAATGTATTTAATATTTTTTTAAAATTTATGAAATATATATTTACACAAAAATAAAACTCATTGAACAATAAGGTATGTAAGGGCACGATTATTTAACGACCCAAGAATGACATTGGGCTCGTGGGTAAAGGGCCCTAACAATGTAATTTGTAGAGAGTGGGCTTGAAAGGCAGGACCTTGGTCACAAGTCAGCAGTTTAATCATGGTTTTTATGGAAGCTTTTACATGGGAGGACTTGGCTTGACTAGCTAAGCATTCCATTGGTATGGGTTGTAGGATTTAAGTCCTCGGATTGCGTCCGAGGAGCACAGTCTCCTTCCCATTCTCCCTTTTGCAGGATTTTTTCCCTCCTTCCGGGGATCCCCTTCTCCTTCGCCTTCTTTCCCTTTTATACTAGTGTTCCTCTCCCCTTTTAGTGTCCACGTGTAAGTTTTACTTTCTGGGGTGCAGACCTGTCCTGTCAATCCATACCTAGAGTGGTTGGGGGTGGTTGGGGGTGGTTCGAAAAGTTAAATAGCATGGTTTGGACTATGGGCCTGTCAGATGCAGGATTCTGTATTACGATGTTGGCAGCTTTCTCCCTTGTCCTGCCCCTGTACTGAGTTTGTCCTTTTCTTTAGGCGTTTTGTGTGGTGCTGAGCATAAGATCGTCCTCGGCCATACCCTTATGCCTTTTTTGGGCTTTCATTATGCGTCCTCGGCAATAGCTCTCCTCGGCTTAGGCCTTGGGCCCTAATGTAGAGTGGGCCTGGGCCACGAATTCTCTGACCCCACAATAGCCCCTCAAAATCCTGCTGCCCGACTTTTAGTTGGGGATGAGGGTTTTGGTGATGTTGGGCCCACATCATGGCTCGCTCAAGTTCTGTACTTTACTGATGTTTGTGTTTTTCCATTTGCATGGGAGATGTGCCGAATTAAGAGGCATCCCTTTAGTTTTTACTCACGCGGTGTCCTTTGACGTTTCAATGCTCGAGACGCACCTTCACGAGGATCTTCAAATCTTAGGGTTGCAGATGGTGTTGGAAACCGAGCCAAAATCGTCTTGTCCGTAGCATTCCTTGGAAACCTGCATAAATTAAACACCACCACCTTGCCCTTTATATAAGTAGGATAGGAGGTTATTCCCCTTACACATAAACCCTTCGGCTCCTTGCAAAATCATAATCTTTCAGCCACAATCACAGTCTCCATATCCAGTGCTATCCACCCTTAGTGCAATATGTCTGAGGCGCGGGTGGGGGTGAAGGAACTACACCCGCCACAGAGGCACCGAACCCTCCCGAGACTCAAGGTGATGCGGTCTGGATAGGGGAGACACAGACTCAAGATAATCTTCCATTTTGATAAGGTGGGGATGGTATCTCTGTCTCTTTTAGTCAAAATCCGAAGCAGGTTCTGGTCGCATCAGATTCTTGGTGCGTCAGAAGTAAGGTTTTCCGCCATCAGCGCCGTCTGCTCTATCGCAGGTGTGGCTAACATGGAGGCTCATCAACTTCCGGCTCCCTGCACCTTTTCTTCAACGGTGCTAGCCCCAAGTTGGGCTCTCTGCACCTTTTCTTCAACGGTGCTAGCCCCAAGTTGAGCTCTTTTGCTGCCCGAGTTATGGGCATGTAAAAGTATTAAGGAATGGTTTTCGTAGACACCGTTTTAGAATTGTTGCATCTCTCTTCTGTTTTTTGTTCACTTCCTTGTACCTTTTCTTTTTGCTTGTGTAGTTAGTTTCTAGCATAAGCTTATTCAAGCTCTTTCATTGTACGTTGTACTCTTTCTTTGTCTTAATAAAAGATGAATATGTTTCCCTCTATATACTTTTCTATTCTGCAACAATTACTTTGTGAATGGGTGTACTACATGTGTATTTTCCTTTAATGATACTTAGGGCAGGAAACCCTCGAACAAAAAGCTATTAACTTTGAACTTATCAACATTATCGAATATAAAAATGCGAACCTACAGTATATTAAACTTATGGGACTAACCGAGATAACAGCTGAGCGCTTCGTAATGCGTGTGAGGCAGCCGTCCGAGAATGATAAATTCGAAATAAACCATCCAAGAGGGTTGCCGAGTAGTGAGGGACTTTGGCCGTGTTTTTGATAACACTTGGCCCTATCATAACCGTATCAATTCCCCTAGTATTGAGGATCCGAGGGTAGACTGGGGATTCCATTCAGTCTAGGGACTAACCCAACTATTAATGGCTAACTCCTCTCCGGGGTAGAGTTTAAGGGCCATATAACGTCCAGGTTGAGTCCGAGGACCATACAAGGCCTTGGTTCTATCCAAAACTCGTATTGTTTCTTCTGAGTAGTTGGTTTCCCCAGAGGTTTGAGTCCGAGGACCATACAAGGCCTTGGTTCTGTCCAAAACTTGTATTGACCATACAAGGCCTTGGTTCTGTCCAAAACTTGTATTGTTTCTTCTAAGTAGTTGGTTTCCCCAGAGGCTTGAGTCCGAGGACCATACAAGGCCTTGGTTCTGTCCAAAACTTGTATCGTTTCTTCTAAGTAGTTGGTTTCTCCAGAGGCTTGAGTCCGAGGACCATACAAGGCTTTGGTTCTGTCCAAAACTTGTATTGTTTCTTCTAAGTAGTTGGTTTCCCCAGAAGCTTGAGTCCGAGGACCATACAAGGCCTTGGTTCTGTCGAAAACTTGTATTTTTTCTGCTAAGTAGTTGGTTTCCCCAGAGGCTTGAGTCCGAGGACCATACAAGGCCTTGGTTCTGTCCTAAACTTGTATCATTTCTTCTAAGTAGTTGGTTTCCCCAGAGGCTTGAGTCCGAGGACCATACAAGGCCTTGGTTCTGTCCAAAACTTGTATTCATTTATTTATTTATTTACTTATTTATTTATTTTTTGAAGATTAGCCCCTCGACCAAGGTGGGGAGAGTTAGCTTGATATTGGAAGCCCCTAGAGCTGCCCGTGCCATTAGCACTGCGAGGCGTAGCCCCTAGCGGAAATTTATGTCGGAGCAACAACAGCATGTCACTGGAAATGGAGGAACCTTCGCTTGACAGAGGCTTAACTCCACCGCCACCTGTGCCAACGCGCAAGCCTTCCCACAGACGGCGCCAATTGTAAGGGCACGATTATTTAACGACCCAAGAATGACATTGGGCTCGTGGGTAAAGGGCCCTAACAATGTAATTTGTAGAGAGTGGGCTTGAAAGGCAGGACCTTGGTCACAGGTCAGCAATTTAATCATGGTTTTTATGGAAGCTTTTACATGGGAGGACTTGGCTTGACTAGCTAAGCATTCCATTGGTATGGGTTGTAGGATTTAAGTCCTCGGATTGCGTCCGATGAGCACAGTCTCCTTCCCATTCTCCCTTTTGCAGGATTTTTTCCCTCCTTCCAGGGATCCCCTTCTCCTTCGCCTTCTTTCCCTTTTATACTAGTGTTCCTCTCCCCTTTTAGTGTCCACGTGTAAGTTTTACTTTTTGGGGTGTAGACCTGTCCTGTCAATCCATATCTAGAGTGGTTGGGGGTGGTTGGAAAAGTTAAATAGCATGGTTTGGAGTATGGGCCTGTCAGATGCAGGATTCTGTATTACGATGTTGGCAGCTTTCTCCCTTGTCCTGCCCCTGTACTGAGTTTGTCCTTTTCTTCAGGCGTTTTGTGTGGTGCTGAGCATAAGATCGTCCTCGGCCATACCCTTGTGCCTTTTTTGGGCTTTCATTATGCGTCCTCGACAATAGCTCTCCTCGGCTTAGGCCTTGGGCCCTAATGTAGAGTGGGCCTAGGCCACGAATTCTCTGGCCCCACAAGGTATAATTCATATAACAAACGGAAGTTAATATGTTATATATTAGATCTCATCTCATAGCTTGAAAATTTGAACAACCCTTTTTTTTATTCCCTCTTGTCAGTTACGATCAGTTACATGTAACTCTTGGAATGTTGTCACACGACATACTTCATTGTTAATTATATTTTTTAAAATTTTGTGTGGTGTTTTAATTTTCTCTCCAATTATTAATTGAACAATATTGCATTTGTTCTTCTTTGGCTGCAAGTGGATTGTACTTCTTTATTTCTTTTAGAATTAACTCACATGAACTATTGGTATTTGGTTGTATTATATGAATTTCTAAATCATATAGGCACTGTGGAAAAAAATATCTTGAAAGTCACACATGGAGGCTTTAAAAAGAAAAGAAAAAAAAATCACATATGGCACTAAGCAATAGAAACTTAGTTACAAAGATAAAATTTGTGCAAAAATATTGTAGACACTCGATTTTGCACCATTGATTTAATCAAGGAAGATGACTGGAGTAACCATCCACGTACCCCAAAAATCATGATTTCATTACATGCATTAATTTGTCTATTGCATATCATAAAAATGATCTTGAGATTCTAATGGTCACAACAGTATGTCCGGTTTCTAAATCGGACCATCGAATTGAAATATATCACAAGATCAAGTTTTCCCATTTTGCATGTATTGTGTGGGGTGAAGCCGATCACGTGTGATTTATTGAAATTAATTTTGATTGGTTAATGATTAAAATTAACTAAATGGATTTATGTGATTAGTGGAGTATTTTTCTTAAAATGAGATTTGTTGCATGGGATTAAAACAAATAAGCTGATAATATTTAAAAACTGTGGATAATTAAGCTTTTGGGATAATTATATTCAAAATAATTATTTTAAAAGTCATAATTATCACTTTGGAATGAGGTTTATCATGAAAATAACTCTGAAATTCGTCCAAATACAGTTTAGAGTTGGAAAACACTTCAAAAACGTGCTAATCAAGTAGCAGATTTCAGATTCATGTTCTAAGGCACTTTTGGCATAGTAGAACTCAAAATTTGGACTAGGCTATTTTTGGAAAAGTTGTAGAGAATCGAATTTCCCTTCAGCTGCCAAAATTTCATCTAATTTGAATTTTGAGTAAAGATATATGATCAAAATACTGAAACTGGTTCTGATTTAAAAAATCAATTTATTCTTATCCAAATCTCCTTTTTCTTTTAGGATTTTCCCCATACGTTTTTTGCTTATTTTTTAAGCTGATTGTACTTAATTTTTAAGCAAACCTAGCTTATTTTCTAAGCAATTAACACCTCTATAAAATAAGGGATGCCTCCCAACATTCAGGGACTCAAATATTCTTAATAGTCTATATATATATATATATATATATAAAACCAAAGCCTTTGCTGGCACCACAATTTTCCATGTCAGCACAATATTTAAAAACATTATAACTCCTCAAAACCCTAGCAACCTTACCCCTCTCTCAAGTGAAGAAATATAAAGCCATAGAACGATTTAATGCTGGAGAATCCGCACTATTCCTCACCGTGGATACTGAAAATATTTTACATGTGATGTACTAATTAACAAGATGGTTTGTCATATCCTAAGTGCAGCTCCAGATGACTGCTCCTACGCTGGAAGGCATGGCATGAATGCCTTGCATGCACTTGTCCTTCACACGAGTTGTTGTAAGTGCTGCTCAATCCAGCCTGCTTCTTAAATATTTGTGCACTAACTTATATATCAATCAAAATTGGTGAGTTCAATTAAATAGGTGTGGACAGAAAATGTTCTTCGCATACAATTGCATGCACACACACCTAAACGCACGGTATAGCATTCAAGATCTACAACACACGGTATAGATTTTAGCTTATAAAGTTTAGCTTTTGTAAGGTTAGTTTTGTTTATATATTAATTAATACATAATACTTTGTTCACCATTGAATACTCATATAATCAATTTCCAATTCAGTGTTCAAGAATTAAACCAAAATTCTAACTGCGCTATCACAAAATATTATTATTAGTATGAATTTTATGGAGTTGCGGTGTTCAAGAATTAAACCAAAATTCTTTTAAATTATCTATAATATTTTGTCCTCCGAAAATTTTCTCTCTTTGATTTTAGTATATTGTGTTTCTTAAGATATAGAGAGATTTTCTTTGGTTTCTGCAAACTTTCCCTCTCCAGATGTAGGAAGCTCTAAACGCACGGTATAGCATTCAAGATCTACAACTCACGGTATAGATTTTAGCTTATAAAGTTCAGCTTTTGCAAGGTTAGTTTGTTTATATATTTTGATAGAGAAACATGTTCAATGTGGTACGGCTTAATAATCGCATTGATAGCCAATAGTTAATACCATTTGCAAATTCAATTCATGGAGTTGCAATTTTCATTAAATCGTTCTATGGCTTGAAGCACTTGCATTTTACCAAATTGGACATGTCTTTAAAGTCCTTTTATTTCTTTGGGGAAAAAAAAAGAAAAAAAAAAGGAGAGGATATGTTAAAACTTGGCATCATCAACTTATAAAGAGGATATGTTCTTAGATGGTAGGAATAGGACAAAATGGTTATATGTTTGTTACGCCTGACTGCCAAAAATTGCTCATAAAGATGTATGCACATGATCTACTTCCCTTTGCTTTAGTGAAAGATTAAATGCACGCCAATGTTGAGATCAACCACTCTAAAAAAATAGTCTGTGCAATCATAAAATATTATTATTAGTATGAATTTTATGGAGTTACGGTGTTCAGGAATTAAACCAAAATTATTTTAAATTATCTATAATATTTTGTCCTCCGAAAATTTTCTCTCTTTAATTTTATTATATTCTGTTTCTTAAGCTATAGAGAGATTTTCTTCTTTATTTTAAATTTTATGGGATGTAAAGAGATCTTTGATTTTGTGAAATAATTTATACTCTCTCCTTCTTTGATTTGATTTACTTACTATCTTTGGCACTTGCCATCGGCAATTACTTAGGGCCACTCTTATGGACTAAATCAACTTATTCTCCAGTCACCATCATTGATAAATGAGAAATCAAATCAAGGTTATAGTTTTTCTATTTGGTTGCTAGGGTTTTTGTTCATGAAATTGCTATTTTCTATTTAAAAATTGCACCTGTAGATCAATATTTATATTTCTTAACTTGGCATTTTGCACCTATGGCTAAAATTTGTGTGGATCTTTGTAAGTTCAAAAATATTTTCTCCATTTACCATGGTTTTTCATTGAGTAATTTCTTTCTCTCTTACTCCTCTTGACGAGTTTTGTTTTTGACTAGAAGAAAGCTTTTTTGCTTTGAAGGTCATGCAACACCTGTCTCATTTTATTTGTCCTCACCACAAGGAAAACATCTAGGTAAGGCAAATAATCTATTTTAAAGTTTGAATGGAAATTACCAAGTACAAGAGGTAAATCTTTAAGGGATGAGCTTAATTGTTTCTTATTTTCAATAATAAATCATTTTATTGCAATACCGGGTTTGAGAAATCCAATATGTTCATATCTCTATAGAATAGAGAATAGTAGAAGCCAATTGAGTTGACTTAATTCCGTACAATATTACAAAGTATAGCATGAGAGATAATGGAATTAATTGTTGTAATTTTTATTTTCTTTCCATGTTTTGAATTTCCTCTATATTATTATTACAACTGAGCAAAGATTGAGAAAGTAACATTACTACACTAATTTGAAGTTTAATGCGTCCTTCTCAAGTCATGGTCTTTATTTATATATTTGCAGTTTATATTTCTAACCGTTGATGAGAAATTAAGGCTCAGTTGCGCAATATGTGTAAATTCTTCAAAATGCTACTTTAAATAGTAAGTCAATGTGTCTCTTACATTTGGGTATTAGTTAGAATTGTTTTCAAATGATTGTACCAATAAAGGTGAATATGTATAAATTTTGTTTAACTATCCCGTGCATCGCACGGGTTAGCGACTAGTTAGATTAAACACCAAGTACGTCTTATGTAAACAATGTTATTAGGTAATTATCCCAAATTTGATTTCTTATTACACAAATTTTTATGAAGAAGAATAAATTACTAAATAAAGAATTTAATTTCATATTAATTTTTTTATTTTTAATATTGCTTTTGAAAATAATAATAATGTTCTTTCTTTCTCTTTTTACTTTTATTTTCCCTTTTGTTCACGTACCATTTACTTTTTATAGGTTTTGAATCTTAAAATATATTGATTAAATAAGAAACATTTTTTTTCTTCTTTTTTGAATGAATTTCGAAAACATAGAAGAGATAATAGTGTAATCACTATAGGTGTGATAAAATTTATTGTGTTAATAAAAAAAAGCATAAAAGAAATTCACCCAAAAATTAAATAAGAAAAAAAAATTCAAATTCAATTGAGGCAGGGGCATTAGTTGTAAAATATCTGTTGGCTGCTGATTCTAATTTGTAATTTGATTTCTTATATATTTCAATCAGATATAAACGAATGCGAAAGCAAGACACTCAATCAATGTCCCAACAAGTCGGATTGTGTGAATATACAAGGTAGCTACCATTGCAACATGCCAAAATCTCCAGTGAAGATAGCCATTATAGGTATGTCAATTTTTAAACCGTTATAGATGTGCCTTATACTGATTTAACTCGTGTGATGCACGAAAAAGTTTAAGTATAATATATATATTTTTTTCACTTTTTTTAGTCTAAATATGAAATTTTGATAATCATGATAGTTACTGATAGACATTTATTATTATTGTGTTTGTATATACAACTATATATATTCTACCATTAAAATAAAATATAATGTACCATGATTCAAATGATGGGTTTAGATTTATATAGGAAACAAAATTAAATTCAATTAAAAAATATTATAATGAAGTGTAAAATTGTGCGGTCTCAAAAGCGTATTTGGCAAAGTATTTGAGGTGGACCATAATTCAAATGCCTTCAATATTATAAATATTAGTTGGCAACCTATGTAATGCATATAACAATTTATATAATATGATATATATATTTTTATTCAAACTATTAAAGTTGATAATTTTTTTTTGAGTAAAAAGTTGATAATTATAGTGGATCTCAATTAGAATTTATTTTATGATTGTGTTTGTGAACTATATATTCTAGGAATCAGAATTTATTGTAAATTTATTTATTTATAAAATTATATATTCTAGCATTTATAGAAGATATGATGTGCGAAAATTCTAATGGATGGTTTAAATATAGAATAGGATTCAAAATCAATTAAAAAGTATATATTAAAATAATTATGTGTAAAATTGTGAGGTCTCAAAAGTCTATATGGCACAATATTATGATGTTTATCAAAAGTTAAATGTCTTTACTGTTTTTGATAATTCGATAGTTACAACAGGAGAAAGAGAATTTGAACTTTGGATATCTTAAAAACATAAAACAATGCCAACCAATTGAGTTGGAAGGCACTTGGCATAGATTATAGACTATAAATTTAGAAAATGAATAAAGTAAAAATAAAAACAAGATCATAGTTATGTGATAGAGAGGTGCTATACCATAAGTCCTTGACAAGAGGGACTATACACAAATTCTCATCCATTATTGTAATTCTATGGTGATATACAATTCTAACATCCATTCATTCGCATATATTTTTTTTTTTAGTTAAATTTTTGTATGGATTAATTTTTATTTTACTTGGAAAATAGAATTGTACTTTTAGTTTATTGGTTTTACTCAGTTCAATGGATCATGGAAGGGAATGACTAAGCCACTTGGGTATCCTACCTTTCTTTGAGCTAGAACGGATAAAACAACTATATTTCATGCACTTTTAGTTTACTAAATTTATGTATGCTTAGAAGATGAAGAAGTACATTAGCTTTTAAGTTTTGTTCTTTTGATAATCTATCACTAAAAGATAAATCATGCATTTTATAATTTGATAGTTTCAGACTTTTAGCTGAATTGCATTACTCATCTCTCTTACATGCTTTTTTTTTTTACCTTAAAAATGTTCTAAATCATAATATGATTGTCTATTATCTAATATTACAAATCTATCTTGAGAAGTCAATTTCTCTCTATAAACTTGCCTAATTCTTCATTTCAATTTAGATTTTTTAATCTATTATGATATAGATTTTTACAGTAAGCTTGAATCTGGTGTGAGAAGAGAGGACAAGCTAGCTCATCTTTTTCAGTCATTTTTCACTAAAAAGGGATAAAAAATTTGACATCATACTTTGATCAAATTCAACATATAACAGGAGATGTGAGGTATTTGAATAATGGAAGAAAATAAAGGAGAAATGAGTGAAGTATTTTGGTTAGTCCTAGAAAATAGTGAAGGCTGATTTTACTGATGAGCACCACTATACAATTTCTTTTGGTAGTAAATTTTATAATCTATAATAAGAATTCGCCAATTAGGTGTTTAAACTCATGTAAGGTAGGACTGCCAGGTACATGTTGCAAAGTTAGCTGGAGCCATGCAACGGGGAAATTTTTGTTGGGCTCATAAGCCCCTTAAAACACAATAGACTTGCATGAAAAATCAAATACCTAACAATAAATTTCATGTATAAAAAATGTTTCCATGAAGCAAAATAATAAATTTAATTCTTCCTAAGAAATTAATTAGTAGTTAACACCATTTTAACCACCGCACCAAGAACACCATTTTAACCACCGTGCACCCTTGGTGCGGTGGTCACTCCACGAGTATAAATGCTTGTGGGGTGTAGGGGGTAAGGTCGGGATTCAAGTCTCCAGGAGGGAGTTTCACACACATATACACTTAGATTAGGCTAGAGTGGAAATTCTATCTTGTATCAAAAAAAAAAAGTTAACACCATTTTATATTCTAGGATATTATGAGAAATATTAATGTAAAAAAAAGAAAAAAAAATTAGTAACTTCTTTTAAAACATGAGAAAGATATTTACAATTCATTGTACTTTTGTTCAAATCTATTTCACACTTATTCATAATTTTATATAATCTGAATTTAGGTTGGTGCGGTGGTTACTCCACAAGTATAAATGCTTGTAGGGTGTGGGGGGCAAGGGCCGGGGTTCAAGTCTCCAGGAGAGAGCTTCACACATATACACTTAGATTAGGCTAGAGTAGAAATCCTATCTTGTATAAAAAAAAAAAGAAAGTTAACACCATTTTATATTCTAGGATATTATGAGAAATATTAATGTAAAAAAAGAAAAAAAAATAGTAACTTCTTTTAAACCATGAGAAAGATATTTACAATTCATTGTACTTCTGTTCAAATCTATTTCACACTTATTCATAATTTTATATAATCCGAATTTAGGTTGATGTGATATTTCTATTTAATTTTCTTGACCTGTGCAGTTAGTTGTTCAAGCCTTGGGGCATTGTTTCTATTCGCTATTATATGGTGCTTGTACAGAATGATAAAGAAAAGAAACAAAATCAAGCTCAAGAAAAAATTCTTCAAAGAGAATGGTGGTTTATTATTACAACAACAATTATCTTCAAATGACAACAATGTTCAAAGGATAAAATTATTCAATTCAAAGGAGTTGAAAAATGCGACCGATCATTTTAACAAAAACAGAATACTTGGTAAAGGTGGGCAAGGTACAGTTTCTGAAGGAATGTTAGTTGATGGAAGAATTGTGGCAATTAAAAAGTGCAACACAGTGGATAAGGAAAATATTGAAAAATTTATTAGTGAGATTATCATTCTTTCCCAAATCAACCATAGAAATGTGGTCAAACTACTTGGGTGGTGTTTAGAGACAGAAGTTCCTTTGTTAGTTTATGAATTCATTCCTAATGGGACACTTTCTCAGTACATTCATGAAGAGAATGAAGAGTTTCCATTACTAACATGGGATATGCGCTTAAGGATTGCCATAGAAGTTGCAAGAGCTCTTTCTTACTTACACTCAGCAGCTTCACTACCCATTTACCATCAAGATATAAAATCTTCAAACATACTCCTTGATGAAAAATATAGAGCAAAAGTAGCAGACTTTGGAACTTCAAGAACAGTGGCCATTGGCCAAACTCATGTAACTACACTGGTATATGGTACTTTTGGGTACTTGGATCCGGAATACTTTCAAACAAGCCAATTTACAGAAAAAAGTGATGTTTATAGTTTTGGAGTAGTCCTTATTGAGCTTTTAACTGGAAAAAAGCCAGTTTTTTTAACAAGATCACAAGAAGATCGAAATTTATCTACATACTTCATTCATTCAGTAAAAGAGAACCATCTCTTTGATATACTTGATACTCAAGTAAGGAAGGATGGTAATAAACATGAAGTCATGGCAATTGCTAACCTTGCACAAAGATGTTTGCACTTGTATGGAAAGAAACAACCTACGATGACAGAGATTGTGAAGGAGTTGGAGGGAGTTCAAATAGTTTATCATGATCAACCAAATTTTGAAGAATTTGATTATGTTAGAAATGAAGAAATGAGGCCTTGGAATGACATTTCTATTTTATCAAGATCAAGTTTAGAAATAGGTGAACCTTCATCACAATTTGTCCTTCCATTTTTATCTCACTTTGATTAATAAATTATCTATTTTGGTACCTTTTTTTTCCTTGTTGTAAACTATTATAACTTCTTTTAGGCATATGCACAATATACTAGTCAATGCATACGTTCATTTTAAAATATTGTGTAAGAAATTATGTTTATGAGCCATATTTGGGGAATTAGGTTCAATTATAAGAAGAAATAGAACATGTAGTTTAGACCCAAGTTGTGTATTAAGCAGCAGATTAATTAATTGTATACCAATCTGTACCATATCATAAAGCAATAGATGCACAATATGGAGATGAAGTAGAAAACTGATGGATCTTGATTTTAAAGGGGAAAAAATGGTTTTAGGTTAAAAACCTTTTTGAGAAACCAGTGACTTACAAGAATTAATGTTGAGATAAACTAAAAATCTCAATGTTTCCCATGTTATGATGGGAAGTCCTAGCCATCCTTAATTAAGTTCCCATCATTTTGTTGTGAATAATGTGGTTATTTGATTGATGAGGTTTGAACCAAGTGATTACATAGAGGAGAACCTCCTTCACAATTTCATTAGTTGATGGCTTTTTGAAGGAAACCCTTAAACCGGAATTAAAATAGAATTTTTGAAAGAAAAAAAAAAAATTGTGCTTTGAAAAGAGAGTTTTGGAAGATCAAAATTTTTTAATGAGATAGAATTTTGGCAACATAATTGCTTTAAAAAGAAAGTTTTGAAAGATCAGATTTTTTTTAAATGGAGATTAGGAAATCAATTTTGAGACGTTCATTTTAAAATATTGTGTAAGAAATTATGTTTTTGAGCCATATTTGGGGAATAGGTTCAATTATAAGAAGAAATAGAACATGTAGTTTAGACCCTAATTGTGTATTATGTAGCAGATTAATTAATTGTATACCAATATGCAACATATCATAAAGCAATAGATGCACAATATGGAGATGAAGTAGAAAACTGATGGATCTTGATTTTAAAGGGGAAAAAATGGTTTTAGGTTAAAAACCTTTTTGAGAAACCAGTGACTTACAAGAATTAATGTTGAGATAAACTGAAAATCTCAATGTTTCCCATGTTATGATGGGAAGTCCTAGCCATCCTTAAGTTCCCATCATTTTGTTGTGAATAATGTGGTTATTTGATTGATGAGGTTTGAACCAAGTGATTACATAGAGGAGAACCTCCTTCACAATTTCATTAGTCGATGGCTTTTTGAAAAAGGGGAAACCCTTAAACCGGAATTAAAATAGAATTTTTGAAAAAAAAAAATTGTGCTTTGAAAAGAGAGTTTTGGAAGATCAAAATTTTTTAATGAGATAGAATTTTGGCAACATATAATTGCTTTAAAAAGAAAGTTTCGAAAGATTAGATTTTTTTTTTTAATGGAGATTAGGAAATCAATTTTGAGACAGGATTTTGGAAGCATAATTGCTTAGGGAAAAAAAAAAAGAGTTTTTGAAAACTTGATTTTTAATGGAAAATCATGAAACTAGGGTTAAGAAATAATTTTGGTAGCATAGCTGTAGAATTTCACCATTGGCTAAAGAGATCATGAGAAAGGGGAGCATGCATGTATGCAAGACTATAATGTTATAGAGGGGTATACACAATATTAATACCCATTTTTGATAACAAGGGCCCAATGGCAGAAAAGCCCAAATTAAGCCAAGAGAAAGAAAGAAAAGACTAAGGAATAATGGCAGGAACAATAGGACCATGTCCCTAAGGCCCAGAGAAAAGGAATACCCATAAAAGAGCAAGGAATAGAATACAATGGCCCATGAGCAGTAGGGAAGGGCCAGCCACGGTGAGATGGCCCTCTCCAAGAGAGAAGAAAATAGGCCTTGACTGGCTCCAAGAGGAATGGAAGAGGAAAAAAAAGGCCCAATGGGTCGGCCCAGCAGGAGTTAGAAGAAAATAATAAAGGAAATACCTTGAGGGGTCCACGAGCCCAAAAGGTGAAGATGAGACAAGCCCACATTGTTATCGTGAGGGGCAAACATAAGTGAAGGGAATTAATTTCAAAAAAGAATAAAACGAGACAACATCCAATGGCAGTGGCAGAAATTGCGTGGGAAAGGAAGAAGACAAAACGTGAAGCAATAAGACAACAATGCTATGGCCGGAGCACCACCAATTTGTACCCAGCTAATGCAAGGGGGGTGGACCCATGGTCAAGGGAATTACGGAGGGTGTGGTTTGGTGGAGGGGGGAAAGGGTCTATTTCTAGTATCTAGCCAGGACCTCTTTTGGGAATTGCTTTGCTGGGAAGGCATCTTGGCCCAAAATAGGTAGTAAACTGGCTGGGGCCACTTAATGCATGCTAGAGAGATAGGTAGAGAGAGACCTAAGGTTTTACCCATCAAAGGATAGAGAAAGATATACAGTAGAAGGGAATGGATAAGAATTTTTTGTGGGATGGGTAGTGGAAGAGAGAGAAAACATTGAGCATGCCCATATGTAGTGGAGGCCGAACAGCCAGAAGGGTAGTGGGCACTTCTGATGGGTGTTCGCAGTAGACAAAAATGGTTAGTGAGTAACAAGGGTAATAGGGAGAAATCATGTAGGCTTGATTCAGTATAAATAGGAACAATAACCATAAGAGGAAGATGGACAACGACTAAGGCAAGAAACACAAAGAATTGAAAAGGAAATAAGAAAGAAAAAAAGAGAGAGTGAAGTAAGACTTAGAAAGGTAGAAGAGTGCATACAAAAGAAATAGCATGCATCAATAGAAAATCTTTTCCCTTTTTTATGTAACAAACCCACTATTTGTACTCCCAGCAAGACAAGAAGTAGCTATCTAGACCTATTCTCCAAAATGAACAACTTTATGGTTTAATTTAGCATTAAGGTTGTCCAGGTTGGGATTTGGGCTCTCTTTAGTTCACTTCCTATGGGAGACTTATTATTTACGTTCTGCTGCTTTAACTACGTTTAATTACTAACGGTTCTTTTGACTAATCTTTCTACCATAACATACATATATATATATATATATATATTCATGTGCTCACACATATATACATATATTACTTGTTGTCTTTCTTTTGGGATGTTTGTCTTGTGCAAAGACTGGCCCCTTAACAAGGTCCTACGAAGATAATGGGCTAGGCCTAACTCTTCGACCCACAGTAGAATGGGCCTTAGCCCAAAAATACAAAAGGCCCCAACACACAACAATATGAAAATATTTTAATATATGTATGTATGCATGTTCATGTCATAGTGAGGTGGAATTTGGATAGCGTACCTGCTTATATGGGCAGAGCTTCCTTACTCTTAAGGCAATAGTCTATCATGGCCCAATGCGGGCGCAAACGCCCGCAACAAGCTTTTGGGCTTCTCATGGGAAGTACGCCTTGGCTTAGGGTGGACCATGGCGGAGGGTGTAAATGGAGTTGCCACCTAAATTAGGTCTAGGAACCATAAATATAGCTCCCTTGTGGAAGGACTGGTATTTACCAGAGCACGTGTCCAGAGTTCAGGTATGGGGATGGGAAGGTGATAGAAACCCAACCCCACTCGACCCGTGGGTTAGCCTTCACTCATTATGGTCCAAATCTTAATCTCATTAAAGGGTCTTCTAACTCACACACATTCTAACATGCATCTAAAGCAAGAAAACATGGCATATCATCCCTAAGCTTAGCATTCATCTATCATGGTATCCAACACAAACCAACAAAACAAAGGCATCAAAAGGCAGATCAAAGTAAACACATTTAAATATCCAAGCATTAAACTCATGATATTCAACCAAGCATATTAAGCAACTCAAAACTCAAACATCCAAATGCATGTTCATGTGATTTATGCATGAATTACCTCACTTACCTTACTACATCACAGCACTTATAAATCAATGCATGTTCATATTCATATGTATGTTCATGGTATCCAACCAACAAAAAAAAACCTAATTAAGACCTGATCACTAAAAAGAACAAAACATGTTAAAGCAGATAAATAAAGGCTTAAAATAAGAAAGGTATACTAAAACAGAGGCCAAACATGTGAAGGAAAAAGAAAAGAAAACGAAGAAAAAAGTGATTTAGGGTTTCTAGACACGAGTATGCGTGTGCATCCCAATTGTATGCGTATGCATGCATACAAATACACGCCTAGAACCCTAAAACCAGCAACTTAACAAAGAAAATAGAAGAAAATAAGAAAACTAACAACCTATCATGCTTCTAATACGAGCACAAAGTAAACATAACCTAACATGAACATATTAAAACATATTAAAGCATATAAAACATATAAACAAACAACAAAACAAAGAAAAAGTGGAGAACCAAAGTTGGAACCTATACCTCAACACAAGAAATCCCTAGAGCTTGATTTGACCATTCCCTTCAGTCAATCTAATCAACAACAAAACCAGCCAGTTAGTAAGCTTTAGAACTCAAAAGTCAAGACCAAAATAGGTCATAACCAAATAAAACTTGACTTGAGGATGTTTTATGAAAAACTCCCTCTTTGATTCACTATTTTCTAGTGAATCTTGCGTATATTCGCCTCCCCATTGAAAAAGTGCCTTTTATGGCTTTATATAGTGGTAAAATAAGGGTGTGGGGTAGCTCCCAAGCACTTTCCTTTCATATAATTTTGGAACCCTAGCTGCGTGCGCATACTCGAGGTATGTGTGTGCATACCCTAAGTATGTGTATGCATGCTTCAAGTGTGTGTGAGCATACGCGTGTATGCGTACATACACTTAAGGTTTCTAGCAGCCTTTCTTTTCCAAAAATAGGTTTATTCTTCCAAAAATAATTTTGTTTTCTCCATAAATAATTCTTCAAGTCAATTTTCACAAGATTGGGCCCTAAATCAACCTTGGACCTCAGAGTAATGTTGTCATTACGGAATGGGGGCCCGAGTCGTAAGTGGTACAAAATGAGGTGTCTACACCCAATAGAAGTAGAACAACGTGACAATCATATTAGTGTAAACATAATATTGACAAATTTTGAGTATAGTGTTAGCAATTTGGTGAGTGGTATCTTTACAAATTTCTTAGCACGAATGCAATTGGCAATACTAGTTGGTGATATTGTATTTTTTTTCGGCTATAAATTTTGCTAGAAGTTTTAGCTGTAAATTAAAGGATTTCATGGTTTTAATAGTTAAACCTCTTTTTCTTTTTTTTTGTTAATTTTTTATCAATTTTAATGCGGTTGGCTAAATTTAATTGAGCTTTAATTGAAATTTGAAAATGTGATTGGATTAATTTTGGAATTATGTTTAAGATCATGAAATTCCCTTTAATTTAACTCGTCATGGGAAAAAATTGAACTTGAATCAAATGAGGAAGCACTTAACTAATGAAATTACCCATTTTGCATTTTAATTGTGGAAAAAGTATTTAAATTTCTATGGAACCCATGCTAAAAGTTTAGAGTATTTCCTTAGAAAATCCGTACTAAATATACCATTTGGGTTTCATTTATTAAGCATGCCATTAAAGTTTTGAGCATCAAATTAATTAAAAAATTTAGCTGATTTTCATAAATCACGTGTTTTGTTTTTTATTTGGGTTTATTTACTTTGACATATTTGGTCCTTTATTTTTATTAGGTCATACATGTAATTTTTATTTAAAGATGAAATTAATTTCTTTTAATGGATAGAGATGTCAAATTTTATTGTGAGTTATTATTTGTTAGTTTAAAGTCTATGTCATAAAGTGCAAACCATATTCAAAAGAAGCAATTAAACGATGCGACATAAATTTCTATCCATATAGCCATATGTGTATGCTTTTAATTTTCATATGGCCATGCTTGCAATTAAATATTTATTTGTTATTTTAAAGATTTACAACCTGTCTAAATTGTTTCTCTAATTAAACCTATTGCTTCTCATATAAGATTTATGACTTGTCTAAGAGCATCTTGCCTCTGAACAACAATGGATCCGTAAAAAGTTAAGGCCCATTTGATATGTATGTTTAAACAACAGTTTTCAGTTTTTTTTTAAATACGTGTGGGTGAAAAGTGTGTGAAAATACGTGTGATGTTGTTTAAAAACTGAAAACATGTGTTTAAGCTCACGTACCAAACATGCCTTTAATGGCAAAATGGAAATCTTTCCATTGATGAATTAGTTGCAGAATGTCCATAGTAAAAAACTAAGGGTACTAAATTAGTTGGGTTTGTGGCAGTGGTTTTGTTCTTAGTTCAAGTTGCAGTTTTGAATATATATATAGTCGGGAGCACTTCAAGCACAGTGGCAGAACTTTGGGCTCTGAAGGACGGGTTTACCATGGCAAATCAAATGGGGATTGAGAACATTTGTATTGAAATGGATGCTGAGTTTATTGTTCAGCTTGTTTCAACGCCTTCTATGGTCAATCTAATGCTTGAACCTCTCCTTTCTGAATGTAGGGACCTGATTCAAACATTCCTTAACTATTCAGTGGCGCACGTGTTTAGGGAAGCAAATGGCTGCGCTGATTGGCTTGCAAGGATGGGAGCTGAACTTGATGTAACTGATTTTCTTTTTTTGTTTGACCCACCGGATGTGGTGGCTGAAATGCTGGCTAGAGATAAAGTTGGCCTTGTTTGTTGTAATAGACTTTTTGTTCGTTAGTTAATTCCAAGCATCGTTTACCCAAAAAAAAAAAAGAATATATATATATAGTCTCAGAAAACTATTGTACTATCAGTTCCTTCTTTTCACACACACACGAAAATATATATAAATATATATATCAGCTCCAAAAATAAAATCTGTTTTTTATTTTTGAAAAACTTTTTTCCCAACTTACCAAGTGCTTTTTTTATTTATTAAAAACAAATTTCTGCAAATAGAAAGCTAAAACCATTACCAAACATTACCTGATACTTTTGTTGGTTTAGGTCTAATTTGAGCTTCAGCATAAGAGAGCAATTTGTTTGTGATTGGTTCTTAGGGGTAAAATCAGCTCTTTCCTTTGAATCATGCAGTGGGTTGGATGATTTTTAAAAGTAAATATTTTCTTATTTTTAAGTATTTTTTTATATGTAAAATGTGGTTAAACTTGTAAAAAATATTTTTAGTTAAGCCTAAAATCATTTGTAAAAAACTGTAAAATGTTTTACCTTTAAACACTTAGTAGTCCTCTCCTCATTTGGTGGCTAAGTCACCAATTCGATGGGCTAGGCAACCAATGCCAATAATTCAGTCGTCCAAGTCGCCAATTTGATTGTTGGAGTTGCCACTCAGATGGTCGATACTAAGGGTCAAGTCACAAGAGCTGCCAGTTTTGCATCCAAAACGATAATCTGGTCACCGATGGTTTCGATAGTTGGAGCTGCTAATTTTGGTGGTTTGTGCTTTAAATATTTTATATGTAACTTATACCAAACATCTAAAAATATTTTATTAAAAATGATTTACATAGAAAATATTTTACTTCCAAACAAATTATACTGCTTATTTTGCTGAAAACTGAAACTAAAACTAAAAACTGAAAATAATAAAAAAAATAATTTCCAAATTACTATTCACACCAAATACATTGTTCATTTGCCTATTTGCACTGTTCATATTTCATGCACAATGCAATAAGCGCTTGTTAAAAAAAAAAAAAAAAAAACCACTGGGAGATGCTCTTTTTGCATTTCCCAATATCAGTTGGCTTTATATCTGGTTTCGCAGATGTACAAGGGCCAAGGGGTGGACTATATATGTCAAAAAAAAGAAAAGGGGTGGACTATAAATCAGATTTATCAAGTGGACAGAAGAATCTTACTGTAGTGGCGTGGCAAACATATTATATGCACTTTGTACTTGTAGTAATTAATGCTAATAATTGTATTGGATCCTTCTAAATTAATGCAAATAATTCAACGAGGTTGTTGATAGCATGATAACTTTTTTTTTTTTTTGATAGAAGCATGATAACTCTTATTTGGTCAATATCACAAACTTTTTAAATTATACTTAATGAAAAATTACAGAAATTCAGTATGACAACCAAACTGTGTTGAAATTGTATTGTTGCTTCCTCAAAAGCACTTGCATATGATAATGAACACTTTTATTAATGATTTATTTTGTTCATATGTCACTAATTAAGCACCCAAGACAAGTGAGGGTTAGTAAAGATCAAAAGACCAAACAGAAACCAGTTTTGACAAGCCCCAAAATGAAATAGAGAGAAACATCTTTCTCCTCCTATATTGTACTGACTGAAGCTCCATTACAAAGATTGAATCCATACCAAACATCATTAGGAATGTAAGTGTTGTAATAAAATGTAGCAGACTTGGTGTTATAACCATTGATTGTCACTTTCTCAGGCATCCAACCATCGAATCCACTCCTGTAGAGGTAGACAAAGCAGATTTGGTATGAGCATGGTCCTAATATCTGAAATGTATCTCTAGAGCACCTCCCAAACATTCATGTTGATGGATCATCCAGTCTTGGTGCATACACCCGATCATCAAACAAATGGTAATTACATCCAAGAAACAGTAATAAGTTACACAATTAGTTAATTATCCATTCTGGATTCTCATGACATATATGCATGCATCTACTTAAATTAATGTGCACAAAATTGTCATTTACATACATTTATACCTGTCATGACTGCTCTTTTATCATCAATCAAAACAATTTTTGGAACATGCGATATTCAAAATCAAAATATTTTATTGGACGATAAGAGACTTGGTCTGTTGAACTAACTCGCATCTACATTTATACATTAATTATTTTATGTGCGGGTGTGTAATGTGTACAGTGAGTTAAGAAAAACCTGTTTCTCAAAAAAAAAAAAAAGAGTTAAGAAGAACCTGATTGCCATAAGCATCACCAAATGCAAGACTGATTTGATCCCTTGTATATTTGGTTGATGAACAGCTTGTCGTTATTGATACTGTGTAAGAGCAGCTCTTTACATTCTACAAGAAAATTAGTATTTATTTTAGAGACATAAATTAAAAATTGTGACATAACCTTTTTTTTTTTTTTTTGGTTTTTTTACTGGAATAAAATAATTTTGTTCAAGTTAACCTCTGTCTGTCTAAGTCCATTGTTTTGAACCAAAAAAGAAAAAGAAAAAGAAAAAAAGACTCTTGCTCTAAAGGGATCTATCTTTTTAGAAAAAGATCAAAGCACCATGTGGGAATCTTTGAGGAGTATTTTCATATCTGGGTATTGTTGATCTTGAAGGATCTAAACTATTGGGGTTGAGGAATGATTGACTTGGCTTGTGAGAATGTGAAGAGGAAGGCCAAAAAGAGCAAAAAAGTCACTGCTTTCACCATTTCCTCCAAATTCCTATGAGCTATATCCCAAGAGTGATTGTGTGAGGAGCAGTATGATCTTTGGAATAATCCTAAAGGTACATAATATACGTAGACTAGTGTAGAGAGCTTTCCAGCAACCAAGGGTAGATCAGTCAAATTCTTGTCCCCTTTGCGTCTTGTCTAATTTATTTATATGAATTATGAGTTTTACTAGAGGTACAATAAATAACCATATTTCTTTTTTAGTAGGGCAAGTCAGTCTTTTTCGACAGGGACTTTTGGTTTTGGATGGACACAAGTAAACCTATGTTTATCTTTATCCAAGTCAGCTGGGAAACGAAGAATAACAAACTAGAGTTTATGTCTTAGATTCTTACAGTAATATTTTACTATGTTTGTGTCGACTTTAATGCTTTCCAACAAAAAAAACATAATTATATTTTTTGAAAAACTATGTCATTTTTCTAAATTTATTAGTGACTTTAAAATGAGATAGAATTTTTTCTTCAAAATGAGTCATACTTTAATAGGGTTTTTCATTGACCAAAAATAAAATCTTTTTTAGATATCTTTTTTGATACCACCAAATACAAGAAAATGTGAAAATTTATTTTATTTTTCTATATTTGGTAGTTGCTCCAAAATGAGATAAAGTTGTTTTTAATAGTAACTTTAAAATGAGTTATATCTTAACAGGTTTTTTGGTCGACCTTTTTTTTTTTTTTTTTCATACTACCAATTTTTTTTTTTTAAAAAGTGAAAACCTATATTCACAAAAGATTGAAATAAACAGAGCAAGATTAAACAAGTTTGGGTCTTCCAGCTCTCCCTTTTAGGAAGGAATCATTTCAAGGCAAATGACAAATGTTTGGCTAGTTAGTGATCTCTCAAGTCTCAGCTTCTCCATGCCCTCTCTGTCTCTCTCCGAAATTTTTTTGAATCATTACTAGAGGAGCATACACTCTTTTATGAGTCAAGGAAGCACTGTGAAAGGTTTTACCAAGCCCTACTTCTAATTCAAATTCATTGCACGTTTATGGTTCCTTGAACTATATTAAATACCCATCATATAAGTTGGACAATATTTTCCTCCACTCATTAAAAGTCATATAATTCAACCGCTACGTAGTAGGTTTAAAGGTTTAAAGGAAATTCCACAGCGCCCCTCTACATCTTCCATGATTTGCAGAATTTCCCAGCAGACTGAGCTCCTTGGGTCTTCAAATCCCACTTTGGCAACTCGAGTAAATCCCTCTTCAATGGCTATGTCTTCAATCATCCCCAAACTTAAAGATTTTCTTGTTTGCAAGACACTTTCAACCTCATTCCTTTTTGCACTCACCTTTATGGTATCTAACCACAACAGCTAAACAAGATTTATTATTCAACAATGCTATAGACACAAAAATTTCACATGTGAGATGGTAGATTATGATTAGTATAGCATCACTTTTATGGGACTACCTTTGACATCATTTTTATTGAATCTACTTTAATCCTAATCCTCTGCAGAAATCATTAAAACTTTCAAATCTCTAATGAAAATTACACATAAGATAAAACTCAAGCTGCATTGGCAGCAGCCATAAGGATTACACATAAATTTTTTTCTTTTAAAGAAGGAAATCCTTCGTGAAATTCTCTCCCATTAGCTCAGCCAGCTGTCCAGGTAATAGCAAGTAACTTAAATTGCTGTATTTAGCATTTTGACAATGTCAAGTTGCCTCAAGAAGGATTTCCCTGATTGAAAGGGTAAACATACATCAATGATTTGGTACATTTAAGTAACTTGAATTACTGCAGTTAGCATTTTGACAATGTTGAGTTGTTTTATGAAGGATTTCCTTGCATTGATTATTTAGTTCATATAAGTAACCTGAATTACTGCAGTTAGCATTCTGACAATGTCAAGTTCAAGTTGTTTTATGAAGGATTTCCTTCTTTAAAAGGAAAAACTTAACTGATTTAGTTCATTTTTGAGTTTCTTTACAACCAAAATTCGCTAATTCAGCTCAGCATATCAAAAGGGTACTTTAAATGCAATAGAAAAAGAAAAAGAAAATCCTATCCCTTCAAATTTTCTCCCCAATATTCCTTTCACAATAAAATTACTCTTATCAATCTTTAGACTAAAGCAGAAATAACAAATCCTAAGAAGCTGTCAGGATGATTTAATTATAATTTCAAGCCATCATAAACATGTGAAAATGACAGAATTGCTGCATTGTAATTGTCACCAACAATCCAAAAAGAGATACAAGAAGTAATAGAAAATTCAAATAGAGTTTTTACCTTGAATTCATAGACAAAACCGTGAGGCACTAAATTATGCAGCCTATACCCCAAACAAAAAGGTGATAAAGGAAAAGAGAAGAACTTTATAAACTCATCTTAGATTCAGAAACGTTGCAGTGATACACAAGCAAGTTAGAAATCCAACCATTTAGTGTAGTATACACAGGTCGCTGGGGAAATTATTCCATCCGGTGTACATAGACTTATCTGTGGACAAACTCCGCATGGAATTGAAGCCATGGCCCCAATTTTCGGTTCCGCTTTAAGGCCTGCTTTGCTTGCGCATCTATAACAAACTTTCCCAATAGGAATAGAATTAAACTCCCCCATTCCAGTACTCTTCACCTCCAATATCTCATTGTCCAAAACCAAAGCATTCACAATCTCTTCAATTTGCTGAGTTGTGAACTCAACATTGAAGGCTCTACTCCTCCTTATTGTGTCCAAAATTTCCTCCAGTGTAACAATCTTTTGCTCATAAATGATCTTCACACAGTGCTTTTTCAAGAAGTTTATAAACTCTGTATCGAGGCTCCCCTCAACATACCAAGCTCCACCAGTGATTTCCTTTGATGGTTCAAACTCTGTCGCAATATAGTGTTTTCTGCCTTTATTTTGGATGGTTACAACCTCTTTTATCAGTTTCTTAGCTTGAAGTGCTTTGAGGGATTTGTTAAGCACACATTGTCGGGGATGTTTGTTTCTCATTTCATGTCTCTTGTCCAAATAGCCATGTCTTGCTTGCTTCGGATCAGATTATAAAGGATACGCTCATGTTCTGTCAAAGATTCAATAGGTGATTTTGAGTCAGGCTGTTTACGCTTCAGAGATGAGAGCCCTTGTGATCGGTTCATTCCTATCAAAAGACAATTGCAGGGGAAAAAAAAAAGAAAAGAAAAAGAAAAGAAAAAGAAGGAGAAGACGTCATTCACTTACATAGGAGTACTGAACCTTGTTTTCTAGCATGGTGGGCATTAACATTCATATTTTAAAATAACCAGAATAATAAAAACTTACAGCCTTTATTCGATGTTGCATAATAACAGTAGGAAAAGGAAAGAAGAAAGTAAAATTTGTAAACTTAATTACTTCCATCTGTCAGCTATTCTTAAAAAAAAGAAAAAAAAAATTCTCAAAAATTTAGAATTTTATTTAAAAAAACCCAAATGAATCCACCACGAGAATCACCTTTCCATCCACTTCACAACAGAACAATAGTTCAGCCTATATCAGTATCACTACAAAGGCTAGCAAAATATTTCTATATTGTGTTGGTTTCTCTAGGTATACAGGTACAAGTACAACTATTAAAAGAGTTAAAGAATTATAATTATTTCTCAAGCCAAAATTCCCATAAGAAGATGTTGTTCAACCTCATAAGTCAGAATTTCCATAAGAACCAAGCAAGATCACTAGAAATAATCATACACAAATACTCTCATTGGGGAGGTTGCCATGGACATACAACTTCCTAGAAACAAATATGCTTTTATTAATTTTTACTTAATCAACAAAAGATCTAAGCCCACAAGCACATTGATAAAACTTCTCTTCTTCCTTAAGCCAAAACTTCCCAGTTTATTGGAAGCCAAAACACAAAGAAGTCAAATATATATTAACTCTTCTTTTCCTCAGTTTTCTTAGCATGCAAACAAAAAGAAAACTCCATTGATTTTTTTTTTTTTTTTGGGAGGGGGGGGGGGGATGGCTTAAGGACAAAAGGGGCATTTTTCTTTTTTAGTAATTCTAGTATGCTTTACCATTACAGAAGAGAAAAGCAAACTTACAAATTTAAATATATATATATATATATATTGTCATCTACAATTTATCTTTCTAGGCAACTTTATTCTCAATATATATATATATATATATTGTCATCTACAATTTGCAGTCTAATCGTTATTGCTTTTCATGACTGCATATCTGATTATTTGATGAAAACCAATGTTTTTTTTCTGCCACAACTATTTTATAGTGCTATTTCCTACCTGGAATCTCATGGAAATCAATAATAATTTTCCTTCTAATCTCTCATCTAACACTATCTAAAAGATCCAATAAGAAAGAAGCTCTAAGCTACAAATGATGAAATATATAAGAACATTTCCTACATAAGAAACACAAAACATTTCTAATACAAATGAAGATAAATACTTAAAATTTCAAGCAAACCACAAATGCATGTATCTTATCCCTAAGCAAATTGGAATTACTGTTATCAAATCTCATATCCACAATTTTCATTCTTTTTTGCATCAAAATCCCAAAATAGCAATATTTCAAAGGACCCATTTTCCCTATGACCTCCAAATCCCAAAAGAAGCACAAAAAAGATTGAAATGTTGGCATTTTCCACTTAGCTGACCTTACTATGATTGTTTATCTTACATGAATGAGCTCCTAAACACTTTTTTCCCATAAAAAATTACAAAACAGAAGTGCAGAATTGCATATTTCATATTCTCTGCTTTCTCTAAGCAGCCAAACATAGGACAATAAAAAGAAAGAGAGAGAGTACCTGCACTCATTTTGTAAAAGCTTTTTGAATTCTCTAACAGGTTCGGAACACAAAGGAATTCAATAGAAGAAGAAATATGTAATATTCAGTTGAAATCTGCATCACAAGGAAAGAGAAATGGGTCATATTATACACTCAATAATATTGGTCATTATCAATATCTAATACTCTGATGCACCGATACGGCAAAAATGCCATCGTATCGGTATCCGATACGGATTCGGTTGGCATACCGGTACGAACGTACCCGAAGAGTATCGAGTCGAAGAAAATCATTTTTTAATTCCGATACGGCTCGGATACGTCCGAGATATGGCGAGTATCCGATAGGATACTGGAGAAAAAAAAAAAAAAAGGAAGAGAGAGAAGAATTTTGACACCTGGATGATTTCTGACCATATAAGGAGCCCTAATTTTGCTTCACCTTCACCCGATCTATCACTCTCTCCTTTCTACTCTCTCAGTCGCTCACTCTCAAAAGTCTCCACTCTGCTCTGAGCTTGCCGTCACAGACAGACCCACGACAAGAGCTCCTCCTCCTTCTTCTTGCCGCCGGTAAGTCTCTCAAACTGTCACTCTCTCTACCTCGCCTCTCGCTTGCCTCTGTTCTGAATCGGAAATCGGAATCGCCGAGAGGATTTTTTTTTTTTTTCTTTCCCTTTTCGCCTTCCCTTCTCTCTGTTTTTTCGTTTTGGGTTTTGGGCCTCGGGCCCTTCGGCTCGGCTCATGTTTGTTGTGGGTCTGTGACTCAAAGACCAGAGAATGGTTTTTTTTTTTTGGGCTGAGAATGGGTATGTTTGTTTTGTTGTGGTGTGGCCCATTGTCTTGGCCCACATGGGTTTGTGACTCAGAGTATATATATTATTTTATTTTTATTTTTTTGCTGATAATGGGTATGTTATATGTGGGTCTGTGATATCATATATATATATATATATATATATAAAAGAAACATTAGAAACATCAAACATTAGATAATAAAAACAATAGAATGTGATATATTGTTACTTAATTTTAAAACTTAAAATAAACATAAAATATGTACAAAAATATTTAAATATACCTAAAAATAAATATTAATTAATTAATTACTTGTCATATCCTTGACGTATCATATCCTAGATTTTTTTTAAAAATGTTGTATCCTCATACTCGTACCGTTACCGTACCGATACCCATATTTGTATCCATGCATCATAGCTAATACATGAGTGATAAGTGGGGTGGGAGAAAATACTTTCGGCTTTAGCATAGTTTGAGTGAAGGGGGGGGGGGGGGGGTTGGGGAAATCAATTGAGTTTTGGTGAATATGAGTACGGAGTTGACACAATTACATATATATAATCTCTCTTTACAACTATGACAAGTCTATAATACAATACAAGTGCACTCTAATAAGCTTAAAATATAAACATATAATTCCAATGAATATGCCAATATAAGCACCAAAAAATAAAGTTACCCAGAAAAGACAGTGGTGTCAACGCATGGTGGCAAAAAGGGGGGTGGAGATGGTGAGGGAAAATGGGTGAAATACAAGTAAGGTGGGAAAATGGGTCATGGGAGAGAATGAAATAAAGGAGAGTCTCAGTGCAAAACAAGGTTCTAAAATCAGCCTCCTCAAATTTTTAGCGAAACTAACCCAAAAAACTTTATTTTTCTAGTTTAGATATCCAAGTTTTGTATGCACACATTAGACTCAATACTTTATTTCTTACTTCACTTAAATATTTATTTATTTTCTCTCCTCTCAACATATACAACCACCACCACACCACAACGAGCCACCACCACATTCACGACACCACCACCACTGCACAAAACCCAACAACCATTTCAACAAAAACCCAAAAAATTCCATGCAATTAACCCATCTTAACCACCATTGCCTTGCATGCATCTACTGACATAAGTTAAATTGAGTTACAAAATTCAACATCTCATCCACATTTTGGAATAAAAACATCTTACCAATGCCCAAGACCATAACTTGACCCGGGGCCTTATTTTTGGTGGTGCTACACCTTGCAAATTCAACCACAAAGAACAATATCCATCAACAACAAGTACCATAAACATATTTACTTTTAAAACAAAAACACACTTCCCTCAGGCCATGATCCAAGATTGCATTCACACAAACATGCTTTCCTCAAGGACTAAGTGCTTGTAGGTAACATTCAAAGCTGTAACACATAATAGCAAAATTTATTCACAGTTTGATACTCCATGAGTGGTAGTAGATCCACATGCTTGACATGCAACACAAGGAATAGTCAATAGGTTGTAAAGAACCATCATTGGTTGACTAGAACAAACCCATCATGCAATATAACTTGAACAAAAAAAATAGAGTTGTTCTGTTTAAAACCCTAAAACATGAACAAACACAGTTAAACAGATGTGAAAATGGGTCAAGAAAAATGATGATTTTGAGTAACAAATCGCATCAACTACTGAAATAGAAACTCTAATTCAAGATTAATGAAAAAAAGAGCCACAAAAATTGAACCCATCATCAAGCAAACCACACTTGTAGCACAACCAATCCCACACACCGCAGGCTACCCATCGATACATGGTAGACACACACACCCATCATCATCAAGCAATTGAAGCACAAATCAAGAAAATTTGGAGGAATTTCAAACCAAATCAATAGTACCTAAAATGGATTTCGATCGGCACTCCTTTCCTTGTGCCAGCAAGCCCAATTAACGGTGAACTCCTTTCTAAAAATGGCAAGTTGAAGAGAGAGCATAATCGAGAGAGAGAGAAAGAATGCAAGACAGCAAATAATTAATGACCTTTTATTGTTTGGCGAGAAAAATTCCCTCATTAGAGTTGGGTGAGTTGCCATTCATCCGCTAAGTTTGAAGGTTGGTCAAACAAGTTAGGTCAATGCGAAGTGGTTTTGGATGGATTTCTCTATTTATTTGCTAAAACTTTAAACCCTATGTTTGGTTTGAGGGAAAGGAGTGGAAGAGAAAAGAAAATGAACAAGGGGAAAGGGAAAAATGTGGGCTTAAAATAACAGGATTGTTAACAAATTTAATACATTTTTTTTTTCTCTCATGCTATCCAAATAGCGAAAAACATATAATTTCTCTTCCTTTCCCTCTTCTTCCTCTAAAACCAAACAAAGCTTAAGAGTGGCGACTCTCTTTTTTGAGAATTAGTTTTTATTATACTGTGCATTTAATATATATATATATATATATTAAGGCTTTTTATTTTATTGTGATATTGTATTGATAAACACTTTGGATAATATTATTCAATCCTTACTAAAAACTAATTTGATTTGATGTAATAAATTTAACTGTAATTTCAAGTATATAAGCTGGTTTTTTTTATAAAAAAAAAAAAAAAAAAATTGTAATAGGTGTGGGATGGGATGTGACAATTTCACACGAAGTAAAATTTTGCATAGTAGGGCCCCACGAAGCCCCATGAGGTAAGGCAGTTTGCCCCATCATATGGGATGGAGGTAAAGACCTTATCCCTTGGCCCCACCCGACCCCATTTCCACCTCACTTGGGTTTCTTTTTTTCCTTTCTTTCTTTCTTTCATTTGTGTGTGGCTTTTCTTTTCTCTTTTTTTATTTATTTATTTTGTAGTTATGGCTATTTGAAACACAAGGACCAAGTCTTTGATACATCAACACTCATTTACCATGGTAACTGAATTCAATTGTTAATTAAGCCAACTAGCCTTGATTCAATTCTTTTTGAAGTGTAATTGTACTCATGTAAAGTGACCATCATATAGGTGATCCTCGTCTAATTTTCAAAATAATACAAACTCCACCAAATTAGTAGCAACCAATCAGCTAAGTCTCTCTAATCAAACAATTTTATAGATGGGATAAATGCCTTTAAAATTTGAAATTTCTAAATCCAATTATTTGGGCAAATAAGATGAAAAAAAAGAGTAAGCAGAGAGTAGTGATCTATCATAGGGTGTTGCAAATTGTGTGTGCAAATTGTGAAGAACAGGAGCGAAAAACACACCAATTTATTAAATGCATTGGCCTTGAGTCTTGACGCATTGTTTCATTAAGAGGAACACGACAATGTATCTTAACTCTTAAGTTCTAAACAAGTGCGCCTGTTTTAGTTAAAAGATAAGCAAGTCACATGATTTCATTAATTCAATTGTTACTTTGTAGTTGGAGATTTTGTTGGTTATTGAGTTCAGTTGTTACTTTTATAGTTTAAAATTATGCGTGAAAGATGAGTTTATGAATCAAACTCTCCTTTATCTTTGTCGATACCATATTTTGTCCAGCCCTGATTCATGCGCCAAAATAAAGACAAAAAATTTAGAGAAATTGAAAAAAGGTACAAAAATACAAGTTTCAAAGCCAAAAAGGGTAAAAAATAAATACAAATATGATTGGATGGTGGATAAAGGGGTTACAACATTTAAAAACCCTTTTTATAGCAATTGAGGCCAAAACCCTACTCAAGTGTGGTTAAAAGGTTGACTTTTCGATCCAACCATTTGATCGAGTTGAATTTTGGACCGTCTCATAGGGCATATTTTTCTCTTCAAAATGGTAGTTTATGGGCCAAAATCAGAGTTAAAAAGGTAAGATATCATCAAAATACCAAAACCCAATAGAAAACTTCACCCTTTTTTTTTTTTGGAAAAACGGGCAGTTTTTAGGCCAACTTCGCACAATAAACTGTACCAATTAGGCAAGAACTGGAGCGATCCGGTTCAACTAACTCAAAGAATAAGGTATTGAATACCTCTCATAAAAAGGGCTCGATGAGATTTGCCTTAATTTGGAAGATACGAATTTTTCAAGGAAAAACATCACAAATTTTCAACACTGCGTCACCTTCCTTCCGAACGTGATATCTTGAAAACCATAGCTCCAAATCTTACGAGGTTAGGATCATTAGAAACTAGATATTTAGAGCTTTCCAGGGATATAAAGTTTGAAGAAATTGGAACCTGGAAAGACCTCCAAACAGCAACCTAAAAATAGTGTCAAAAAAGAGGAAATTCAGAAAATTGGAAAAGAAGGATGGAGAAGATTCTAAAGGGACAGCTGGACATCAGAACTAGAGTTACAACCGTTGCTATAGCTGGTGCTCAGTAGAATGAGTGCCACCTACCCCTCCCTCCATCCCTATAAATATCATCCCCCCTCCACTTGGAAATACACACTAGGAGACACAAAATTCCTACAAAAATTCTCTAGGATAGGACTCTCTCTCTCTCTCTCTCTCTCTCGTTTTTCCCTAGGAAACCACTCTCAGACTTTTAGCACAAAAAAAGTCCTATTTTGGTAGGTGGGTAAGTTGTAAGGGATTGGGTTAGCTTCCCTATAGCTATACCCATTCCCCTTTCTTTTGTTATTATAACATCATACATTAAATATAAAAATGCTCTTTTTTTTATTCATTGTCTCTTTATTTTACTTGCTTTAAATTCCTATATTGTTGTATATCTCTTTATCTTTATGCTTATATTATTATTTTTTGTTTGTAATATTGTGCTTGCTTCCCTAGATGGGTACTGGACCATCTCCTAGGATTTGTATGGGAAGTACCCTTAGGGTCTGTTTGGTTGGAGTGGAAAAGTAGGAAGATAGAAAATGGTAAGAGGATGGAAGAGTAGGAGGATAGAAAAGATTTTATTTTCTCTCCTTTTTGTTTGGTTGGGAGTGGAAAAGCGTGGGGATGGAAAAAATGAGTTTGAATAAATTTACTCATATACCCTTATTAAAGAATTATACCCAATTAAAACAAAAAAGTGACAAATAACCATAAAAAAAGGGGAGTAATCACCCAAATTTATTAAAAAAAAAAAAATCATATCCCAAAAAGATTTTATTTTCTCTCCTTTTTGTTTGGTTGGGAGTGGAAAAGTGGAGGGATGGAAAAAATGAGTTTGAATAAATTTACTCATATATCATTTATTAAAGAATGATGCTCAATTAAAACAAAAAAGTGACAAATAACCATTAAAAAAAAAAAAAAAAAAAAAGAGTAATCCCAATTTATTAAAAAAATAAAATCATGTCCCAAAAAAAAAATCACGTCTAGTTAAAAATAAAAAACTATTATCACACCTAGGCCTAGAAAATCAAAAGAAAAAAAAGAGAACAAAAAAAAAAAAGGCAACGTTGCTGCCCAAAAGAAGAAAGAAGGCACGCCTAGGCCTAAAAAATCAAAAGAGAAAAAAAAGGATAGAAAAAAAAAAATAAAAAAGAAGAGGCAATGTTGCCACATAAATAAATAAAAAATTTAAAATAAAAAGGCAAAAGACAACATTACTGCCCCGGGGAGAAGAAAATAAAAAAGGCAACTTGAAGAAGTCCATATGCACATGGGCATTTTTGTCAATCAAGAAAAAAAATTCATCCTCGCTTAGTTTTCTCTCCATGTTAGGGAGAAAATATTTTGGTGGGTTTGGGGAGAAAACACTTGGGCTCCACCATTTTTTTTCTCTTCTCCTTACTCAACTAAACACACTCTTAAAAAAGTTTTCCCTCTCATTTTCTCGCCAAAGTTTTCCCTCTCACCTAGGCATCTAGGGTCTTTACATTTATGTCATCCATTTTATTTTCAAGCAATCTCCCTCCCTTTTACTTTTAGGGTGTGTTTGTTTAGAGGTAAAATAAGGTGAATGAAAAATTTTGGAGAGGAAATGTGAATGAAAACTTTTTTATAGTGTGTTTGGTTAGGTTGGAAGGAAGAAAAATAAATGGTGAGGCCCGGGTGTTTTCTCTCCAGGCCCACCAAAATGTTTTCTCCCTAAAATGGGGAGAAAACTGGGTAGGGATGCATTTTTCCTAATTGACAAAAATGACCATGTGCAAGTGCACATGTGCTTCATCTAGTTGGTTTTATTTATTTATTTATTTTTTTCTGGGCAATAACATTGCTTTTTTTGCCCCCCTTTTTTCTTTATTGGGGAGTAACGTTGCCTTTTCTTCTTCTTCTTCTTCTTTTCTTTTTATTTTCTAGGATTGGGCGTGATAGTTGTTTTTTTTTTAAACTATACGTGATTTTTTTTTTTTGGGATATGATTTTTTTTAATAATAAATTTGGGTGATTGCTCTTTTTTTTTGTGTGGTTATTTGTCATTTTTTTTTTTAATTGGACATCATTCTTTAACAAAAGTATATGAGTAAATTTATTTAAACTCATTTTTTTTCCATCCCTTCACTTTTCCACTCCCAAACCAAACAAAAATGAGAGAAATTAAAATCTTTCTTATCCTCTCACTTTTCCATCCTTCCGCTACTTTCTATCCTCCCACTTTTCCATCCCTCCAACCAAACAGACATTTATGTTATCTATTTTATTTTCAAGCAATCCCCTTCCCCTTTACTTTTATGTCATCCATTTTATTTTCAAGAAATCCCCTTCCCCTTTACTTTATTGCACACGTGCGCACACATACACACTCTATATCTAGACACTTAAATAAATAAATAAAGATTTTCTATTTCAACCCTCTTAAATGGTTTTTAAACCTCAAATAAAGCACAATATGAGTATGTCTCATAAGAATGGTTGATAGCTTAGAACTCTCATTTCTTTATGATAAAGAACCCATAATGCTTGAAAGAGATTAAAATCTATTTAAGAGAGATATATATAAAATAAAAAAATAAAAATCTTTTTACTCAACATTTACAAGTGTGCCTATTTTATTTAAAACATGAGCAAGTTACATGATTTCATTAATTCAAAAGATACATTGCAATTAGAGAATTTGTTGGTTAGTGAGATGATCAATGAGTTATTTTTGTTTCACTAATTGTAGCGGTTAAGGTTTTTTATTAGAAAAAATTAGCAAATTAATTAGAGATTAAATAGAGTGAGTGAGTCTATGCTAAATATATAATTAAACTATTTTGAACCAATTAATTTCAATTAATGAGGATTTCAATTTTCTCTTTAATTCATTTTCAGTAAATCTAAGATCTATATAATCTTAACTTCTTGTATTTTGAGATTTTAGAGAGAGAGAGAGAGAGAGAGAGAGAGAGAGAGAGAGAGAGAGAGAGAGAGAGAGAGAGAGAGAGAGAGAGAGAGAGAGAGAGATTTTTGACAAATCCACTATTGGATTACATTACCTTTGTATATCCTCATTGTTTGCAAAATTTCAAAACAATCAAAAATCAATAATTAGGTCATCGATCAAATATTTAAAATGCAAAATTTTATAGTTTAAAATTATTCGTAAAAGATGAGTTTATGGATCGAACTCTCCTTTATCTCTCTCTCCCTCTCCGATCTCTCTTACAAACCAACAAGTCAATCCCCCATGGCCATCCTTTTAAGCTTCTCGTTGCTACTCCCTATCGCCATTATGGTAGTTGCTTTTCTCCCCCTTTCTCTCACTCAATTTCAACCCCTCCATCTTTCAAACCAAAACTTGGAAACCCTAGATCAAAACATACTTCGGTGACTGTTTGTGATGGAGTTAGTCGATTGTAACTAGCTCCAATCATGAGAGTTTAAATGATGATGGTTTAGGATTTGAGAGATGGTGAGAAACATGATGGTGTTTTGTTTTCTAAATAATATTTTTAAAAAAATTTAAAAATTATTTGGCATTTTATAAATGCTACATCAGCTTATGAATTTAAAGATTAAAAAAAAAAAAATTTGAAGTTTATCAATTAACATAAAATATTATTATTGTTAATTCAGTGGTACACACCAATTTTAGGTTTCAATTCAGCATCATTATTTTGATAGATTTAGGGTTTATTTATCAAATTATTTTGTAATTTAGCTTAATTGATTGTCAATGTCATAGCAATTTGTGCTTTTAGGGATTCAATTCCAATTGTATATTGAATGATATAGGGTTGGTTTCAATTCTAATTGATTTTTTCATTGTTTTTTTGGGCAGCTGTTAGGTTTTCAATTTGATTTTCCTTATCATGGCGGAGTCTTTCACGGATGTTTCAAATGCTCCATGGTTCAAGCAAAGGCACAATGAGGGTTTTGCTCCTCAAAAAGTTGAGGATTTCGGGGATGGGGTGCCTTTCCTGAGATTCACGTTGCTCAATTTCCTCTTAACATGGGTAGGGTCGTCCTCAGTGGAGGATCAAAGATTGTGAACAGAATCAGATTGTTTACTCGCACTATAAACATCTTATACCCAAGGTGCTTTTGAGTGTAAAAGAGAATGCTGGTGATGATGATGAGGAGGAGGAGTTGCAGAGGGAGATTGAAGAGACTAAAGCTTCCCTTCAAAAGATTCTGAATCGTAGGTTCACTACTGCAAGACAACGACACTCTTCTAAGTTTATAAAGTATAAACCTTCACAGCAATCTGCTTCTGCTGCGTTCAACTCAGGTGCTAAGGAGAGGATAATCAACATATTGGAGATGCTTGCCGATCCCCTTGATCCTCCTAAGTTCAAGCAAAAGCATCTTCCAAAGCCTTCTGCCTCTGCCTCCCCACCTGTGCCAATCATGCATTCTCCTCCTCGCCCCGTTAACGTCAAGGACCAACAAGACTGGAAAATTCCACCTTGCATCTCTAATTGGATTAACCCTAAAGGTTATACCATTCCTCTTGATAAGCGTCTCGCAGCAGATGGTAGAGCCCTTCATGATGTCCACATCAACAATAATTTTGCAACCCTTTTGGAAGCACTGTATCTTGCAGAGCACAAGGCTCGAGAAGCTGCAGCCATAAGATCCAAGCTTCAGAAGGAGATTCTCATGAAGGAGAAGGAAAGGAAAGAACGTGAGCTCAGGGCACTTGCTCAAAAGGCACGTTCTGAGAGAACTGTTTTGGATTATCTACCTCACTCGCGACACAATTTTTTTGAGTTTCATCCTCTGTCACAAGGTTTAGTTTAGCAAGAGTGTTTGTGCTCGTGTTGTGCTTGAGATTCTCTTTGATATTGTCCCTCTAGAAGAAAACACATAATATGTGCAATGTTGTTTAAACACTGAAAACTGTTATTTAAACAACGGTAACAAATGAGCCCTAAATATTTATTTGTTATTTTAAAGATTTATGACCTGTTTAAATTGCTTCTCTAATTAAACCTTTTGCTTCTCATATAAGATTTATGATCTATCTAAGAGCATCCTGCCTCTGAACAACAATAGATCCGTAAAAAGTTAATGGCGAAATGGAAATCTTTTCATTGATGAATTAGTGGCAAAATCCATAGTAAAAAACTAAGGGTACTAAATTAGTTTGGTTTGTGGCAATGGTTTCGTTCTTAGTTCAAGTTGCGGTATTGAATATATATATATATATATATATATATATATAGTCTCAGAAAACTATTGTACTGTTAACTGTCAGTTCCTTCTTCTTCTTCTTCTTCTTCTTCTCTCTCTCTCTCTCTCTCTCTCTCTCTCTCAAATTATCATTTCCAAAAATAAAATCTATTTTTTATTTTTGAAACACTTTTTTCCCAACTTACCAAGTGCTTTTTTTATTTATTAAAAACAAATTTCTGCAAATAGAAAGATAAAAACATTGCCAAACATTACCTGATGCTTTTGTTGGTTTAGGTCTAATTTGAGCTTCAGCATAAGAAAGCAATTTGTTTGTGATTTGTTCATAGGGGTAAAATCGGCTCTTTCCTTTGAATCATGCAGTGGGTTGGATGATTTTTAAGAGTAAATATTTTCTCGTTTTCAGGTATTTGTTTATATGTAAAATGTTGTAAAATGTTTTACCATTAAAAACTTAGTAAAACATTTTACAAAAACACTGTGTGAAGATCATTTATGAGCAAAAGATTGTTACACTGGAGGATTTTGGACACGATAAGGAGGAGTAGAGCCTTCAATGTTGAGTTCACAACTCAATAAATTGAAGAGATTGTGAATGCTTTGGTTTTCGACAATGAGATATTGGAGGTGAAGAGTACTGGAACGGGGGAGTTTAATTCTATTCCTATTGGGAAAGTTTGTTATAGATGCGCAAGCAAAGCAAGGCTTAAAGCGGAACTGAAAATTGGGGCCATGGCTTCAATTCCATGCGGAGTTTGTCCACAGATAAGTCTATGTACACTGGATGGAATAATTTCCCCAACGACCTGTGTAAACTACACTAAATGGTTGGATTTCTAATTTGCTTGTGTATCACTGCAACGTTTCTGAATCTAAGATGGGTTTATAGAGTTCTTCTCCTTTCCTTTATCGCCTTTTTGTTTGGGGTATAGGCTGCTTTGGTCTTTTTCTAAAAAGATAGATCCCTTTAGAGCAAGAGTCTTCTTCTTCTTCTTCTTCTTCTTCTTCTTCTTCTTCTTTTTTGGTTCAAAACAATGGACTTAGACAGATAGAGGGTAACTTGGACAAAATTATTTTATTCCAGTATAAAACCAAAAAAAGGTTTTTTTAAGTTATGCCTCTAAAATAATACTAATTTTCTTGTAGAATGTAAAGAGCTGCTTTTACACAGTATCAATAACGACAAGTTGTTCATCAACCAAATATACAAGGGATCAAATCAATCTTGCATTTGGTTATGCTTATGGCAATCAGGTTCTTCTTAACTCAGTGTACACATTACATACATTAGTATAACATAAATTCATGTCTCTCTTCTATTTTATTTTATTTTATTTTTTCTCTTTTGCCTAAATATAAGTACATATACCCGTACATAAAATAATACATGTATAAATGTAGATGCGAGTTAGATCAACAGACAAAGTCTTTTATTGTCCAATAAAATATTTTGAATTTGAATCTCGCATATACCAAAAATCAACTCTTGTTTTGGTTGATGATAAAAGAGCAGTTATGACAAGTATAGATGTATGTACATGACAATTTTGTGTACATTAATTTAAGTAGATGCATGTATATATGTCATGAGAATCCAGAATGGATAATTAATTAATTGTGTAACTTATTACCGTTTCTTGTATGTAATTACCACTTGTTTGATGATCAGGTGTATGCACCAAGACTGGATGATCCATCAACAGGAACGTTTGAGAGGTGCTCTAGAGATACATTTCTGATATTAGGACCATGCTCATACCAAATCTACTATGTCTATCTTTACAGGAGTGGATTCGATGGTTGGATGCCTGAGAAAGTGACAATCTATGGTTATAACACCAAGTCTGCTACATTTTATTACAACACTTACATTCCTAATGATGTTTGTTATGGATTCAATCTTTGTAATGGAGCTTCAGTCAGTACAATGTAGGAGGAGAAAGATGTTTCTCTCTATTTCATTTTGGGGCTTGTCAAAACTGGTTTCTGTTTGGTCTTTTGATCTTTTCTAGCCCTCTCTTGTCTTGGGTGCTTAATTAGCTAGTGACATATGAACAAAATAAATCATTAATGAAAGTGTTCATTATCATATGCAAGTGCTTTTGAGGAAGCAACAATACAATTTCAACACTGTTTGGTTGGCATACTTTGAGTTTCTGTAATTTTTCATTGAGTATAATTTAAAAAGTTTGTGATATTGACCAAATAAAGAGTTATCATGCTTCTATCAAAAAAAGAAAAAGAAAAAAAGAGTTATCATGCTATCAACAACCTTGTTGAATTTCCCCTCAAAAAAAAAAACAACCTTGTTGAATTATTTGCATTAATTTAGAAGAACCCAATACAATTATTAGCATTAATTACTACGAGTACAAAGTGTATATAATATGTTTGCCACGCCACTACAGTAAGATTCTGTCCACTTGATAAATCTGATTTATAGTCCACCCCTTGGCCCTTGTACATGTGTGAAACCGGATATAAGAGCACCCACAGTAGATGTGGGATATGTGCCAAATGCTAAATATTTGGCACATATCCCACACCAAACCCAGTTTAAACCCATTTATAAGATGTTGTAAATGTTATATTTTTTGCAACTTGCTATAGTAAAATCACAAATATACAATTGTACGGTAAAGCTGTGGTATATTGGTTTATTAATTTTTTATTTCTCTTTCAACCCTCATACCTTTTTCATTTCTCCTTCAGCTCACCGCCTCCATCTCCATCTCCACTCTCCCATTCTCTTTCTTCTTCCCTCTTCCCCGTTGTTCTATTGTCTTCCCGTTCATGAATATGAGCTACCATCAAGATCGTTTCTACCATCACTGATCTATATCCTTCACCGGTTTTTTTTCCCCCTTTTGTTCGCTTTGTCCTCTCTGTTCTATCGGCGTCGGTCTGGTTGTGGGTCTTCCCCGTTGCTCTATTGTCTTCCAATTCATGAATATGAGCCACCATCAATTTCGTCTCTACCAGCACTGATCTATATCCTTCACCGGTTTTTTTCCCCCCTTTTGTTCGCTCTGTCCTCTCTGTTCTATCGGCGTGGGTCTGGTTATGGGTCTGGGTTGTGGTTGTGATTTCCGATTGTGGGTCTGGTTGTGGGTTTGGTTTTATTTTCCGATTGTGATCGGCGTGGGCGTAGGGCTTTGGGTTGTGGGTCTCTCCTCTCTGTTCTATATCGCGGTGAACTGACCGAGCCTTTTCGTCTCATCAGAGAGTAGGCTCTTTTAGGTTCTTCTTTGGTGTCTACTGGGGTGGGGTTAAAATTTGTCTCAGCTAAGGGTAGTGATTTGTGATTAAAAGGAGCTATTTTTCCCCCATACTTTCATTGTGTTTGAGTTGTTTTGGAGAGAGAAACCCATCTTGCTATTGTGGAGATCTAGGACTTGTTTCATCTCTTATGCCCGATGAGGACTTTCTTTCCCTCTGAGTCTTGTAAAGAAACTCAACTCAATGCTCTCAATCCATAGTCTTGGCTCCAAGTTGAAAGAGGGAAACTTTCCAAACTTTCATTGCATCCTTCTTCTTCTTCTTCATCCATGTAAGTTTTTTCTACTCAAATTATTCAGTTACAGCAACTTAATTTATTTTCCAATGCAGTGAATTAAAGTAGTTTTGGTGTTGCCTAGTTGTTTCTTGGGGGGTTTAAATTGGCGTAGAGAATCTTTTATCAAGGTCCCTGAGCCACAGATACTCCCATTCTTTAAACCTGTTGATTATGTAGAAGTTTTAGCTCAAATTCATGAAGAACTCGAATCATGTCCTCCGCAAGAGAGGTCAACCCTCTGTTTATTACAATTTCAGGTGTTTAGAGGCCTTGGAGAGGTCAAATTGATGCGGAGAAGCCTCCGCACAGCGTGGCAGAAGGCTAGCACTGTTCATGAGAAGCTTGTATTTGGGGCATGGTTGAAGTATGAGAAGCAAGGGGAAGATCTTATTGCTGACTTGCTTGGCACTTGTGTGAAATGTGCACAAGAGTTTGGGCCTATTGATGTAGCATCTCAGCTTCCCCTTAATTTAAATGTTAATTCCCATGAGTGTGTTTTGATGAATGGGAACCAAGTTTCGAGGAATGTTAGTTTTAGAATTGGAGATGAGAAAATACTCTTCTGGTTAAGAGTATTGTTTGAAGCCCAGGCAGGCCGGCTTCTAAAAAAAAAAAAAAATTTAAGAGTATTGTTTGAAGCCTAAGCTGGCCGGTTTCTAAAAAAGAAAAAAAAATAAAAAATTTAAGAGTATTGTTTGAAACCCAGGGGCTGGCCGGTTTCTTAAAAAAAAAAAAAAAAAAGAATTAAGAGTATTGTTTGAAATGTTACCGTTGAGATTTGAAAGAAAATGGAAAATGTTACCGTTGAACAAATAATAAAGAAAGGATAAAATAAGAATTAAAAATAATAAAAAATAATAATATTTAAATGAAGTGGTAAAAATATAGAATATCTGGTAAATGAGATATTGTAAAATGATATGGTAAAATAATAAAGTAGGCTTTTAGTGTGGTAAAATGACATAATATTTACAACGGTTGCTACGGATGCTCTAAAGCCAATTGACATTGGGAAATGCAAAGAGCATCTCTAGCTATACCACACCCGATACCACTTTGTTTTTTTTTGGTTTTCTTTTTTCTTTTTTTTTTAACTCACACTTTCTTTTTTTTTTTTTTTGGAGAACTTGTTCCTGTGTTTGTTGAATGATTTATTCGTTAAAAATGGGTTAGGTACAGTCATACTTTAAAAAGGTGCGGTTTTTTAAAACTATGTATTGATAAATAATGTATAATTTGTTTGAAAGTAAAATATTTTCTATGTAAATTATTTTTAATAAAATAGTTTTAAATGTTTGGTATAACTTACATGTAAAATATTTCATGCACAAACCACCAAAACTAGCCACTCCAACCATCGAAACCACAGGTGACCAGACTGTCGTTTTGGATGCAAGACTGGCAGCTCCTACGACTTGACCATCAATATCGGCCACCTGAGTGGCAACTTTGGAGACTAAATTATTGGCATTTGTGACCAGACTGTCTTTTGCTCATAAACTTAGTGAAAGCCACCAGTAATTATCAAGCTATCTTTCAAGAGAAAATCCTTTGAGGGTAGACGTGATTCCTTTGGTTATGTTTTCATTTGACCTCTCAATTATCTTATGTGTAATGCATACATATTGATAAATAGTCCAGGATTCCACCTCCAATAACACGTGTTCTAGGTTTTAGAGTAAAAAATGCTAATCCCTTATTTAAAACTAGCCCTTGAGCATCAAGGATTTTTTTTTTTTTGGGTAAATATTAATAATTTGCATCTATTATAATTTGAGATTACTATATTTTTCTAATTATAGAATATCTAGAGGTGTGATGAGTGTTATGTGTTTGTGGGTGAATTATTTTTTCATCACACCTCTAGGTATTTTATGACTGGAAAATGAGGAATCTCAAATTATAATGGATGCAAATTATTAACCTTTACTAAAAAAAATAGAAGAGCTAGTGGCTAGTTTTTAAGAATTGGTTTGTATTATACAATGCATTTAATGTATGAATATTAAGACTTTTTATTTTATTGTGATATTGTACTGATAAACACCTTTGATAATACCAATCAATCCTTACTAAAAACTAATTTGATTTAATGTAAAAAAAGTTAACTGTAATTTCATGTATGTAAGCTTTTTTTTTTTTTTTTTTTTTTTTAAAAAAGACAAACAAACAAATTGTAATAGGTGTGGGGCGGGGTGTAACAAATTCACACGAAGTAAAATTTTGCAGAGAAGGGCCCCACAAAGCCCCATGGGGCAAGGTAGTTTGCCTCATCATATGGGACTTTTGAAGGTGAAAACCCAATCTCTTGGCCTTGCCCTTTCTTTTGCGTGTGGCTTTTCTTTTCTCTTTATTTATTTATTTTGTAGGTATGGCTATTTGAAACACAAGGATCAAGTCTTTGATACATCGACACTCATTTACCATGGTAATTGAATTCAATTGTTAATTATGCCAACTAGCCTTGATTCAATTCTTTTTGAAGTGTCATTGTACTTGTGTAATGTGACCATCATATAGGTGATCCTCATCTAATTTTCAAAATAATACAAACTCCACCAAATTAGTAGCAACCAATCAGCTAAGTCTCTCTAATCAAACAATTTTATAGATGGGATAAATGCCTTTAAAATTTGAAATTTCTAAATCCAATTATTTGGGCAAATAAGATGAAGAAAAAAAAAAGTAAGTAGAGAGTGGTGGTCTCGATAAATTGTTTCATGGGGGGTTGCAAATTATGTGTGCAAACTGTGAAGAACAGAAATGAAACACACCAATTTATTAAATGCTGAATTGTTTCATTAAGAGGAACATGACACCATATCTCAACTCTTAAGTTCTAAATAGGTGTGCCTGTTTTAGTTAAAAGATTAGCAAGTCATGTGATTTCATTAATTCAATTGTTACTTTGTAATCAAAGAATTTGTTGGTTATTGAGTTCAGTTGTTACTTTTATAGTTTAAAATTATGCGTGAAAGATCAAGTTTATGGATCAAACTCTCCTTTATCTCTGTCGATACCGTATTTTTTCCGGCCTCGATTCACATGTCAAAACAAAAACAAAAAATTTAGAAACAAATTGAAAAAAAGGTGCAAAAATACAAGTTTCAAAGCCAAAAAGGGTATCAAAAAATAAATAAATAAATACAACATGATTAGATGGTGGATAAAGGGGTCACAACATTTAAAAACCTTTATTACAGCAATTGAGGCCAAAACCCTAAACGGGTGTGGTCAAAAGGTTGACTTTTTTATCCAACTATTAGATCGAGTTGAATTTTGAACCATCTCATAGGGCATATTTTTCCCTTTGAAATGGTATTTTACGAGCCAAAATCGGAGTTAAGACAAATGAGATATCATCAAAATACCAAAACCCTAATAGAAAACTTCAAATTTTTTTTTTTTGGGAAATTACAATTTGCCCACCTGTGGTTTGCCCGAAAAACACTTTGCCTACCTGTGGTTTAAAACTTGGCACTTTACCCACCTGAAGTTAGTTTCGTTTGTCTTTCCTTACCTATCTCTGTTAAAAATAGGAGTAAATTTGTATTTTTGTTACCCTTTTATATCTCTCTCCTCTAAAATATATATATATATATATATATATATATTTAAGGAAAAGAAGATCTAAAAGTTAAGTTTTGTTAAAATTAAAACCTAACTTTTACATCTTTTCATGTATCAACTTTTAAATCTTTTATTTTAACACATTCTCCTCTTTTTACAGAACACACACATAAACAAAGCCTATGTTGTGCAAAAATCACTATGAAATCTTATCATAGTGATTTGATATTGTGTTGTGCAAAAATTCTGCGTCACCCCATAAGAACCGAAACTTGAAGTGTCAAAATCACACTGGAAATTTTGTCTATTGTTGAAGGAATCGAGCATCTCATGCCAACCATTGGTCTAGTTATGTATCTGCCAATCTAGCACCACAGGACTGAAACCCAATTTTTCCATAATTTTAATGGACTCTAGTATCTCCGGTCGACTATTGTCTAATAAAAAAGCATAGTTGCATCCCTCTAGGACCTTGTTATCTATGCTTACAAAATCTACATTAAATGCTTGAAGACCAAAAGGGATTGAGCTTGTGTAGTGGTTGAAGCCTGAGCCGAAATTGCGTGCTTTGTTTATCAAGCTTGTGTTACAACGAGATTTGCACCCAACAATCTCTTCATCATTTCTTCAATTGTTGCTATTATGTTCCAACCAAACGAAATGAAAAAGTTATTGGAATAAGAGAAGATAAACCTTTTAAGGTTCATAACTCCGGTTCTCATACTCGTACAATTGGGATTCAAAGAGATCACTGAACCACCTTTGACACGAATCGTATTCTTTGGCAAACTGCTTCTACTGGTAAGAGCGATTTCCAGCACTGTCATGTTAATTTTTTTAAAGAATGCTCTAGTTCCATGGTAGAAAATTTCGAACCAAGGGTCCATATAACAACCCAATTGGATTCCAAAGGAGTACGGAATTCTAACATTCTTACACACAGATGGCTTTGTTTATGTGTGTGTTCTATAGAAAAAGGGGAATGTGTTAAAATGATAGATTTAAAAGCTAATACATGAAAAGAAAATGAAAAAAAAAATATAAAGTTAGGTTTTAATTTTTACAAAACCTAGCTTTTAGATCTTCTTTTCTCTTGATTTTTTTTAATAATTTTTTTTTAAACTTTTTGAGAGGAGAGAGACATAAAAAGATAACAAAAATACAAATGAACCCTTGTTTTTAACCAAAGTGGATAATGGGAGATAAACAGAGCTAACCTCAGGTGGGTAAAGTGTCAATTTTTAAACTATAGGTAGGCAAAGTATTTTTCGAGAAAACCACAGGTGGGCAAAGTGTAATTTTCCCTTTTTATCCTAGAAAAATGGGCAATTTTTAGGCCAACTTTGTGAAATAAACTGTACCAATTGGGTAAGAACTAGAGCGATTCAGTTCAACCAACTCGAAGAATAAGGTCTTGACTACCTTTCATAAAAAGGACTCAATGATATCTGCCCCAGTTTGGAAGATACGAATTTTTCAAGGAAAAATGTCACAAAATTTTCAACACTGCATTACCTTCCTTCTGAATGGAATATCTTGATGACTGTAGTTCCAAATTTGGCAAGGTTAAGATCATTGGAAACTAGACATCTAGAGCTTTCAAGGGATATAAAGTTTGAAGAAATCGGAGCCCAGAAAGACCTCCAAGCAGCAACCTGAAAATAATGTAAAAAAAGAGGAAATTCAAAAAATTGAAAAAGAACGATGGAGAAGCTTCTAGAGGGATAGCTGGCCATCACAACTAGTTTTACAACCACTATTACAACTGGTACTCAGCAGAATGAGTGCCACCTGCCCCTCCCTCCATCCCTATAAATATCATCCCCCATCCTCTTGGAAATACAAACTAGAAGACACAAAAAATTCCTACAAAAGTTATCTAGGATAAGACACTCTCTCTCTCTCTCTCTTCTCTAGGAAACCACTCTCAAAATTTCTAGCACCTCTTTCCTTCAAAAAAAAAAAAAAACTTTTTTTGGTAGGTGGGTAAGTTATAAGGGATTGGGTTAGCTTCCCTATAGCTATATCCATTCCCCTTGCTTTTGTTCTTATAATATCATACATTATGTATAAAAATGCTCTTTTGTTTTATTCATTGTCTCTTAATTTTACTTGCTTTAAATTCCCATATTGTTGTATATCTCTTTATCTTTATTCTTATATTGTGGAAGTACCCTTAAAAGAAATCCCATCCCACCTAGGCATCTATGGTCTTTATATTTATGTCATCTGTACGGCACCGAGATCCCAGGCCCATACAGGCCCTGGGCCCAGCCTCATGCCGTCCTTGGGCACAGGCCCATACAGGCCCTAGGCCCAGTCCTATGCCGGCCTTAGGCACAGGCCCATCAGAAAGGTCCAATTCTCCTGCGCCCTTCTTGAAGCTTCCTTGATGAACAAACAAGTGTAAGGTATTGAGGTCCAAGTGGTGGTCGGTCAAAAGTTCCCGGTCATGTATATAAACCGTTCCTGGGAAGGTGCGATTTGCATAGGAAACTGAGTTGCCGAACATAATCGGGCAAGATGGAACCAAGTTCCAAGATCATAAATGCCGCACCGTCCTCCCACCTGAACATCCACTTTAATCAGATAATATTGGACCTTCAGTAGCACTAACGGTGGCTGTAATCATAATCTCCCCACTAACCTTGGCTATAAATAGAAGAAAGTTGGGAGAAGAAAGGGGTTCAGAAAATTTAAGAGAAAACAGTGAAGGAGTGAATATCAACTGGGCGTTGCTTTGAGTCTCTTTGTCGAGAACGACCCATAGTAGGAAATCTTCAAACCCACTACAAATAGATTGTGAGCCCAAGTGATCTAAGGCCCATAAGTCTTATACTTGGTTCTTACAATTGGCGCCCACCGTGGGGACCTCCTACAAAGCTGTGGTTCGACTGAGACTCAAACGACAAGAATGTCTGAGGAGCGTTCAGGAGAGCGTGCACTAAGCGGCTCCATGGGATCTTCTCGGGGGTCAACATGGAGGGAGAGAAGGCAAAAACGGCGGGAAGATAGGGAGCACTCAAGAAGGGAGGAAGGGTCCGGATTGGGAGAGGGGTCGGCTCAGACACACTGGACGGTTTCGGACGTCTCGGTGCATCGGCAGCGTGACGGAAGGGACCGAGAGTTGGAACGGTTACGCAGACTGGTAATGGACTTAGAGCTGGAAGCAAGGGGTCGGCGAGATGAAAGGAATCGCAACCCCCAGCAAAGGAGAAACCAGGGCGAGGGCTTCAGCCGGTCTAATACGCAGCGATCCCGAGACCGATCGCGTTCCCAAGAGTCACACCGGCAATCATGGGAACCACGCCATAGGTGGAACCGTTCACGGTCGCATGGTTATGATCACCAAGGATCAGAATCGCCGGAGGAACGACTGCACCACAATGCCTCCATGGACGCCATGAGCCGAGCCTTGCAGATGGCGGCCCGGTCACCATTCTCCGATGAAATTGAACGGGCCCCAATGCCGAGCAGATTCACACGACCACCATTCAATTCGTATGAGGGGAGGACAGACCCCGTGGAGCATGTTAGCCATTACATCCACATGATGTCTTTACATGCGCACAACGATGCATTGATGTGTAAAGTTTTCCCCTCTAGTCTCGGCTCTACTGCACTGAGATGGTTCAATGGGTTGCGGAAGGGTTCTATACACAGCTTTACCGAGCTGATTCAAGAATTCGGCAGCAGGTTCGTGACATGTAGCCGGGTGCAACAGCCAGTTGACGCATTACTTTCCATGAAGATGAGGGTCGGGGAAACCCTTCGGAGTTATGCCAGCCGATACTGGGAACTCTACAACGAGATTGGTGGAGGAAACGAGAAAATTGCGGCAAGCACCTTCAGGATGGGGCTCCCTGAGGATTCTGAATTACGGGAGTCACTGACGAGAAGACCCCCCGAGGATATGAGGCAACTGATGAGACGCATAGAGGAGTACAAACGCCTGGAAGATGACCAGCTGCAAAGCAGGGGGAAAGCTCCTTTAGTGGGGAGATCTCGGCAAAGCGTTTTGCCGACGAAACTGAAAAGAGACTTCAGAATGCAGGGACCAGAGGTGCAGATCGACGGGGTCAATGTGGTGTTTAAAGAGCCAGTGCACAAGATCTTGGAACAGATAAAAAACGAGCCATTCTTCAGGTGGCCGAACAAAATGGGGGGCGACCCATCTCGGAGAAACCAAAACCTATACTGCACCTATCACAGAGACAAGGGGTACACCATCGAGCAGTGTGGGTATTAAAAGATCATCTCGGACAGCTAGTAAGGGCCGGGTACCTGAAAGAGTTGGTAGCGGATTCCACTGACCGAGAAACCGGGCAGGGCGCCCAACAGAAAAGGAATCCCCTCCCACCACCCCTGGGGGTAATCGAAGTCATCCATGCCGCACCAAGAAGGGCAGCAGCGGCAAAAAGGATATTGACAGTGGCTTGCGTGGAGGGAGAATCATCCAAAAAGAAAAAGAAAGTTGGACGGCTGACCATCTCGTTCGGCGAAGATGATTTAGAAGGGACGGTCCAACCCCACGACGATGCTTTGGTGGTGACAGCCCGAATAGGCGGATTCCTGGTAAAGAGGATAATGATTGATCAAGGAAGTGGGGCTGACGTCATGTACCCGGACCTCTTTGAAGGGCTCAGGTTAAAGACCCAGGATTTGGCAAAGTATGACACGCCGTTGGTCTCGTTTGACGAGAGAGTTGTAATTCCCAAGGGGCAAATCTCTCTCCCAGTGGACATGGAAGGCAAGGGAGTTATGGTGACATTTATAGTAGTCCGATCATTCGCACCGTACACTGCAATCCTGGGAAGGCCATGGATTCACGCCATGGGGGTTGTTCCGTCCACCCTTCACGTGAAAGTAAAATTTCCTACTGAGAATGGAGTTGTCGAGGTGAGGGGGAACCAACAGGTGGCGAGGCAGTGCCTTGTCGCCGCGGTCAGGTGGGAGAAGGAACAGCTCGGTCGAACTGAGGAAAACGAGAAAGGGAATTCATAGTAATTACAGAAACCCCAGGGGGAAGCTATGGCGGACGTTGCCGAGGAGGTGTTGAAGGTAAGAATCCTCCTAGATGCTGACAGATATTTCCAGATAGGTACAAGCATGAACGATCGGGAAAAGGTAGAGATGTTGCTGTTCCTATTGCAGAACGTGGATGTTTTCGCATGGAGCCCGTATGAGGTGCCCGGCGTAGATCCCGAGTTCATTGTCCACAGACTCAACGTGGATCCATTGTTCCCCCCAAAGAAGCAGAAACCGAGAAGAGCGTCGAGGGAACACGTCGATGCAGTAAACCTGGAGGTACAGCGGCTGAAGGATGCCGGAGCCATAAAGGAGATATTCTTCCCGAAGTGGTTGGCAAACACTGTCGTGGTGAAGAAGAAGAACGGGAAATGGAGAGTTTGTGTGGATTTCACAGACTTGAACAAGGCATGTCCCAAGGACCCATTCCCGATGCCCAAGATTGACCAGCTAGTAGATGCGACGTACGGGCACCCGAGGATGAGCTTCCTAGATGCCTTCCAGGGCTACCACTAGATTTCCTTGGCGCCCGAAGACCGAGAAAAGACAGCATTTATCTCCCCGAATGCAAATTATCACTACAAGGTCATGCCGTTCAGATTGAAGAACGCCGGGGCTACGTATCAGCGAATGATGACGAGAATGTTCCGAGAAAAAATTGGATGCACGGTTGAAGTTTATATCGATGATATGGTGGTAAAAAGCAGAATTGAGTCGCAGCATACCAAAGATCTCCGGGGAGTGTTTGAGATACTACGTCGGCACAAATTGCGCTTGAATGCCGAGAAGTGCACATTCGGAGTGGGGGCTGGTAAGTTCCTGGGATATCTGATCTCTACTCGAGGAATAGAAGCTAACCCCGACCAAATAGAAGCCGTGAACCGCCTCAAACCACCAAGCAACCCCAAAGAGGTGCAAGTGCTCACTGGAATGTTAGCCGCCCTGAACCGATTTATCTCCAAGTCTGCCGACCGTTGCCGGCCGTTTTATCAGCTTCTGAAAAAGTGGAAGGGGTTTCGATGGGACGAGAGCTGCGATGAAGCCTTTCGAGAGCTAAAGGAATATTTGGCAAAGGCGCCGAGGTTGACGGCCCCGGAGCCCGGGGAGGATCTGTTTATGTACCTTGCAGTCACCGATCATGCCGTAAGTGCTGTGTTGCTAAGGGACCGGGGAATGCAAATGCCAGTGTATTACGTGAGCAAAACCTTGGTCGATGCCGAGACAAGGTACCTGCCTCTTGAGAAGTTATTTTTGGCCCTGGTGCACGCCACGAGAAAGTTGCCACATTACTTCCAGGCACACACAGTGTTCGTCCTCATCGAATATCCATTGCAGTCACTATTGAAGAGATCGGACTTTACAGGGCGGATTGCCAAATGGGGGACTCGGTTGGGATCGTTTGACATAAGATACCGACCTAGAAGCTCAGTGAAGGGACAGGTTCTCGCTGATTTCATCGCAGAGTTTACACCTAAGAATGAAGGCAAGGTAATCTGTAATGCGGAGATTCGCCCGTGGAGGTTATTTGTGGACGGCGCATCGAATGCTATGGGGGTCGGGGCTGGTATAGTCATAATCGCCCCTGAGGGTATACGACTGGAACACTCCCTCAGATTGGGGTTCAAAGCCTCGAACAACGAAGCCGAATACGAAGCACTGCTGGCCGGGTTAAGGGCAGTATTACATCTGGGCGCAAAGGACATAGAGATCTACTCAGACTCTCAGCTGGTTGTTTATCAGATCACTGGGGACTTCGAGGCTCGGGACCCCAGAATGAAAGCTTATCTGAGTACGGCAAAGCAGATTATCGGTCAGTTTGGAACGGTAAAGATATCCCAGGTAGCCCGGTCACAAAACAAGCACGCTAACTCTCTTGCCACGTTAGCCTCATCGGCTACCGAGGATACGCCGAGGCTCATCACGGTAGAACTTGTAAGGGAGCCAAGCATCTGTGTGAAGAATGTTCCCGACCAAGTCGGAGTAGAGGTTGCACAGGTGGCAGTGGCCGGTCCATGTTGGATGAACCCGATCATAGACTTCCTTGCCGAAGATAAAGTTTCGGAGGATGAGGCCGAGGCCAACAAGATTCGATGAATGGCTCCCAGGTACTGGCTATCTTCGGACCAAAAATTGTACCGAAGATCCTTCGTAGGCCCTTACCTCTTGTGCCTACATCCCGAAAGAGTCAAAGAGCTTCTGACCGAGCTGCATGAGGGAGTGTGCGGCGGGCATGCCGGGGGACGATCTTTAGCACACAGAGCAATGACACAGGGGTTTTGGTGGCCACAGATGCAGAAGGATGCCGCCGAATACGTTCGAAGTTGCGAACAGTGTCAAAAGCATGCCCCAATGATCCATCAGCCTGCAGGACAGCTAAATCCTGTCAACAGCCCGTGGCCATTTGCACAATGGGGGCTTGACATCCTCGGGCCTTTCCCCCGGGCAACGGGGAACCGCCGTTTTGTATTGGTGGCTGTAAATTACTTCACAAAGTGGGCTGAAGATGAAGCCTTGGCTAATATCCGGGATTCTGACGTGAAAAAGTTTGTATGGAAAAACATAGTTACACGGTTTGGGATGCCGAATTCGCTAGTGACGAACAATGGGCTACAGTTCGACAGCAATGCTTTCCGGACCTTTTGCAGTAAGCTTGGCATCAAGAACAAGTATTCAACCCCGGCATACCCACAAAGCAACGGCCAAGCTGAAGCGATAAACAAGACTATTTTGAACGGGCTCAAGAGAAGGTTGGATAGAGCGAAGGGAAGATGGGCGGAAGAGCTACCCAGTGTATTGTGGGCCTACCGCACGACCCCCAGGAGATCCACGGGTGAAACCCCGTTTTCCCTGACATACGGCTCAGAAGCAGTGATACCAACCGAGGTGAGCTTATACAGTGCACGGGTCGCCGGGTTTGACCCCATATAGAACGCCGACCTGATGATGGAGCATTTGGATTGGCTAGAAGAATGCAGGGAGGCCGCGACCGTACGTCTTGCCGAGTATCAGCAGAAGCTGGCCCAAAGGTACAACCGAAATGTAAAGAGCAGGGAATTCAGTGCCGGGGAACTAGTGTTAAGAAGGGTAGTGGGGAACATGCAGGACATGGCTGCAGGGAAGCTCGCTCAGAGTTGGGAAGGACCATACAGAGTCACAGCCATTGCGGGTGCAGGGGCCTACTACTTGGAAGACCTTGACGAGAGGCCACTCCCCCGACCATGGAACGCCAACAACTTGAAGAAATTCTACGCATAATCATCGGTGTAAGCCAGAACTTGTATTCCATTGAAATTAAGAGCATGATGAATCTTTTTGTATATGCTGTTTTTCACTCCTTAACCGCACGCCGACAGAATCACCATCAAATCTCTAAGGACAGAAACCTGACCCTCGGTTCGATCAATATCGCCGAGCAAGTGGAAACCTTACGAATAATCTCTAAGGACAGAAACCTGACCCTCGGTTCGATCAATATCGCCGAGCAGGTGGAAACCTTACGAATAATCTCTAAGGACAGAAACCTGACCCTCGGTTCAATCAATATCGCCGAGCAGGTGGAAACCTTACGAATAATCTCTAAGGACAGAAACCTGACCCTTGGTTCGATCAATATCGCCAAGCAAGTGGAAACCTTACAGATAATCTCTAAGGACAGAAACCTGACCCTCGGTTCGATCAATATCGCCGAGCAGGTGGAAAACCTTACAAATAATCTCTAAAGACAGAAGCCTGACCCTCGGTTGTACCAATATCGCCGAGCAGGTGGAAACCTTACAAATCAATATCTGAGGACAGAAACCTGACCCTCGGTTCGATCAATATCGCCGAGCAGGTGGAAACCTTACAAGCAAATAGCCTAAAGCCGAAAACACGATTCTCGGTTAAGCCAAAGCCCGATGAAAGCCTAACCCTTTTTACAAATACAGAATCCATTAGCGCTCTCTAAATTAGCCAAAGCGCCGCACAACAGGTTTTCAGGAGTACCATTCTATTAAGCGGCAATAGCACTGGCGTGATTTAAGCAAAACATATAAATAGATGTAAATTCATTCAACAAATTGAAACGGCAAAAGAAAACGGACTACTAATTAAAACAAATTGAGGCAATTGTTCGGTCACCACATCCCGGTGACATAGGCAAATAAAACCAACAAAATAAAAATAAGTAAATAAAAGTAAAATCAGTTGGGAGGTTGGGTCGGCGGTGTCACTTCCTGCTGGACGGTCAGGAGAAAAGGCGGGGCCTCACTAAGAAGCTCTTGCACAGTCGGGATACTGGTGGCTTCCATTTCCTCGGGCTCGGCGTGAGCATCGATTTGTTCAACCAGCTCCCTCATACTGGCCGTCTCCTCCTCGTCAATAGCAACCGGGGCTTCCTTGGCGGCAGGTGCAGGGCTCGGGAATGGAATCTGGCCGGGGTCTCTCAGATGGGAATCCTCGGGAACTCCCAGTGCTTGGAGAGCGGCAAACCACCCGGCCTCAAAACTCATATTCCGAGCACGAGCCACCATCGGCTCTGCGGAATTTTCGGCATCAGTAAAACCGACATCATACCATTTTTGCTCCGCGGCCGCCAAGCCTGCCCTGAGGTCGGCAATCTCCTCGGCGTTGGAGGTGTTAAGGCTGATGGCTTTGGCTAGCTTGACCTCCGTCTCATTCTGCTGAGTCAGGAGCTCTGCGTACCTCTTCTCGGCCAATGACCGATTTTTCTCCGTAGCAGCAGCCTTTTTCTCGGCAGACTCAGCAGCCTTCAGCTTTTCCTTAGCCGTTTTCACCGCTGACTCCCGCACCTCCTTCTCGCGCTCGTTCTCCTTGGCAAGCTCCCGCGCCCGGGCAACCACAATGTAAGCCATTTGAGTGGCCTAGAAAGCAAAAAGGTTAGAAAGGAAGCAAAAGGAAATCTATATGGAGTAGATAGACAAAAAATTTACCGCGATGGCATGCCACTCTAACCGACGCCCCACAGACTCCTCGGATCCATCCTCGAAAGCATGCACGTCCTCGGGGAGTAGGAGAGCTTCAGCCAAAGTTTGGGCAATACGGCCGCCCTCGCCCTTATCCCACATCCGAACACAGGCGGTTCAGGGCAAAGGCTTGCCGTCCAAGATGAACTTTGGCTTCCACGCTGGAGCCACTTGGGAAGAGGACGCGCCCCCTGTGCCAGCTTCGGTTTGCGGCTCGCGGATAACGATTGAACCTGCTGGCCGGGGAGGAGTCTGGACAGCGGCATCCCCCAGGACCGTGGAAGGTTGGTCGGTAACTTTCTGCTTCTTTCTGGCACGACCGGCCTGCGAGGGGGATGGGGGCTGAGGCAATTGACCCCGGCCCTGAGAAGGCGGGGGCTGATTGGGTTGCCGAGCACCGGGCACGAACCGTTCTATTGACATCACCTTCCTTGATACCATCTCTCCGCTAGATCGGATAGCTTCAGCTAGCAGGGCAGCCGCTTCTATCGCTTGTTGTTGAGGCACAGCGGCTGGGTTCTCGGGAATGGGCTGCTCTTGCGCTTGTTCTTCTTGCTGTATGGCTTCGTGGGCTATCTCCCTGAGGCCCCGGGATGCTTGCTCTGCGGATTCATCTCGCAAAGGGGCTAGCTCGTCCGCACAAGTAAACCGCCGACCAAATTCCCTCGCTTCCCCGGTTGTAAGCTTCGGCGGCAAAAAGTTCACGTACCGGACGTCTATATACGATAGCAGGGGGCTGTCAACTATCAGTGCCTGCTTGAAAGGCTGCCAGGTAGAATAAACCGGCTCCACTCCGAGGATCAAGTGAGAGGCCCGTAGTTGCCCGTCCCAATGCACGTATATCTCGGAACAGAGGACGAAGTTTAAATCCTTGGAGTGGACGGGTCTGAGGTCCTGCACAAACACTTTGCCATCTGCAAAAGAACAGGTGACACATTAGTCTCTTATAATAAAGATTGTACGGGGGGAGGAAAGCAATTGTACGAAGGGGATGGTACGAACCCACTTCACGCTGTGTAAGGGGGCAAGGGATCTCCCCGGCAAACCAATTGCCGCGCACCCTAACGAACTCCCCGGCGGAGTTCCTGTTCGAATCAGGTAGGCATGATATCAGCCGTACCCGAGCATCTCTTGTCTTTAGGTAATAATTGGTGGCCTTGCTCCCACAGAGCCTATACATTTGGTTAATATCGTGGTGGTCTAACTGTAAGTTAAAGGTGTGGTTCAGCTTACTGACACAACTAACTACCCGGTAAAAATTGGGGGGAAGCTGGTCGGGGCACAGCCCATAGTAAGTGAGTGCGTTTATCAGGAGGGGATCTACGGGGAACTCGACCCCACCTTCTAAAATGGACATCAAAGGAAAGAAGGCTGTACCCTGCCCTCGGTGGAGTTCAATATCACTCTCATGGCAGTAAGCCACATCCACGTCATTGGGAATGTTAAATTTACTCCTAAAGGTAGCCAAAGCAGCAGGGGATTCTAGGAGGTAAGAGTAACCCATATCTAACGCCTAAAAACTACGAAAGTGAACTCAAAGAAATAAAGCTGAAGGAACAGGAAAGGGAAGAAAAACTTACTTTGGGTTCTAAGGAGGAAAAGAACACTGAGCAAGCAAGCGCACAGAAATGTGGTCGGCATAGAGTAAGCACTAAAGATCAGAGGCAAAGGAAAAATAGAATAGTGTTCAGAGGGGGACTATTTATAGAGCCAGAAAGAGATGGGGGAAGAAGAAACGCCTAATCAAGCAATAAATGGGCACAGTGTACGAGCGACCCAGCGAATGCCAAGCGTAACCGATTCGCACGCCGCTTCGGTTCACGAACCGTCAGGTAATGATGACGACTGCGCCTGGCGCCGCGAAACGGCGCGTCTTTTGAGATGAATATTAATGAGAAGCGACAGTCATAAGTCCCAGGCTAGAAGATTCCCGAGGTCAAAAGGCCCAGGCAGCTCCTTGATTCTTCTCGGCGACCGAGTATGAATCAAGGGGGGGCTATTGTACGGCACCGAGATCCCAGGCCCATACAGGCCCTGGGCCCAGCCTCATGCCGTCCTTGGGCACAGGCCCATACAGGCCCTAGGCCCAGTCCTATGCCGGCCTTAGGCACAGGCCCATCAGAAAGGTCCAATTCTCATGCGCCCTTCTTGAAGCTTCCTTGATGAACAAACAAGTGTAAGGTATTGAGGTCCAAGTGGTGGTCGGTCAAAAGTTTCCGGTCATGTATATAAACCATTCCCGGGAAGGTGCGATTTGCACAGGAAACTGAGTTGCCGAACATAATCGGGCAAGATGGAACCAAGTTCCAAGATCATAAATGCCGCACCGTCCTCCCACCTGAACATCCACTTTAATCAGATAATATTGGACCTTCAGTAGCACTAACGGTGGCTGTAATCATAATCTCCCCACTAACCTTGGCTATAAATAGAAGAAAGTTGGGAGAAGAAAGGGGTTCAGAAAATTTGAGAGAAAACAGTGAAGGAGTGAATATCAACTGGGCGTTGCTTTGAGTCTCTCTGCCGAGAACGACCCATAGTAGGAAATCTTCAAACCCACTACAAATAGATTGTGAGCCCAAGTGATCTAAGGCCCATAAGTCTTATACTTGGTTCTTACATCATCCATTTTATTTTCAAGCAATCCCCCTCCCCTTTACTTTTATTTCATCTATTTTATTTTCAAGCAATCCCCTTCTCCTTTACTTTTTTGTCATCCATTTTATTTTCAAGAAATCCCCTTCACCTTTACTTTTATGTCATCCATTTTATTGTCAAGCAATCCCCTCCCCCTTTTACTTTTATGTCATCCCTTTAATTTCTTGCACAAATTCCCTTCCCTTTTACTTTACTGCACCTATATATATATATATATATATATATAGAGAGAGAGAGAGAGAGAGAGAGAGAGAGAGAGAGAGAGAGAGAGAGAGAGAGAGAGAGAAAGAAATAAATATTTTCTATTTCATCCCTCTTAAATGGATTTTAACCTCAAATAAAGCACAAATATGAGTATGTCTCATAAGAACGGTTGATAGCTTAGAACTCTCATTTCTTTATGATAAAGAACCCATAATACTTGAAAGAGACTAAAATCTATTTAAGAGAGACAAAAAAAAAAAAAAAAAACTTTTTACTCAACGTATACAAGTGTGTCTATTTTAGTTAAAACATGAGCAAGTTACGTGATTTCATTAATTCAGTTGACACATTGTAATTAGAGAGTTTGTTCATTAGTGAGATGATCAATGAATTATTTTTGTTTCACTAATTGTAGTAGTTAAGGTTTTTTATTTTTTATTTTTATTAGAAAAAATTAGCAAATTAATTAGAGATTAGATAGGGTGAGTGAGTCTATGCTAAATATATAATTAAACTATTTTGTACCAATTAATTTCAATTAATGAGGTGTTCAATTTTCTCTTTAATTTATTTCCTGTAAATCTAAGATCTATATAATCTTAACTTCTTGTATTTTGAGATTTTAGTATGGGTTCAACTTGGATTTGACCCTGACAAACCCTCAAATAAGGTTTTTCTACAAAATAAACATTTAATGACAGCTTTAGACATTACCTTCGTATATCCTCATTGTTTGCAAAATTTCAAGACGATCAAAGATCAATAATTAGGTCATTGATCAAATATTTAAAGTGCAAACTTTTATAGTTTAAAATTATGATTGAAAGATGAGATTATGGATCAAACTCTCATTTATCTCTCTCTCTCCTTCCCCAATCTCTCTTACAAACCAATAGGTCAATCCTCCATAGCCATCCCTTTAAGCTTCTCATCATTGCTCCCTATTGCCATTATGGTAGTGGCTTTCCTCCCCCTTTTTCTCACTCAATCTCAACCTCTCTATCTCTCAAACCAAACCTTGGAAACCCTAGATCAAAACTTATTCTAATGGCTATTTATGATGGAGTTGGTCAACTATAACTAGCTCCAATCATGAGAGTTTAAATGATGATGGTTTAGGGTTTGAGAGAGAGTGAGATGAGGAAGAGAAACACGGTAGTGTTTTGTTTTCTAAATAATATTTTTTTAAATTAAAAATTATTTGGCATTTTATAAATGCCACATTAGCTTCTAAAATTTAAAAAATAATAATTTTAGTTTATCAATTAACATAAAATATTATTATACTATACTTTACACATATATTTATTAGAATGATTTAAAATAAAATTAATTAATATTAATATTAATAGGCAATAGGTGGCGGTAACCAACTTAGGGTGAGTTTGGTTCAGTTTTTTGAAAAAGTGCATAATGAAAAAGTGTTTTTTTAAAAAAGTGAGTGTTTGGTAAAAACTGTTAAAAAGTGCTTTTTAAAAAAACTGAGTGTTTGGCTAGCACTTATAAAAATGGCAGTTTGAAAGGTAAATTACCAAAAAGGACAATGTACATATAAGGGAGTTTATTTCATACTTAAATCAATATTGTGAAATTATTTTTTTCTCACCAATATTAGCTAATAATAACCTACCACTTATGATTTATTGTGAAAGTATTGTGATAATTTATACTGATTTTAATTTGAACGTACTATTATAATTATTTTTTTCTCTTTCTAAACAAATTATTTTTTTCTCACCAATATTAACTAATAATAACCTACCACATAAGATTTATTGTGAAAGTATTATGAAAATATTGTGATAGTATTTCTCAATTTTAATTTCTTATTCTTTATTTTATGTTTCCCTTATTTTATTTTATTTTTTTATCCATATTTCATTCTTTTTTTTTCCCTCTTTTTTTCTCCTCCACACACGTACCCTTAATTTTTTTTTCTTTATTTCCTTCTTTCCTCTTTTTCCCTGCCACTTACTCCACACACGTGCCCTTACTTTTTTTCTTTATTTCCTTATTTCGTCTTTTTCCCTTCCACTTCACACTCCACTCCAGAATGTTCCACACACTTTAAACCCCTCTCTCATCCCTCAAAGTCTCTACATCTCTTTTTTTTTTTTTTTTTTTTGACAGTTCGAAAGCTAATGATGATGAAGAAGAAGATGAAGATGATGATGAAGAAGTCTTTGCATCTCTGCATCTCTTTTTTCGTCTTTTTTCTTTATTTCCTTATTTTGTCTTTCCTTCTTTATTCTTTATTTTTTTTTTTGTCACACTCCAGAGAAGATGATGATGATGATGATGATGATGAAGAAGATGAAGATGATTGAAACATAAGGATTTTGGGTGGATTTTGGGATTTTGGTTTTTTTTTTTTCTATGGATTTTGGGTTTGATTTTGAGTCGATTTTGTTTTGGGTTGATTTTGAGTTGGGTTTGTGATGGGCTTTCCAATGGGGTTTGAGTTGATTTTAAGTTATTTTGTGTTGATTTTGAGTTATTTTTGGTTTGGTTTTGTTGATTTTGTGTTTGGATTATCAAATGTTGAAATGGGTTTTGTTGATTGTGGTGATAGACTGGTGAGGGTGGTGCTGTGTTTGTAGCAGCACGATGAGAGGAATGAGCGTGAGAATTGAGGACTTTTTATCAAGGTTAATTTGCTAATTGAAGGAAGAGCCCAACGGATAGTTCCAGAAAGTGCATGGACGTTTTGTTTATGGACCTCTAGAGCTCCATAAGTTTTGCGCATTCTCAGCGCGTTCTCAGCCTTGGCCCAAAACGCAACTTTTTCCAAAAAGTTGCGTTTTGGGCTGAACCAGGGCTGAACCAAACACACAAGTTGCTCCAGCTTTTACAGAAACATGCGTTTCAACTCCTAAAAGTTGAAACAAACGGGTACTTAGTCATAGTTATAGTCTATAGAGTAGAGAGAAGAAGTCAGTTAGTAAGTAGCCATATATATTCCTATGAGAGTGAGAGTGAGAGGTACAATTACAAATCTTCGGTTAGTAAGAACCATCAAAATTCAATCTTGACTGTTAATTATGATTCTTAACACCTTTCTTTTGTTAACCACACCCTTTAATTGCATTAGCATAGTTTATAGCAGCAAGAAGCCATGATGATAGGGAGGGGAAGAAAAGGCAGGGGAAAGAAGTCAGCTATTCTTATAATAGAGGAAGATGATATTGTAGCCAATGGACCAATGGGTAGAAGGGTTCAAAATGGCTTAGAAGATGAAGTGGAATTGTAGAGGAGGCAACTACAAGCCTTGACTTCAATTGAGAAGAGATACGATGATACAACAACAATACAACCGGCATGATATTGTTGGAAGTGTAGCTTTAAATGAGGAGGATTATGAACAACCTTTTGTTCATATTGAAGGTGGAGACAATTAGCAAATTAGCAAATGAGGAGGATTATTTTAATTTTTATTAGAAAAATTGCCAAATTAATTAGAGATTAGATAGAGTGAGTGAGTTTATACCAAGGTGGTCGATACCGTACTGGTACCGGCCGGTATGTACCGTACTGGTACATATACTGGTATCGAAAAGCCAACGTTTTGTATCGGTTTAAATACCGGCCATGTACCAACCATAGCGGCTGATTTTAGGCATTACTAGCCAGTATCGGGCGCACTAGCTGATATAGGAAAAAACCTTTTTTTTTTTTTTGGTTTAGTTTTGTAATTTTTAAATTTTTTTTAAGGGCAGAAAGGTAAATTACTTACATTAACTTATTAGTATTATTTATTTTCTTAGTATGCAATGAACAATTAAAGCTTTCTATTTTTTATATTGTGTTTTTTTTTTTTCTTTTAATTGATGCTAAAGTCTAAAACTATGAATAATTTGTTCTGAATTGAGGTAATGTCTTATGGTAAACTTTTATATTTATTATAATGCACACACACACACGCGCACGTGTGCGCGTGCGCATACATACATACATACATACATATATATATATAACGATAAACTCGAAACGGTACACTGGTATTGACCAATACTGAAATATATTGTTCCACTAGTCAAACCGGTACAACCTCCGGTACGAGATTGATTCCCTTGGTCTATAGATCTACTATTTTTTACCAATTAATTTAATTAATGAGCTGTTCAATTTTCTCTCTAATTCATTTCCTATAAATCTAAGATCTTTATAATCTTAACTTCTAGCATTTTGAGATTTTAGCATGGGTTCAACTTGGATATGACCTTGACAAACCCTCAAAAAGGTTTATCTACAAAATAAACATTTAAGAGAGAGAGAGAGAGAGAGAGAGAGAGAGAGAGAGAGAGAGCTTTTCTCCCCCTTTCACTCTCTATTTCTCACTTTCTCTCACTGAATCTCAACCCCTACATCTCTTTATATATTTTTTAAATTGTAGACGAACTTCATAAAATTTTTGATAAAGACCATCATAGAAACATATAAAGGCAAAGCAAACAACGGTTTTATAAATTTAAATAAGAAAAATTATATCTCACCAAAGTTCGTTCTATAGATAAAGAATATACTTTATTCATTAAACAATTTAAAATTGTCATTAATACTCTTGTCATAACAACTTATTTTTTTCTTAAATAAATAAATAAATAAAAATCTTTTAATTCCTTTTTATGCTATACCACTCTATTATTATTTATTAATTTATAGAGGATAATAGATTAGAAATCTTAAATTTCCCTCTCATCCCTCTATCTAGGAGTTTTTGAAGTCTTGTTACCCTCCAGGATGTTTAAATTGAAGTTAGAACCTAAAACAATGCCAAAATTAAATTCGAGGAGTTTCTAGGAGTAAGTGGTAGTTGGCATAATTACGAATTATAAACTACTTTCAAATTAAAGCATACTTAGAAATTTTGATTTTAAATTAACTATCTATGTTACAAGACGACTTATCAAAATTAAAAAAATTATAATTATCTTTAGTATTTATCCATTTTTTTTTAATTACATTCTTGCCTTAAAATTTAAAAAATAAAATAAAATTTTGACATGCAACTGATTTTAATTAATTCAATTAAGGTTCACTCAAAATCAACTAACCATAATTATAAAGTTCAGAGTCCTAGTTGCAAGAATAGAAAACAACTGACAATAAAATATAAAAAGAGAAAATGTGGTTCCAGTTTTGGGCTAATCATAATTTGCATCTTTGACACTTCTATGGGTGATTGGACTTGGCTTTAGGGATGACAATTTTTCCCTACCCCGCCTTGATCTGCAACAACTTAACCCGCTTCACCTTGCTTCGCCCCACGTGGGTTTTCCACCTTTGTGGGGTGGAGATGGGGCAAGATATTGTCCCTATACATCGGGGCGCGGAGGGGACGAGTTTAGGAATTTAACCCTGCCCCACTCTATCAATGTTAAAGAATTAGTTTGTATTACACGGAGTATTTAAATGTATGAATATTAAGACTTTTTATTTTATTGTGATATTGTATTGATAAACACTTGGGATAATGTTATCAGCCCTTAATAAAGTATAAACCTTCACAGCAATCTGCTTCTGCTACGTTCAACTCAGGTGCTAAAGATAATCAACATATTGGAGATGCCTGCCGGTCCCCTTGATCCTCCTAAGTTCAAGCATAAGCGTCTTCCAAATCCTTCTGCCTCTGCCTTCCCACCTATGCCAATCATGCATTCTCCTCCTTGCCCTGTTACTGTGAAGGACCAGTAAGACTGGAAAATTCCACCTCGCATCTTGTAAAGTTGTAATTTACAACTATGTGTTTTGTTGGTTTTAATTCCATGCCAAATTTGATTGTAATTTTATTCAATTTTTTGTACCCTGTATTTATTGTGAGATTTGTTTGTAAGGGTTGTGTGATAGAGAAAGAGAGTGTGTGAAGACTAAAGCAATTGAAGACTGAAGAGTTTTCGTGGGTATCTCGCGACTAAGCATCTCGCAAAGTGATCCATGTGACTTGCACATGCTGGAATCCAAAGAGTCAGGACAGGATGGAGACAACTGTGTTTCGCGAGTATCTCGCGGGTAAGGCCTTCCCGCAAGACACCCGCGAGACATTCTGTTTTGCCAGACTGTCAATTCTGATACACACTTTCTGTACCCACATTACCCACAAATGTTGAGGAGTACTTCTAAGAGAAAACCCTAGCCAAACACCTTAAGAGTTAGAGATTGTTATACCCATAATCCTCTACATAATTGCTTGTGGATTTTCCTCAACTCCTACCTCTCCATTTCCATACCATTGAGAGGTTGATAGGCCAAACACTTACCACACCATTTCAGAGTGTCAAGTGATAGTTTGGTGCTGTTGGGAAGCATTGGAAGAAGCCAAGGATGGCTGATGCAACATGGAGCTTGTTGCGGGATCCGGAGAGCTAGACAAGACACAGTTCCAAGAAGCCTTATTGGAGTAGGAGTTTGGAGGGCTTAGGTACATCGGGTAGATTAGGCTTGGAGGGTCTCTTGCTAACCCATGTATCCCAACTGATTGTCTAGTGAATCGATTACCGCTTGGAGGGCGGTAGAGAGGTTTTTTGCCGAGTTTTTCAGTTTCCTCTTTGATAACATATCAGCGTGTTATCTTGTGTTTGCATCTCTCTTCCCTACTCTTTTACATTCCATTTTACTGCTATGTTGTCTTGATTATGGATTAGAGTAGCTTGTTTGTTTATCCGCTCGTATTTACACTATTCCGCACTTAGAATTAAGTTAGTGTAAAATCTATCGAGCCATAACTTTAATTTTGGGGTCTAAACAGCTCTTGTGTTTTTAACATATTTTCGAGCTTTCACATCTCTAATTGGATTAACCCTAAAGGTTATACCGTCCTCTTGATAAGCGTCTCGTAGCTGGTGGTAGATCCCTTCAAGATGTCCACATCAACAATAATTTTGCAAACCTGTTAGAAGCACTGTATCTTGCAGAGCACAAGGCCCGAGAAGCTGTAGCCATCAGATCCAAGCTTCAGAAGGAGATTCTCATGAAGGAGAAGGAAAGGAAAGAACGCGAGCTCAGGGCACTTGCTCAAAAGGCACGTTCTGAGAGAACTGCTTCTGCCGCTGCAGCCTTAGATACTTCTGATACGATGAGAATTCATTATGAGCATGCAAGCGCCTATGAGAAGGAGGATCATCTGCCTAAGGAGACTATGGAGGAACAACGTATGCTGCGTGAGAAAGTGCGTGAAGAGCGACGTCGAAAGGGAGAGGGAGAGAAGGTTGGAGGACAAGGATGCTGCGATGGGGAAGACGAAGAAGAGCAAGATCACAAGAGATAGAGATATATTGTGATATTAGCGAGAAGGTTGCTCTTTGCATGGCTTCTTCTACTGGAGGGGCAGGAAGAGGAGGAGAGGTTATGTATGACCAAAGACTGTTCAACCAGGACAAAGGAATGGACTCTGGATTCGCAACTGATGACCAGTACCATGTGTATGGCAAGGCCTTGTTTACTGCTCAGCCAACACTTTCAACCCTATACAGTAGGCCAAACAAAGGTGTTGATGTCGAGACATATGGCAACGCAGAACAGTTGCGGATGACTGGTCCTAGAGATGGGCCACTTGAGTTTGAGGAGGATTATTTTGGACTGGGTCAGTTTTCGTCAGAGGTCAATACTGGTAAGAAAGCTCTCAAGGAAGTTGGTGCTAGAGGCTCAATGAGAGCTAGTGCTGGATCTTCAATGCGAGATGGCTATGGAGGTGGTTCCAGTAGAACTCACATTGGATTTGAATCAGGGTGTTGACTGTTTAGTAGCTTCTTTTTTTTTTTTTGTTGGGGAGGGGGGGAGGTTGGGCTTATGGTAAACGAGTCCTTACTGTTATTAGTATTGTTGATATAAATTGTTGTAGCTGAAATACAAATCTAGAACCTTGAAGGATATGCAAATCCGTTTTTTAATTTCGATGTATTGTTTTTCATTTTTTACGTTTGTTGCTGCTATGCTTGCTGTGCACCTTATAATTGTGTTCCCTTTTAGATTATTTGTTATCTTTTTCTTAAATTTCATATTTCTTTTAAATGATATTTTAAGTTCAAGGTTTCATAGCTGATAAACTTCGTGCATTGATTCTGATCATAGTCTATTGATTCTTTCTTGAGAATCAAGTCCTAATCAAACTTGCTTTATTGGAGTTATATGGTATTAGGATTTATGTGATTTGTGTAAAGTTGTATGTGAGGAATTTGAATTTCACTGTTTTTGGTGGTTAAAATGATGTAATTATTTTGTATGTAATATCCTGTAAGTCCTTGCGTTAGTTATGCATTAAGATGTTGGGGATGCAATTACATTGTGGCAATCCCTTGCTTGCTCTACATTTGATAGCAGTCAGCTTGTTTTGACTCCTTGAATGGGTTTTTCTTTGCTGTAGCCAATGCTAGATTGTAAGAACTGAGAAAAAACATAAAGAATGGGTCAAGTTTGTAAGGATTACAAAGGGCTTACGTCTATTTAGCTGTATAGTTTTAAGCATGATCTGTATCATTAATAGAAGAAAATAAATTTATTGAAGGAGGTTATTTTCTTGCTTTTGGAGATAAATCTCATTGAGTTCCCATACCTCTAATTTGTATGAATTACTTAATAGGCTAAATGTGGGGAAAATGGGCAAATGCCCTTTTTGGGCAAAATAAGCAGCGTTGTGCCCTCTTTGTCAAACTAATCAGGGAAATGTCCCCGTTTTGTAACTCGATAAATGTAAAATTGAGTTATGTGAATAACTCGATCACACTATAATCGAGTTATGTTTAGCTTTTTGCCACGCTAGTTGTCCAGCGTGGCAGTTGGTCTGTTTAAACCCTACATAACTCGATTATAAGGAAAACGAGTTATATAACCGACTATGTAGATCTCGAGTTATGCTCTTGTTAAAGCTTTGCGCACTGTCTTGGTGTTAGGCGTACGAGTTCAAGTCGGTTAATATAACTCGATTAACTGAATGTCGAGTTATAAAGGATACTCGATCTCCTTAAAATTGAGTTATTCTCTTATATTTCTTCTCCTCCCATTCACAGTGTCTTGCTTTCTGTCTGAATTGAGTTCCACTCTGCTCTGCACAGCTGCTTCCGGACTGAGCTAAAATTTGTATCACCTCAGGTAAAAAACTCTCACCAAAATTTTATGGCAATGGTATTTTCATTTGATATTGTACTGAATTTTAAAGTTGTTGGTTGAATGAGTGTGAAGTAAGTACATTGGTGTGATTTTGGTTGTTTGTTGTAGTTACTGAATTTTTATTTTTTTGGTTGAATGAGTGTGAAGTAAGTACAGTGGTGTGATTTTGGTTGTTTGTTGTAGTAAACGTTGGTCACAAGAGAATGAAATCTTTACTGTAGCAACATTTTGTATTGCACATAATCAGCATTGGCAATAATCATATAGGCAGTGTACATAATCATCATTGATCTAGACATTAACAACAACATTTTGTATTGCACACAACGTGTAGACATTAACAACAACATCTAATGTATATGGTCAAATGTTAGTGTTAGTATTTCATTTTTAGCATGTAATAGTACACAAATTTATGACTGTCTTTGTCATGTACCATTTTATGCAGCATCACATTATTTACCAACAGTTGATGCAAACTATTAACTTGATCAGTTTCTGTTATTGTATTCAGCGTCAATGTCTGGTTTTGGCAACCCACAACTCTATAGGCCTCACGATGTGTTCACTACTATGGGTCGTTGCTGGGTATTGGAAGATGAGTTCAGCTATCCAATTAATCCGAATCTGCGAAATAGTGCTTACGTTCACAATACCATGAGATAGGAGTGGGATTGGTTATTTCGTGAAAAGCAAATGTTTTATGATGAGTTGGTTGGTTTTAAGTTGCCAGTGCCTCGGCGACTCGCATCGCAGATGCTCAGAGACCCGATCGACGAACTTCGTAAAGTATTGAATCGCATAAGAGAAGAAAATAATCGAATAAAGATACGTTTTAATCGATATCGAACCCAAGTCGAGATTCGAGAGTCAATGGAGGGAGGGTGGTACGAGCACGCTCAATTCATGCAATCACTTCTTGCTGATCCCATTTATCAGTCAGACGTGGAGATGTCAGATGAAGAGTAATTGTGTCGTGTTGTAATTAGACTTTGTTGTTGAACTATTTAGTTTAACTATGTTTTAAATGTATGTGTGTCACTGTTGTTGCATTTGTACTATGTAAACCTTATGAGCATGCACGTTATTCGTAAACTAGTTTATTCCTACATAACGCATAAAAGTTAAATATCCACACATAATGTTTTTCAATAAGCACCTACAACACAACACAGAAAACTTAAAATAACTTACACGATGTCACCAATATGCATGCGTTGCATATTGAACACTAACGCTACTAACATTATTAACTTAACCGTAGACATAACACACATACCACATAGGCATTCACTCTGATAGGTAGTCCTCGTAGTTAAGGACATTGTTACGTTCCGCCGGAGTGAGTTGCCTATTCATTGCGGCGGCTAGCTCTTCCGCCAGCTATAGCATGTGATACCTAGACCTACGAAGTATCATGAGATTGTTCTCTTTTTTTATTGTTGTCACTGCACGCTCATATTGGTGCATGTTTCGCCGTGATAGTGTAAGCGAGGCACGATCAACAAGAGGAGCTCTGAGTCACATGAGATCATTGTGGAAAGCATTGGACTCATTCACGCGAAAGTCCTACTCTCGTCGCAGTCCGGCATAGTATTCCGTCTCATCGGAATCTCTCTCCCTTCTATAGTTATCTGGAAAACGAGGTAGTATCCAATTGCGCATTGACATTGGAAAATGTGACTTCTGATCAGTATGTGTAGATGTTTTGCAAGGGTAGATGTGTAGATGTGTTGCAAGGGTAGATGTGTAGATGTTTTTGCAAGGGTAGATGTAAATGGGACTTTATATAGGAGTTTTGCAAGGGCAAATATTCACGTGGATGTGACTATATGTAAGGATAAGTATTCACGTGAATAAAGATGATACGACTCGACAGTGTACTGTTTAGTGAGGTGTTGAGGAGCACATGCAAAACCGCAAACATGACTTGGGTATACAATGGCACCTATTGGTGCATATGGTTCGCTGAGGCAGCTGTTTGAAATGACTATAGCTTCCACTACAGCAGTGGGTTGGTGATGTGTATTGCAAAGAAGGTTGTGTATTTATTCACGTGAAGACTATTGAGCATTCTTATCTTCATCTGACATGACTTGACGAGACAGTGCCGAGCTCCGTTAAATGTATCATAAACTTTTCAGGGATTCTCTGCATCCTTGAAAGTGGTGCATTGCAAAATGATGCATACTGTGTATTGCGTGCGTGTAGGTGATATGACTGGACAATGTTCAACAATTCGAAGCTGTTGAGTAGCACATGCAGCACTGCGAATATCAGTGTAGCAATGGTGGACAACTCAGTCCCAAAATTGATGCATAAACTTCCCAGGGATGCTCTGTGTACTCACATGAGTGTGGATGGGTACTTGTGGTCAGGGTTCAATAGTGCTGAGCTATCAACTGTAACTACAGTCATTGCTCCTTATGGTGGTCTTTAGCAAGTGGGATTGAAGAAAGCTGATAAGAACATTGTAAACTAGAAACTTGGTTCGGAGGATTTCGTTGAATACCATTTTATCTATTATGGTTAATTTTTAGTCTTCAAATATGAAGGAAATTCAAGCTTCGATGTTCTTATATTTGATAAGACTGCGACTGGGATTCAATATCCACCCAGCAAGAACTGTAAATTGGAAGATCATAAGTTAGAAATAATAGACTTAGATGAAGATGATACAAACATATCTCCCTCAGATGATTTGCCCACAAAACATAAAGTCAAAGAAAAGTTTGTTACCGAAATATTTTCTAGCATGTCCAGAGGAAGAGAGAGAGCAATCCACGCAGCTGAAAAGTTCAAGCCTAAAAATCCTTCTTTCATGGATATCTCGCGGTTGCATAATATGGTGAGCCTTATACATAATGTGATCATGATGTTGTCTTAAATATGGCCTTGAAACATATATGCTTTAATGTTTAGTTGTTTCTCCTTCTTGTGCGGTATGTACTTGCTGAATTTTCTACTAAGTATATTATTCGGAAGCAATTTGTCACACTTCAATGTCTTGTGCTATTACCCCTATCAAAACTTAATCAGCAATGAGTTTCGAGAAGGGATGGGTTGCATTTTCGAAAGACAATCATTTAGAAGAAGGAGATGTTAGTGTCTTCGAGGTGATCAAGAGGAAGCCCGTTGTGGTGCTTAGTGTCTCAATATTTCATGTGGTCGACCATCAGAGTTCGTACTAGGATAACCTGTTTAAATTTTAAACTAGTGATGTTTATGCTTATATCTGATGGATGTGGTTTTAAGACTTTTCTCTTATGAGTTTAGTATGTCTTGTTGAAGACTATTCAACATTCTTGTGCTTCATCTGACATGACTTGACGAGAAAGTGCCGAGCTGTGTTAAATATATTATAAACTTTTCAGGGATGCTCTGCATCCTTGAAAATGGTGCATTGCAAAAGGATGCATATCTGTGTATTGACGTGCATGTAGGTGATATGACTGGACAGGGTTCAACAGTGCGAAGCTGTTGAGCAACACATGCAGCATTGTGAACATCAGTGTAGCACAGTGGACAACTCACCCCCAAAATTATAATGAATCAATTCAGGGATGCTCTGCCTCCTTGAAAACGATGCATTGCAAAGGGTTGCACATCTATGTATTCACGTGAGTGGGGATGGGTACTTGTGGTCAGGGTTCAATAGTGCCAAGCTGTTGAGCATCACATGTAGAACTACAAATATCAGTGTAGCAATGGTGGACAGCTCACCCCCAAAATTTTGCCTACAATTTTGAAAACAGTGCATTGCAAAAGGTTGCATATCTGTGTATTCACGTGAGCATGGATGATATGACTGTACAGGGTTCAACAGTGTTGAGCTGTTGAGTAGCACATGCAGAACTGCAAACATGATTTGGCTGAATAGTGCCGAGCTGTGTCAGCCTTCTCCAACCTCACTTGACCATTGTATTGTATTACGATTAGCGAGTGTAGCAACACTAGAGAGTTTTATCCCCATATTCCCTTACAAACTTTTTAGCGAGTCTTTGCGGGTATAAGATGTAGTTACATTTTCTCAACATCAATGTAAAATTACACCAGTGCAACTATGCTTCCAAGGTTTACATCAATGGATTCCGATCATCACAATTGCAACATTAGGGAGCTGTGGAGCAATGCTACAACAAACCAATAAGTTGAATGAAACATTTTAGAGGCTGATTAGGCTTTTAGGCATTTGCCCTATTTTTAGTAAGCCAAATATCGTCGTATTGATGACCTTGTGTGAGGCATATGGATTTTCAGTGAGTGAGTGGTTAGTCTAGTTTGGATGAGTTTGTATGTAATGTATCTATATAAAGTAGTATACTAGCAGAAGTAAGATACACGGATATGTTTATATGATACAGCGACTGAAACAACTCATATAAATGAATTATTCATATTATTGAATCATGTGTGGTTGGTCTGTGTAGTTTGGATGAGTCTGTATGTATTGATTCTATTAAATTTTTCTACAAGTAATGTGCAATAAATCTAATTTGGGTGAAAGGAATTTATGTGTGTAACATTTCAAGTTACACAGATAGAATATTGGAAACATCAACATATCTAACTGGAGGCATTTCACTTCCTAAGGTTTTTCCTACATTACAAAGCAGAAGATATTGTCCAACCAAAGCAGAAGAATCATATGTAGCAACAAAGAACAGCATGGAAAACAAGAGAAACTGATGTCATATAAACTTAGCCAAAACTAATGAACAGTTAATCTGTAGAGTTGCAAAAGTTGAACGTACATAATCATCATTTGTCAAACATCAACAACAACATTCTATATTGCACAGAATGTGTAGACATTAACAACAACGTCTAATTTTCGTAGGTAGAAATTTTTTGAAATCATCATTGCTTGAATCTGAGAAGTCTGAAATATCTCTTTCATCATCTAACACAGTAATTTCATTAATAGACTTGATGGCTCGCTCTTGTGCCTTCCCCTTTAGATGCTTCCTAGCTTTTTGGATTGCGTGAAAACGATCTAGTCGTCTTTGCATTTGATTGTTCTCTTATTCAAGATGAGTAAGTATGTTGGTAGGTTCATCTCTAGGTAACTTGGCTGAGCGTGCCTTAGGAACTCGTAACCCGTGCCATCGACAATACACCACTAACTCACACCTCTTCTCGTATAGGGTTGACCATGGTGGTTCTGCTACGGTGAACTCTATTGTGGTGGTATCTGTACTTAGTTTTGTAGGTTTGCCGACCATGATGTACCCAACACTTCCAAGACTCTCGTACGTGTATATTGGCATATTAACGAAATTTCTCTTCTTTCCAACCCATTTCCCTCCATAGTGGTCTGTGTATGTCTATAGTTGTTGATCTGTTGGAACTTGTGATGATTCATTTGTCGAAGTAGATCAAAACTTGTTTCGCATTGTACAATTTGATGTTGAGGCATTGCGACTCATAGCTGAATCAATCTACAAAGTTAGCGGGGTAGATAGAAGATCATTATTGTGGTGCATTTATAACCTAATTTCATGGTCTTGCATTACAATTTCAATTATTAGGGCTTGTCAATGAACAACCAGGCTGGAAAAACACTATATCAACAGGATTTTAAATGTTCCCAATGTCACATCAAAGGTGGGCAATAGTTGCAACATTAAATGTAAATGGGACATCTGTGTATCGAATTTGACAATTCTGTATTCACATGAGTGTCAGTGTGAAATAGTGTTGAGCCGTTGAGTAGCACGTGTAGAATTGCGAACATGACTTCGCTAAACAGCCGCGTCATTTGGCTCATGTGCTGCGATTGAAGGAATTTGAGTTGACTACAGTTGGTGCTACAGCAGTAGGCTGCTGACGTGCCCTCAAAGTTCGAACTTGGTCATCTTGAAACTTCACTATATTAATTGTGTTTCGTCTGTCACGCTGAAATTACACTATATTAATTTATTAATTGTGTTTGGTATTTCAGAAAACAAATCCTGAAGATCAAAGTGTTTATTATTTTTGGTCATTTTCAAGGTGTTTAAACATCACAATGTGTAAACATCACGGTGTTTATTATCTTTGGTCATTAAAAATTTAGAGGTTAAAAGCATCACTTTGCTCTTAGAACCATCACTCTTACAAATTACGCAATCCTACAACCTGAAACACTGAAATATCTCTTGTAATCATAGCCAATTAATGTGACACTGCAGATTTGGAATACACATTTACTCAACTGTTCGATCAAAGATCGTTGTCATATACGTTCGATTACGGCAACTAAATCAAAGACTCGCCAGTTTCATGTGCAGCCCAACTGGAACTGACTTTGAAAAGTGTTTTACCCTTGATGTTGGTGGCTTGAGGTCTTTGTTATATTTGTTTAATTGTGTTTCGTCCTTCACAAAACATTAAACTTCACGGTATTTATTATCACGGTGTTTATTATCTTCAGCTCACTATTATCTATACTATTATGTATACAACCTCCCCCTGTTTGGATTCCTCATATTTTAGTTCAAAAATGCCCTCACACTCTTATGTTTAAGTAGAGACAAAACTAAGAGACAATCTGGTAACAATGCAACTGTAACTCTCACTAATACATTGCCCAAAATACCCTCATCATACTCACCTACAAGTTTTCAAGTAATGTGGATAAATATGTAAATTAAAATTCCTACACTTTAAGACTCACAAACTCACGTACACTACTAGTTTCAATCTCACTTTCTATCTCTCACTCTTGTTCAGATTGAAGGCAATTAATTTAGCTCTACATCCTCCTTTATTTTTGTTTAGATTGAAGACATTTACTGTCAAAGGCTTCAACAAGTTTTTAGATTCTATCTTTTTACGGTGGGTTATTATCGTGGTTGACTTCAAGATTTTAAATAGGAGGGTTTGTGCTTGAAATGGCTTCTTGAAAAATAATACTGGTAAAGTAATTTTTGTAGTGTTTTTTAATTTTTTTTGGAATTTACGGTATTTTATTAAGGGAATTAAGCTACTTGGATGAGAATTAAGACTGCTTGGTTTTGCATTTACGTGTGTAGCCCATTGTGCATGATTTGATTCAACAAGGCTCTCTCTACTTATGCGTGGAGGTACTTTTATATTATTTTTTTCTATTTTGGTCCAATAATGTAATATTTAATGTAATTTTAGATTGCTAACACTTTTTCTAGTTTTTGGGTTCTAGATTTGGTGAACAATTTGGGTGCAATTGTGAGGTCTGGGACCAGGGAATTTATCCAGGCATTGCAGGCCGGAGCGAGGAATGTGTGCATGATTGGTCAATTTGGGGTTGGGTTTTAAGGGAATTAAGCTACTTGAAGTGGTAATTTATGCTACTTTCTTTGTACTGTAATTTACGCTAATTCTTGTTCGAGGGTATTATGTAAACAGGTTTTTCAATGTTGTTTATGCTATTTTTGTAAATGTAATTTATGCCACTTTTTTTTACAGGGTATTATTATATATTTGATGTATCGTGTTAATAGTTACCCAATTGAAACGTCACATGAAGTGGTTGTTATCCATCATCCTTGTAAACAAATTTCTGTTGTATCATAAATTATAGGGTTTTCTTTTTTATAATTATTGATCTACATCTCTATAAACGTGGGATAGTTTTTGAAACAGTACATGTAGTTTTCACGTGATTCCATTATCTAATATGACTCGAATTGGGGCAATAGTAATGGACTGATGAGGGTAGTGTGAGAAAGTTTGCGTACATATTCACTTGAAGCAGTTTGATAGGACTAGACTTGGCGCAATAGAGTAGCTGGCGTATCCAGTTACTCTATTTTATTTTTTTATTTTTTTATTTTTTTTTTCTGGGAATGACTTATCACCCATTGTAGTTATTATTGCTATTGTAGTTATTATGACTATTACTGGTCGCTAACCCGTGTGATGCATGGAGCAATTGAACAACACGATGAAGATTAACATTCTATAAGATTAACATTCGTATACTCCATTGCAGTAGCGCGAAATCAATACACTCAATATTTGATTAAAAAAAAAAACCATTAGATCTAATGCGGGAGTGCATGACGTCATGCCAAGTGTTGCTTTTTTCCTTTTTGGATGAGTCTGCATTGCAAGGTTTCATCAATAAATTTTGTAATGAAAATATGATGCATGACGTATAGTCCAGATGGGGACCAAATTCATAATAATATAACTGCTAATTTAAGAGCGACAACAATATCCAATCAGTGGAAAATACATGATACCATGTTCTTCAAACTGCCACTAAAATAACAAAATATACAACCGGCTGAAAGACATTTAATAGAACTGTCATACAATTCTCCAAATACGCTACAGCAACTAATACAAATTCGTCCCCCCCTTGGGTACAATGGCTAATGGCAATCATCAAGAGTCAGATGGTGGAGAAGGTGGAACAGCACGTCTATAGTCAGCTAAGTCCGCTCGCAGAGCTGCAACCTTGGCAAAAAGACCATATAGAAGCTGCCCATGGGCTGCTTGAGTCATCATAATGGTCTCCATCATACCACGAAGAGAGGGAGGAGGAGGGCCTATATGCGCTGCAGCAATAGTGTCAACATCTACCTCATCATCACCATCCTCGGCGGTTGCAGCTGTGGGATCCCCATGCATGTCCTCAGGTGGACATCTCCAGTAGTAGACCGTACTCGTGTTCTCTTGGATGAACCAACACTGGGTCTACAAACTTCTTTTGGACACTTCGTTGTTTCAGAAATTTGGCTCCTATAGGGGCTTGGATGTGAACCAATTCTTGGGAAGGAAAGTTTTTTAATCCTAAATATTTAAGGACCCTATGGATGAGAACTGGAAAAAACAAAGAATGCCTCTTATAGTTGCTCCTACGCACCTCCACAATGGTTTCAATGAAAAGGGAAGGAAAACAAATGGAACTATTGGTGACAAGGGCGTAAAGAAAGAAACACCTGTCTACAGGGATTGTATGGATATGAGAGATAGGGTAAATGTTGTGACAAGCTATCCTAAAGAAGATATAATTAAGCTCAGTCAACTCACCGGTCCTAATACTTCGGTCAGAACCCCGAGTGATAGATCGTCCACAAAGGACATCCATAACATCATCAATACGAGGAGACCTAGAGTATGGATAAGTAGGTGTACGAATTATAGGTACATCAAGAGCTTTAGAGACGTGCTCCCTAGTTATTGTAAACGGTACACCATGTATGCACGATGCCACTTTGTGACCACCGAGCTCCTCATGCACCGAGAGATTTGAATAGAATTCTCTAATTAAGTCAGTTGGAGGGGGATGTATGTTTGTACACAGGGACAGCCAATGCCTAGACTATAGATTCTCACGGACAGAAGGATGCAGTTCATGTAGATTGATTTGCCTTTCTCCCCAAATACGCCTACGCTTAATCAAGGTTTCAAAGGTTTGCTCATTTTCGGGCGTAAGGAACCTTAATTGATCAAACACCACTTCAGGTTCGGATGCACCTTTGGATTTTCCCCTCTTTAGCCCTCTTTGGAGCCATAACTAATTGATGGTCAGCAGTAGAAACACGATCAGGAATAAAAAGAACAGAACCAAAAACTGCATTACGAAGAGATAAACACAACATTCATACTACCTAACCCATTCATATTTTCATAGCCAAATAGATCATTTCATCACAATCTACATAGACAATGAAGTTTGAAGCAGAGAACAACAATTGGAGAATAACGCACTACCATGTGTAGAAAATCATCCATACAATGTACTATCTAGAGCAGTTTACAATAATAAAATGAAAAAACAATATTCTTATGATCAATCAACAAGTTTAGTTGGTGAAATAATAATAATGTATTTTGGTCCGAGTCAATAATTTGAAGATTGAGACCTAGAGTATATACACTTTAGTTGAACTCAAAGAGCCAACATGCAATTTGTTAACATGTTAAATTTTCTGAAAATGATAAATAATGTCACGCATCGATAGCAAGCATTCTAACAGCAATAATATTATACAGGAAACATCTTTAGCACTAGGATGTAGGACCTGACACATTTTCGAAATTGGTAGCTACATGTACTAAGTTTCACGAACAAATAAAAAACCGTAAATTGCACAATGTACAGTTCAGACATACAAACAGCATAAGGAGTACCACATAGTTACATCATGGAGCCACTGGCAAGTTCACCCCCAAGGAAGGAGACTACTCGAAGACAACCTACGAGATAAGCAAGTAACCTTACTAACAACAAAGCATTTGACTAGCCAAACACCCAATTTCATCACAATCTACATAGACAATGAAGTTTGAAGCATCATCCAAAAATGAATAGAGAATAATGCACCACCAATGTGTAATTTTAAAGACAATAAAGGTTTAAAGAGTCTTACTACGTAAACTCTTCGAAGAATTTGCGCGGAAAATCGTCGATTCTAGCCGGATGCAACTCAGAGCAATCGAAGATGTAACTTCGGACTGTTACAAATTCTGCAAAACTGGGGGAGAGTTTATAATGGTGGGTAATCATGTATCTCAATTTCCAAATAATCGAGTTATAAAGATACTCGATAATACGTAAATCGAGTTATGTGCAGCGTGGTCCCAGCCCCGTTTAGAAGGATCTTCCACATAACCCGATTATTCATAAATCGAGTTATGTGCAGTGTAACGCAAACAAGTCCTTTAGTTCATTTGCTCTTCTTGGTCCATTTCGGTCCACTTCAGTCCCTTAGGTTTACTTTAGTCCATTTGGTCCATTCAGTCCCTTAGGTACACTTTAGTCCATTCGGTTCTTTTGGTCCACTTCGGTCTATTAGGTCCATTTTGTTGACTCCGGTCCAGTTCGGTCCAATTCAGACCATTTGCTAGAGATGTGCAGCGTGGTCCCAGGCCCAGCCTAGATATTTGGACTGATCCAGATGCAGTCCAAGAGCAATCCAAGTGCCCAGAAGGGTCTTCAACATAACCCGATTATTCATGAATCGAGTTATGTGCAGTGTAACACAAACAAGTCCACTTTGGTCATTTGCTCTTTTTGGTCCATTTCGGTCCACTTCAGTCCCTTAGGTCTACTTTAGTCCATTTGGTCCATTCATTCCACTTTGTTCAATCGTTCTTGCTAGTCCATATTGGTCCACTTCCGTCCCTTAGGTACACTTTAGTCCATTTGGTCCTTTTGGTCCACTTCGGTCTATTAGGTCCAATTCAGACCATTTGCTACAGAAATCGGTCCTCTTGGTCTAGTTTTGTTCCACTTCAGTGTATTGTTCCCAAACAGACACTTAGCTGGTTTAAGCATGCCTAACTTAAGTTGAGTCTAGAACAATTTGATTGAATTAGTAAATGAACTGAATTTTGTGTTATTTCATCCTTATTAATAATAAAAACAAAAGGTGCATAAACATATCCAATTTCATCCATAAATTTTGAAGTAAGGTGCTAGTAAAAGTCATGTTAAAACTGTTACTAAAATCTCTAAATTTATGTTAATATAGATCATAACTCAACTAAATTAAAATAAAGGATGTTAGATTCTTTATTAAATGTTAAAAATAAGTTTGACACTTCAGATATAAATTATCTACAAATAAATAGAAAGTTAGAATGTGTACTGTTTTGAATAAATTTGAAAAAAATTAAGGATGAGAAGTGGGTGTTGTTTCATCCTTATTCTTGAACCAATATTCGTTCCTATTATGTTATGCTAATTTCATTTCAGTTAGTGATCAATTTGGATGATTATTGTTTGAACCATTCGGACACTCCCAATATTAAGACAAAAGCATCGAATGGCCATGTAAGTGTAGCAAACAAAGTGTAAGTAATGACTCCGATTGAACAAGACTGGTGAACCGTGAACCCATGATTGAAACTTGAAAATTATGTATACAGAGGTATTGGCAAGGCATGACTCCGATTTTCTATTTATAGTTGAAAAAGACAACCTGTAGGGAAAAAATTTGTTTAAAAATTCTGATGTATAGTGTAGACTAGAGCACAATGGACAAAGTTCAAAGGTTACTACAACTTTATTATACTCTAAAATAAAAAATAAAACCGTTATTGCTTTTTTGTCGATATTCAAACTCTGAATTGAGAAATAAAACGCGTTGTACACTTAAGAGAGGATTGACATTGACTTGCAAAAAATTTATTTTCTAGTCTAGAATAAAAATTTACTTCTGTAAATTAATTAATTGGAAAAAGTCTGTAAACTCAATCAAGTAGTGACCCACTGGTTGAACTAGTGGCTCAATGCCACGACTCGTAGACTAGGCTAATATAGTTGAATTCACAAGACCAATTAAAAAACGTTATAAAATACTGTAAAAGAGATTACACCCTACTATAACATAACCCTAATTTATTTAAGACAATATCAAACACACCTAAAATCAAGAAAATACTTAGCTAGAAACTAAAATTCTAACAATTACATCAAAATTTTAAAAGTTAACTAACAACAAAAATTAAACACTAGACTCCATCATGCATCGACAGAGTTTGAGGTGGTATTCGCCCAATTGCACAATTTTTTCAAGATATTTTATTCAATTTTGGTCAATTGAGAAGGAAAAAAAAAAAAAAGGGAGACATTTTTATTTAAATACAGGGGAGAGGGGAGATGCATATTATTATATTAATACAGCCTAAGAGGCTAAGACAAGATATAGGCTTGAGTTGGTGACAATGGCGCCAATGACCCTGTACATGGCTTTACATTAGCTACTTTCTGAATGAGTTAGTACTGGGGAAGGAGATAAGTTGGGACATTTTTCTCCCAAGTTTCATCTGCTTCGTCAAATAGATGGAGCCCATGGCAGTGAACATTAGCGTGGTTAGGGGACTGAAATGCAGTCACAAAGATACGAACCAACATTAGCGTGGCCATGTATGTATAGCATCTGTAGCAAACAAAAGTGTAGGTAAACCATTTTAATCCCAGCCGGATTGGGTTTGAGAAACTCTTGGCGGGGGAATTTGCAATCAAGTTTACATTTCAAAACAGAAATTAAACTTCACTAATTGCATAATATGCATGTATCAACCGGATTGGTTTTGATTATTTCTAAAATCATAATCTACAACAACCAAAATCATATTGAAAAATAACAAAGAAAACAAAACTAATGACTGCCAATGCCTCATATTATCTGCATTGCCAGCAAAAAAATCTCATAAATTAAGTTAATATAGACCATAACTCATAAATACCAACACAGAAATCACAAATAATGAATAATCATAAATACTAGTAAATATTAACAACTCAACAAATATCAAATCTTCACAAAACTATTGTTTGTTAATCGAATAGAGTAGTTGCAAAACAATAAGCTCCCAGAATAATAGAACATATCCAACATTTGATTTACAATGCAAAGCTAGTAAGCACTTAATCAAGATCAGCCCTGAAAATGTGGATGTTGAACACAACATCGTCCCTCATACTCAGCTCAAATACGCAAACATCTCCTACTTGCAATCCATTTTCTCTCACAAATGCAGACCAACCAGCAGATATGACACATGATGAGTATTTTCCTTCATAAACGTATAACTTGACAGGCCATAATTGGTCCACAACTTGGAGCTTCACAGGTACAATACTTCCTTTGGTGCAGTCCTTGCTAAAGCCTTCTCTCGGTAAGTAGTTGATAATGGCATGGGGTAAGCTCTGTACAAAAAAAATTAAGACATATTTCAAAAATAGTTGAACCCATTTGAATGAAAAGCAGTTTTGAGGCAATACTATTGTTTGTTATGCTGATGGTTGGATGGGAGTTATGTGGATGTCAGTTTGATTTGATCATGTTGTTCATAATGACATTACATTCTTATGTGATTTCCTTCTACGACCTAAGATGATACTATTTGAACTAACAACACAATGAAGCAAATCATTACCAAGTTATGTACAGCTACATGCTTTCTAATTGATCTATGGAAAATCAAAGTTAAATGGGAGTTGCATTTCTAAAACCCAACAAAATTACAAAGCTGAAAGCTTACCGCACGATCCTTGCCATTAACGTATGATGGATGAATGATAACCGTGAAAAGGGGATTTTCTGATCGAAAAGCATTGGCTCTCAAAAGATTTTCGACTACACCACCATCTTTCTTAGGACATTCGTCATCTAAGAAAGACACATCATCGAGTGAGCAATCAGATTCAAGTTTAACTAACAGGCCGCTTGTGCATCCTACTCGATTTCCTCCAACCCCATGAGCTAATCCTAAAATGACATTAAAATATGAAGTCATGCACATGAAATTAATAGTAAACAGGCTTACAAAATCAACCATCAGCAAACAAAAGTGTAAGATTCAAACCTGAACCCTTTCCCCTAGTAAAAGATACCCCAAACACCATTTTTGATTTCTCTAACATTGACCCTTTAGATTTCGGTTCTTTAGGTCTGAAATGTGTATCCCTTGCTTGCTTTGGATTGGTTTTTGCCCTTTTACGAGGTACAGGGCTTGGCATAAAGGCATCCATGATTTCAATGGAGTTATCATCACTCTCATTGTCTTCCATACTATGAACTTGTGGTTGGTCATCTAAAGGATACTCTATTTCTGTTGCAGTGGCATCAAATACGAGAACAGAAAATGCTGAATTTCCTTCATATCTGAAAGCTACCAAGTGCCCCATGGTTAGAGCATGACAGCTTGCAAATTCGCACCACCCATTTTCAAACCAAACCTCTCCATCATGTTTTGTCAACTTCACATTCCATTTTCTACCGTTTGGAATCGTAAGAACGGCCATATCTGACAGATCAACTCCATATTTGCTTATAAACTTGTTTGGAATCCGCTGTAAAAAGACGAACTTGAACATAAATGCAAGCTTTGTAAATAAACACATGCAATCAATCAAGCTCTATTCTCGTGTTATGTCAGTCTGATTACAAGAAAAATAAATTTAGTCTTTCTTTTATAATAATATTTTCATAATTTTTCAATGTAGATACTTGTTGGATGAAAAAAACCTAGGCAAACACCATATAACAGTGGCAGAAAGATGCAATTAAGAAAATAACTCGATCCTGATGGGGTTTGTGCACAGCATTGCAGTTTATAAGCAAGTTCACAGATTATAACATGGAACCAAGTTCACAGATTTTTTTGAACTTGGTCATCAACAAATGTCAATTTTTTCATCAATCACAAATAAAAAAGAACAGTGGCAGAAAGATGCAATTAAGAAAACCACATACTGATGGGATATGTATACAACATTGCAGTAACCTACGCATATGACTACATGTAACTTGGAACCAGGTTCAAAGATTTTCTTGAACTTGGTCATCAACAACTGTAAATTTTTTCATAAATCACAAATACAAAAAAGAACAGTGGCAGAAAGATGCAATTAAGAAATTAGATACTGATGAGATATGTATACAGCATTGCAGTAACCTACGCATATGACTACATGTAACATGGAACCAAGTTCACAGATTTTCTTGAACTTGGTCATCAACAAATGTAAATTTTTGCATCAATAACAAATAAAAAAGATCAAGTTGACGATGTTAATTAGCATATGATTTTCAGAGAGAAAAATATCACGAAATTAAGTATACTTACAAGCTTTCCTTCTTCAAGACTTTGAGGCATAATAATCTTGAAAAAGTGTGGGGCCTGCGCAGGACCATCCGCATTGTCTCTCCGCTGGTAAGAACTCATAGTTCTGGTTCTGGTTCTCCAAACTGTTTTTTTCCTGTGAATATCACAACTGTTGATGCCACAAGTTTGAGTAGTATAAAATAGGAGAGTGTCCAGAATGCTGGTTGGCCTTCCACATAACCCGATTATTAATAAATCGAGTTATGTGTAGTGTACCTGTAACCAATCCATGTTGTGCGCATTGTAGCTGAAAGGAATCCATGATGTCGTGGCCGGCTCGTATGTAACTCGATTTTAAAAAAAGCGAGTTATTTGTAACATTACTCGATAATACATTAATCGAGTTATATGAACTGTTCCCACTCAGCCCAGATATTTTGGACTGATCCCGATGCAGTCCAAGAGGAATCCAAATGTACTTGTCTTGCACATAACTCGATTACTACGTAATCGAGTTACGTGAACGTTTTTTGCAATTTAACTCGATAGTTCACATATTGAGTTATGTGCAAAGCCCAACCCATTTATTTGGACTGATCCAGATGCAGTCCAAGAGGAATCGAGGTCTCCAAAAGGGTCTTCCACATAACCCAATTACTAGTTAATCGAGTTATGTGGACCTCACTTTAACGACCAAATAACAGAAATTGGGTTAGTTCCAAAATAACTTGATAATATACATATCGAGTTATGTGTAAAGCCCAGCCCATATATTTGGACTAATCCAGATGCAGTCCAAGAGGAATCCAACTATGCAGAAGGGTCTTCCACATAACCCGATTAGTGGTTAAGCGAGTTATGTGGACCTCACTATAACAACCAAATAATAGAAATTTGGTTAGTTGCAATTTAACTCGATAATAGACATATTGAGTTACGTGTAAAGCCCAGCCCACATAGTTGGACTGATCCATATGCAGTTCAAGAGGAATCCAACTTGCAAAAGAGTCTTCCACATAACCCGATTAGTGGTTAAGCGAGTTATGTGGACCTCACTATAACGACCAAATAATAGAAATTTGGTTAGTTGCAATTTAACTCGATAATAGACATATCGAGTTATGTGTAAAGCCCAGCCCACATAGTTGGACTGATCCAGATGCAGTCCAAGAGGAATCCAACTGTGCAGAAGGGTCTTCCACATAACCCGATAATTTAAATATTGAGTTATGTGTTGTGTAACTACAAATGAAATTTTTGATAGCACTTGTTGCACATAACTCGATAAATTTGAGATCGAGTTATTTGGGAATACACTTCCTACATCGAGTAAGAAGTCATGCAACACTGTTCACACCCATACGAATTTGCAATGTTTAATCATCATACAATTGGACCTGTTCACAAAAACTCATCCATATAGTGTCCAACTACTTCCATAATCAAATCATCCATACAATTCCTACCACATCCATAACCAAATCACTTTATTAAACAACCACGTGAATAAGAAAATCATCCATACAATCTATGGACTGGGGGGTAAGGAGCCATTATACATTTAAACCATTGAACCAAGTTGTTCACAATGTAAGTACAACCATTTACATATAAATTTTGATTTCTCATATTTACAAGAAGAGATTTGAGTTCAACTTGCGCCACACCAACTACCCCTTTGCCACGAATCCCATATCTGCACAAGTACAACAAAAAATACATCAATACCGCATCTTTTACTCATCTCTTAAAACCATGTTTTACTATCATGGTTACAATGTACAAATTAGTACAGGACTTGTAAGAATAACTTATGACTAGTAAGAATAATTGACAACACTAAAAGAATAACTTATGATATATCCCCCCTTGTGTAATTGTTACTAGGACATGTAATTGTTACCTGCTATGTACCACCGTGGCTTATTGATTCCACATTTCGAGTCAGACATCTACGACGGTTATGACCCTCTTGGCAACACAACCCACACTTGGACTTTGGTCCGTTCTCAATCCACAATGAGGTTGTGATGTGAACCCCGTCAAGAATAACGAGACCCAACAACGAAAGGGAACCCAAGATCGTTCTATGGACAGATTCAAATGGGAGACCTCGACTCGTTGTTTATGACAAACAAGAACCTCGGTATAAGGAAGACGCCACAAACGGTGGTGGAAACTCCATTTGATAAATCGAGATGAACGCCACGGGAATTCCCGATAAGTTCGAGTAGTTCTTCAAAGAACCAAAGAGAATAAACCTCACAAGTTTTATCAATAATGTCTGAAAAACGTTTACAGACTTAGATGACTATTTAAGGGCTCCTTAAAACTTGACAGACAAGAAAATATATTCTAAAATAACTCCTAATTGATACCTAACCATATTAGAAATAAAGTTTGACCTAAAAAGCATTAAATGCACCTAAAAACAAGGAAATAAATCACCTAAACCTAGAATAACGTTTTTTACATAGACCCAAAATATTTCATGCCAATTCTTAGCCTTGACCGGATCCTTCTAGAACTTGAATCAAGGTGACGATTTTTTGTTGCCCACGTGGATCATGCTCAATGGGCCTCCACGAATTTGCTTGAGCCCATAACTCTTGGATGAGTCCGTTAAGTACATCCTTGAACTTCTTTGCTTGTGCTCTCGTAACCGATCCAATTGGTACTTGAACGAGATCCTTCGAAGCGGTGCCTTGATCTCCATCAGGTTGGTAACTCCCTATCCTCGTCATCCATCTCATTGCAGATTCTTGTGGACTTAGGCCGACCTTTCTCATGGATCAACCTTGGGTTTGGCATCACTATTCTCCTTTCTTGTAGCTCTGGCCATTCTAACCTATCTTTCAGTGGTTGGCATATCGGCTCGTAGCTGTGATACCGTTCTTCCATGCGGTAGAAACGATCCATAAACTCCGTGCAATCGTGCTTGTACTTGGCACAAACTACTATCAAGTGTGAACAAGGGATCTTGTTTGCTTCCCATTTCCCACACGTGCATGCCCTGTCCATGAGGGAAACCCAATGGGTGTGAGCTCCCCCGCCAGTGTTGAACAGTGAAGATTGTGTCTCCACTGTATATAAGCGCTGTTGCGTGCTCATCCTTCTAACCATATGGAACTTTGCCTTCTCTTGATTTGCCTCAAACTTGTCATAGGCATATTTGCACCACTCTTGCCCCTCTTCCAACTGCTCTAGTGTTTTGTTTCGACGATCGTTAAAGTACAAGTTCACCTTGTAAAATGTGAAGTGAACCATTGCAGTTATGGGCAAGCTACGTGCGCCCTTAAGTACCACATTGAAGCACTCTGACAGGTTGGTTGTCATTGCCCCATATCGGTGCCCATAGTCATGTACAAGTGTCCACTTTTCTTCAGCTACCTCCTTAAGATACTTGTATGCATCCGGGTTGACATTCTTGATGCAATCCATGGTGTTTTCAAACTTCTTAACTTGATTTACAGTTGCTGCCTTCCATACCGAGTTCTTCAATGCCACACTATTGAAGTTAGTGTTAACATTGCTTACTAAATGGCGGAGGCAATACCGGTGATGGACTAATGGCGGTTGCAAGTAGCCCTTATGTTCAGTGTCATCGAAGTATGATTGTATCCCACGATGCCTATCGGATATTATACACAAATTGGTCCGGTCCGTAACATAGGTCATGAGGCATGCCAAGAACCATCCCTAGGACTCCGTGCTCTCGCTTTCAACAACGGCAAATGCAAGTGGATAAACCTCATTGTTACCATCTGTTGCCATTGCTATCAACAGCTTTCCTTTGTACTTGCCATAGAGGTGCGTTGCATCTATGCTTATCACCGGCCTGCAATGCCTGAACCCTCTAATACACGGACCGAAAGCCCAAAACGCAGAGTTGAATATACAAGTCCCCGGGACACGGGGGTCGCACTTTAACGTGGTTACGGTGTCCGGATCTGCATCGGACAATGCCGCTAGAAACCGTGGCAATTTCGCGTATGACTCGTCAAAATCCCCGTAAATACGCGCAATTGCCTTCTGTTTAGCTTCCCAAACCTTGTACATAGTTACATCATGCCCGTGCTTTGCATGCAGAATACTACGCAGGTCCTTTACAGATCGGGTTAGGTCCTCCCGTACATACTTCTTAAGTGCAATGGAAATGAACTTTGAATCCATCATCCGCCCATCGGTTGCTACTTGGAGGGATGTACAGCTGTGGGGACCATTACATTTACTGATTACCCACATCCTGTGCTTCTTGCTGTAAATAGCCCGAATTGATCACGGACATGCCTCATGTATGCACCGCACAACCAGCCTATTGGTGTCAGACTTAATGACCTTGTATTGCTTATTATGCTCCACAGAGTAAAGGATCAACACATAATAAATGGAGGCTTTATTCTAGAATAGCATCCCTTTCGTCGACTGGTCATCTTTATGCCAACTTGTAAGCTGTCCTGTACCCAATGCAGGTGATGGGTCATTAATATTGTCCCATGTGTTTGATGTGAACCACTCTAGGATAGAAACTGTAGAAGGGCTATCCTCCTCATTATTTTTGATCTGTGTTCTATCTAAGACCTCCGCTTCGTGGTCCGGTCCATCAGTATCAATGAACTCTTCGTACACATCTCGACTGGCATCAATATCAATTCCCTCGTCCATATAGGCTTGGACATGTTCATATGCGTGATTAGACCCTCCCACATCAAGTTTCTGGGTGGCCCCAACACTTCAGTGTTGTCCAAATCATCAACCGCACTACATAGTTGAGTATTGTAGGGCAAAGGCATGGCATCAGCAAAGGAAGGCTGCACGTCAAGTGACAATAAGTGTGGGTCTTCCACCCTACTACCACGCTGCGAACTTGCACCAACATGGAACCCAAGAGCCTCAACAGTACATATAAGTCGGATACTATGAACTGGGGGGTCCGCTTAATCACTGTCCACGTCAGCATCACAACCCAAAGGATTTGAGTTGTAGACAACCTGAGTATTCACAAGTAGCTAAGGGGCACGGTACACAATGTATATCTTATGTGACTCCTTATCCAACCCTAGAGCTTCCATTATCTTCCGGTGCATTTTTCTCAAGTGTGTTCCGGATTTCAAGTCAATAAACTTCTGCTTCATTGACTCGCCTCTATAGGACAACCCATGCAACTCATGGAAATACTGCTCCCCATTGTAGTAAACGTAGAAGCAATGACGACCCATGCCAAACCTGGATAAGGACAGTTAATTGTGGTTATCATGCAAAAGATAGGGGGTTATGTCCATGGTGTAATTAATCTTTACCCCACATGAACGTAAAATAAAACTTTTACAGACGCACTATAATTATATCCTAATTATTCTTAACAGACGAACTTGTTCACCTTTCAAGCTTTCATTTTTAGAACCCACACACTGAAGTTTTTCAGATCTGAAAAAGCTAGACAATTTAAACCCATGATTGCTTGTATAAATGAATTTGTGTACCTCTATGGATGAATGCATATATCATCATCATAGGAGCATGTATGTTTGTTTATATATATGTTCATACGTATCTATACATACATTTACTATATATGTATATAGTGTCATTATCGCACACACACATACACACACACACATATATGTATACACACACACACACACACACACACACACACACACATATATATATATATATGAGATTTTGCTAATATGTGCCCTAAGAGCATACAATAATTAATCATATATATATGTGTGTGTATCTACATATATGTGTGTGTGTGTGTGTGTATACAACCACATACATACATATATTCATTAAAATGCTATCAACATATATATATATATATATATATCTACATAATCCAAGTGTGAGAATCATAGCAAGAACTTGCACCATTAATACTAAAGAGCCAATCCAAGTGTAATCACAATTGAGATATAACTGTCAAGAGAGATGTGCCACAACGAATAATAAAAGGGGGCCACAGTTGTATATATGTAGATATGGGGATGCAATCAAAGAGGAAAACGCCAAGAACTTGTTCACTCTCAAGCTTTTCTTTTTCAAAACCCGCACAGTGGAGCTGTTCAGAACTGAAAGAGGCAGACACGTGTATAGGTGCTCATATGTGGGTAGTCAATAATAACTCGATATACAAGAGATCGAGTTAATGTAAAACTCGATTTCTAAGTGGCCGAGTTATATCTCGAGAAATCTGTTGATGGGATGGTGGTTCAGAAACTCGACAATTTAAGAATCGAGTTACTCAATAACTCGATTTCTCAAAAATCGAGTTTTTCTTTCCATTTTCTGTATAAATCCCTAGGCCTACTCCGCTGGAAAGATGCATCACCATTCTAGTGCAAGGACTTCCCCAACCTTGCGTGTTTGTAGAGCGAGATGGGACGTACTTATGTTGTGTTTAATGGTCGTGTTCCAGGCATATACGACAGTTGACTAGATGCGAGCAAACAAGTTCATAAGTTCCCAAACGCCAATCACAAATCATATAAAGATAGAAGGGAAGCAGAAGCCGCATACATGGAGTATTTGCATTGTAATGGTATGGACGTGTAGGGTGGTGCGTCTGCATCGAGGGCAAGTCCGAACATGTCCACCTCAAGTCCACCAAGCACATCTCGAAGCGAAGGGCCCAACTATCCAAGTGGAGACATTAGGAACACCTTGTTGAGGTATTAGTTGGAAGTTGCCATAGAGGAGCGTGACCACGCGAGAAGGATTGCAACCTTGAGCGCGAACATGTTGAATGAGGTGATGGCCCATGTTGTGGGGGATAATGAAGATGATGAACCAATGAGACAGTGTACGGGTAAATGACTCAAAGCATGACTTTCTGTTGTGGTGTTCAATAAGATGTGTATAAATACCAAATAACTAGGAATAATAATTAGTGTGGTTTAACTAGAAATATTATCGTTTTCCAGCTATTTGACTAGCACTGTGGCTATCTTGCGATGCTTGATGACAAACCTACTAATTGTTTCGTTTATCACATTTTCTAGTTAACCTTATTATTTTTGTTTCCGCACTACTTTCGTGTCAATTGAAGCAGTAACTGAAATGAATTTATATGGTGGAGGTTTTCTTTTATCCAAAAAAAAAAAATATATATATATATATATATATGCATCACTATATAATGCATGTTTGCATAGTACGAGGCCCTGGAAGCTTTGGAGTAGTGCAAATGTAATAAAAGATCAGCCCATGCTCATGGGTGAGCAACCCAATCACCCAGTACTGATGCAACCAAACCTGCAGCTTGGACTATAATGCATGAAGTTCGGCTCATCTATATTGTACCATAACTCACAAAACATGTCATTCACAGATTTCTAAAGAAAAATATTACGTGCTTCAATTTAAGAGTCTGGGCAGCCATGATAAACAGAAACAATAAACAATAATATATGATTAAGTTTAAATGCATTAACTCACACCTCTAACATGCGGATGACAGATTGTTCAAGTAAAATTGTTATTTGCTTTAAAAGCTAGCTGTGAAGAGCAACAATCAACAATGAAATTACAAATAATGAATAATACAAGAGAAAGTTTGAACTTTGAACACATTATTTTTCTAATTTGAAGTTACATACACCGCCAGTGACTCTTGAACCCACAACCTCACTCTCACTCTCCACATTACTCTTACAAGGTAAGTTTGAATGCATTGTTAAATGCATCACATGCCACACAACACAATCAACCCTAAATGCACATGGGGCACTAATGAGACATCTTTTCCCCCTAAAGTGAGGTCACAGCAGTTCAAAGTAAGAGTGTGGTATGGAATAGTGTTAATTATTGCTGTCGCAATGAGAAGCCATTGAGAACACAGGAGGGAAAACTAACATGAAGAAAAACTATGAAATTAGAAAGCTGCAATTTTATATTCTAGAGAAATTGCAATTTTAACATGCGCATATCATACGAACTTAGTTTCAATTTAAACTAGTCGCTAACCCGTGCGATACACGGGATAAGTTAATGAAATTTATATATATTTACTTTGCTCAAATAAATATTTGTTTAAACACAAATATGTTTAACCTTCTATTCAAAAATATGACTCAAAGCATATTATGAAGTTTTTTTTTCTTATCTTTTTGATCCATAATTCTAAAAAGATGATGAAACTCTTAACAAATTTAAGTTAACAAATATCATTTGTGTATATAACTCTTTCCATTGAAGAACTTTCACGACCTTGCAGTTAATGCCCAAAGCATCATAAACAATCCCTTCTATTTACAAAGTTGAAAATAGCAATGGAATACAAAAGGGGTGCCCTCTCCTTTTCTTCCAACCTCTGAAGTTACAGGCAAGGATGAACGAAGAGATTGTGGGCAATAATAAGAATCCACAACACAAACCTGGGTAAGAGAAACCATATACAACATTGTTTAGATTCTATAAGATGGTGGGTTACATAGAATTGAGTATATTTTTTTCAACAAAAAGATTTTTGTAAAAAAGGCAAAGGAGGCAGAACTTTGCCAACAAAATTGGAATGCTCTTGGCATGGAGTTTAAATTGAAAACAACTCATGCCATCAAAACCCTTAAATGTGTAGAACTTAAATCCCTTTAGCATTATAGAAAGAAAAAGTAGGCAATCACTTGGAGTCTATTAGGTCACGTTCAATAAATTAAAGTGTATGCAGCCAACTACGGCGATAATAGTACAAACCAATTTGCACACAAAAATTAAATATAAAGAGAAAAGAAAAGATCAATTAGAAGAACAAAGTAACCAACCTACTTCTTATTAAAAAAAAAAAAAAAGTAATTAACCTATTGAGAGAAATAAAAGTTTTTGTTGACATTTTTCCCTAAAAATAACTTTTATTTCATAAAGAGGTTGCAAACATTATCAATGAAGAAAATCCAAAGGAAATCAGTGCATGCATACATGATTTAATCAAGAGTGCTAGCATTCTTCAAAATAGGCTTCCAAATTCTTAGATGTGTCTGTAACATGAACATTACTCTAAACAGGTGAGTATACAAAGCATCATAAAAAATAAACCATACGCAAAGTACGTACGATATAGAAAACTAACCATGGCATCAAGATTGACCTCAATCCTGAATTCGTACCAGTTACTTTTCACAACAAAAGTTTCAAATTGAAAGTTTTATAACTCATGCTAACAAATTGAAAATTTGAATGGAAGAACAAAATTTTTCAATTTTTTTATTTAACACATGGTAACAAATTGATTTAAATACCCAGATATAAATTGATTTATAACTCATTTATCCTTAAATTTTAAAACACAACAAATACATATTGATATAAAATATTAACCTTGTAACATAACTTAATAAGTCTCGAACACACAGCTTTAATAGCTTTAAATGAATTTTTCATAGTTGTATTTAAACTATGGCTCAAGCAATAAGAGGCAGCAAATATTATTTAACCCGTGGCTTAAAGCCCTTTTTTTTTTTTTTTTTTTTCGTTTTTAATATTGCTTAAAGCTTTTTAAATTTCAAAGGTGGTGTTTCCCCAACTACCCAACACTATCATTACATCTTTGCACGGGAATTCCATCAAGTTAAAGACATATTTTTGCAATCCTACCAAGAAAATCAAAAAGCTCCCTGATAGCAAAACAATTAACAACAATAAGAATCCAAGTTTCAACCAACATAAACTTTAGGAAACTTGCGTCAAATACCAATAGGTGTATTATCCTAACAAAAAGTCACATATCCAAGTCCAAAATTTTATTATAGCCATCAGTAGCAACCCAAAGACCAGAAAAGATACACTTAGTAAATTAGGCCATAAAAAAAACCAAAAAACACCCAATTTGAATACCCATGTAGAGAAGAAACATTTGATAATTGCTACAAAAAATCTCGAGCTAAAGCTGAAAGTTCAATCCAAAAGTCCTCCGTAAACTAGGAATAAAGTATGGAAAAAACTAATAGATGGTAATACGTTTTGCCGAATGTTGATTGCAGATTTTCTAACCAAACCTAAAATTTGCAAATGAAATGGCAAAGGACCAAATTCTGATGACTCTGATTTATGGATTCAACAACACATGAAGGGTCCATTTGGATTGAGCTTATTGTTGCTGAAACTGAAAACTGAAAACTGAAAACTGAAAGTACTGTAGCAAAATAATTTTTAAATGTTTGAATAGTATCGTGGGACCCATTTTTAATATTTTTAATACGTGAACAGTACATGAACAGTAAACCCATGTGAGGTTACTGTTCACGTGCAGAAAAAAAAAAAAAAAAAAAAAAAAAAAAAAAAAAAAAAAGGCAAAACATGGAACTGAAAACGCAAGAATAAGCACAATCCAAACGCTCATGAAACTATAACAAAACCAATCACAACAAAACTTAAATCTCACCATAAAACCATAATAGAACCAACCGAAAAAAACAAAAAAACAAAAAACAAAAACAAAAATTAAACATGAATAGAAAAATGAACAACACATATTCATCACATAGAAAACAAACATCAAAATTAAACTGCTAAAAAACCGTAACAGAAAGAAGGGCCTAAAACAAATTGGAGCAGAAAATTAGTAATTCCGTTAGACCCAAAACTCTTAGCAATCTTTTTTGTAATTTTCATAATCTATAAATATATATAGACTTCACTATGGAAATATAGAAACAAAATCATATCAAATCAACATGTTCTCCAGAACCAAATAAGATTACAAAAACGTACCAAGCTTTAGAGGTCAAGACTTGAGCCAGCAAAGGATATGAACAGAGAGAGAGGATATGAACAGCAAAGTATTGATGTTTTATACAATTACAATGCAGAGTTGAAGCTCAAATCAACCTCAACCTCAACGTTGAAGATAAAGATAATATTAATTATCTTTTATCAACACAGATATATAAATTAAAGACAAAATCCATTTGATGGATTTTATAACTATTTAATTTCAAATTCTCTGATGTACATGGCTTTATGAAAACGTATTTTAATACATGATAGATGCAACCCTCATGAAAACCTAAAAACATAGGGGATGGGTTCGAAGGCTAAGTCACCTACAGAAGGTGGCATTATTAACACAAACAATAGCATTTATTTGCGTGACTAGGCCAGGTAGAGAAATTGCCACGTTCTCAATCCCTTATATTCTACAAATTTTCATAATGCAATACACGTCTTATCTATGCTAACCACTTGCATACTGCAACCATTGAAGTTATTTCTCAGAGCAGGAGCAATGCACAAAAGACCCTATAAGTCACAACATACTGACATACTAACTACTTCTTAACCATGAAGCTTATTTCTCAGAGCAAAATAAATTTAAGTCTTTTATTAGGTTTTTAGTTCGTCCAAAAAGAAGTATATGCATATGGCACAAATACTGAAAGGAACTGGAAATAAAAAACAAAAATGAGTGATAGAGTATAGGGCACATTCACCTTATTGTTCTTCTTTGTTCTCCTCCCATTTCTTCTTCCCTTCCTTGTCTCTCTTTTGTTGAAAATATTGTGGTACTGTTCATAGGTACAATATTTTTTTTGATAAGTACATTTTTTTTTAGGCGAAAAGCACATTTTAGTCCCTACATTTTTAAGGCGATTCCCATTTTAGTCCCTAAATTTTATTTTTACCGTTTTTAGTCCCTATCCTGAAAAACGCTTTTTATTTTGGTCTCTGCCGTTACATCAGAAACGGAAATTGCACAGCTAGCAAACGACATGCACTGTTGGTCTGACGTGGTCATTAAAATAATAAAAAAAAATGCCTCAGCATTTAAATTAAAAAAATTAATTTATTAATTTTAACTAAATAAAAAAAATTAAAAAATAGAATTTAAAACTAAAAATTATATGAATTAAGATCTAAGTATGTCTTGAACAAGAACAACAAGAACACAAGCTCAAATCCAAGAACACAAACCCAGAAATTAAAAAAAAATAAAAAAAAAATAAAAAAAAAAACCCATCAAAGCATTAGTTCAAACCCACTCCGATCTCCGCCGATCCAAACCCACGCACACATCACAGCACACAACCAGCTCCAGTCACGCTCAGATCAACCCAGAAATCCACCACCCAACAAATACCAAATCAGAACAATCACTTACCCAAACCACAACTTACTGATTTGTTTTTCGTTTCACTCAATGGAGATATCTCACAATCCACACTGATCTAAGCTCCATGCCGATCTGAGAGTGAGGACCGTTTGGTTCTCCACAAGAAAAAGAAAAAAAAAATCTAAGCTCCGATCTGAGAATGAGGAAGGATAGAGAGACTGAGATCTACGGATTCGACGATCCAAACCCAGAAATTGATGCGTTAGCTATGGGTTCAAAAGGGTTTTTTAGTTTGGGTTTTTCTTTTACGCTAATGATTGTTTTTTCAATAGTGTTAGGGGAGATGGTTTTTGGGGACTAACGTTTTTGAGAGATGAGTTTTCGGGGAAGGAGAGTTTTTTTATTATCCGGTTCTAGTTCTAGTTAATAGAAGAAGTGTCAGGTGGATAAATAGTGAAAAATACCTTCTTCTTTTTTGTTTGTTTTTTTAATTTCTGGGTTTGTGTTCTTGGATTTGAGTTTGTGTTCTTGTTGTTCTTGTTCAAGACACGCTTAGATCTCAATTCATATGATTTTTAGTTTTTAATTCTGTTTTTAATTTTTTTATTTAGTTAAAATTAATAAATTAATTTTTTTAATTTAAATGCTAACGTGGCATTTTTTATTATTATTTTAATGGCCACATCAGGCCAACAGTACATGCTGTTTGCTAGCTATGCAATTTCCGTTTCTGATGTAACGGCAGGGACCAAAATAAAAAGCGTTTTTCAGGATAGGGACTAAAAACGGTAAAAATAAAATTTAGGGACTAAAATGGGAATCGCCTGAAAATGTAGGAACTAAAATGTGCTTTTCGCCTTTTTTTTAATAAGGACATCACATTATAATTTTTAATAAGTTGTTCAACGGTACTATTTATACAGCCCCTAAACATATCCATACTGCCTCTTTTGTCTTCTTTCTTACAAACCCCAAATTAAGTCCTTCCTATTACCTAACAAAACCCAAACTGTCTTCTACCAAATAGCCATCAACAAACTCATCAAACTATCTTTAAATTCCTAATAGAACCCCACAACCTTCTCCTCAACCATGATAAATCAAAACCTACAAATGAATCCTAACCCTTAACCCACGACAAGCACACGTACGCAAGTTCCTCCATTTTGTCCTGCATCAAGAAGAAGATAATGAGTATTAGAGTTTGTTTCCACAAGAAATGTCGCAAACATGCTTGCTATCGAGTTCAAAAAGAAAACATAATGCATCCTGCGAAGATAATAGTAGGATAATTTCCCATCATTTTGGTCTCTCTAACTTCAACATCTGATATACAAAGTATGGAATCAAAATAAACTGATATTGTACCAATTATAACTGCTCACTCTAATAAATTGTGAAAAAATTGAAAATATTTTTTACGGGTAATACCATTTTTTCCACCATATATGAGCGCTAAAAAAATCACTACTACTTTAAAAAGAAAAGTGAAATGGAAATATCCAATCACCTATCACCAGGAAGTATAAGCGCATGCAGGCATTTAATGATCTTTTCGTTTCTGCCCATATGCCTTCACAGGTCTAATCTTACCTGTTTCATTAGACACAACAACATAATTAAATTAACATATTCAATCAAATGCACAGTATAAGTAGCCCAAGAAGATGGGAAGTGTAGATGAGGTACATACCATCACCGGGCCCGCAATTGGGAGCATGCACAGGAGGGTGTCACGATCTTCGCAAACCCACCACTGGCTCAATGTCCTCAGTCGGTATCTGCTCAATTTGTACAACCTCTTCTTGGGGGGTTGGAGATGAAGTTGACATGGTGGGCTCCACATGCACGAGAGGTGGGGTGGGCATGCCTGGTGTGGGGACAAATATGCATCCACCATCATGCACACAGATCCACTGAAAATTGGGGACGACATACAGGGAGGGTCCTCATATTCCATGCTAGCACCACGGGCCGTAGTTTGGGCTGGAATAATGTCCTCATGACCGGCGGTGTGGGATGGCCCAACACCAGCACCAGCATCAGACGTGTATCGTGGTGTCTTGCCGTCGTCGTCAGACAATACCCAATCAGTACCAAGCCATGACTCTTCTGCAACCAAGTCATCCCCTTCCTCGTAGAAGGGATCTGGCTTGGTCGTACGGCTGCGACCAACTCGACCACCTCCACGACGTCCACCCCCTCGAGACCCACCACTTCTCCCGCCGTGACTTGGGGCCCGTGGAGCAATGTCGGCTGCTTCTGTGAGTGCATTCGCCAATTTAAGTCGGCCCAGCTCCTCAACACATTCCAATGTCAGCTTAAGGTCATTGTGAATGTTAGAACCTTCATCGCAGCTCTGTAGAGACCTAAGCATCGTCCGAACCTGCAAAACAAGGGAGTCATAAATGGTAATTTTTGAGACTATGTCGTTAATTTAAGGCATGAGTCAATGCTGCATATGAAAAGTACCCTATGAAGAAACTTACATGTGGCAATTGATTAAAAAAATTGGGCCATGCTTGGCAAGTCAAGGACAAATATATAAGTTAATAGTGCACTAGAGTTCAACCAGCTGTCTCTGATGTTTTCCAAAGCATTTGCACAAATTATCAAGTCTTAAAAAAAAATATTTTTCAGTTACTCCTTTTGCAATTAACGGGTTCATGGAAAATATACTATTGCAGTAGGTTTAATCCAAGGTAGACTACAAACAATTCAACTATTGTACTAGGTCCAAGGACTAGGTATATCAACATATAGAACAACCTACCTATCCACCTAAGGTAACGCTTTGTAAACCATATTAACCAAAACATATGATGTTAAAAGTAAAGGTGAGGGAAAAATAAGATTTTTCATTATTTTACAAATAAAAGAGTATAGATGACAACTTTCACTCAAATGTGCATAATAAAACAACTAGGCCTAGTAGTGAAAAGTTTGTTATTCTTTTATACCAAAACAACATCAAAAATAACATTGAAAACTATATTTATTTCCGACAAATTCTACAGCACCAGAAAATTATGAAAATACCAAAACAAAAACCTCCAGGTTCACTGGGACTTTACAGTGTTTCTTGAGAAATTTTAGTCCTTAAATTGAGAACAACCATAATACAATAATGCACTATGCAGATAATATCTATCATAAAATATGTAATTAGCTTTCAGTCCTGGAGGAAAGGCTATCTAGTGTGACTGTAAACTATCATGCAATGTCTAATTATCACTACTAAAAAGAGTTGCACCGTCCATTTGAAATTACAAGCCAACCAAAACAAAAAAATAAAAAATAAAAAATACGAATAAAAGAATAACACCCAACCCACCCTTTTTATAATTTTAATGTAATTATATGGAGAAAGGTGTGGTCTTTCAGGTCATTGCCAATTAACCATTCCTCACGCAAACAAATTTGATAAAGACAAATTCACTTATTATGAAGAACTTAAATCACAATATGTTTTGACTTTAAAATATAATGAAAGATAAACTCATAGAGATGTAACGACTTCAAGAATTGTGGAGTTGTGCATTCTGATAAACATGCAGAAGATATTTTATCGAACAATGGTTTCAACAAAGGGGAAGGAATTGTTGCCTCACCATGAGTTCCTAGTACGCAGACTCTGGTGTTATGTACCGCCTTGTGCTGCGATCATACCATGTCATGTACTGAATGAGGTACGTATCATCACCGTCCAAGAGAGAGGCACCACAAACGTCATGCCCTCGGTTGGCCCATTGCTGAATATAGACATGATGTTCTACCTCCCAGTCCTTGTCCCATTTACCTTGGAGGGATATTCTGTGAAGGTCAAATGGCATATCCACGAAAAGTGGAACTAGTTGCTTCATCCCAAATTGACAGAGGACCCGATCAGGATGATGCCCCTCCACTATCCAAAAGTAGATCAATGGCACCTTCGCCCTCCAAATATGCTGCCCGGCGGTGCAATATGCAGGCAGGGAGCCCAACGTATGCGTGTACGGCTCCCATACAATCTGCATAAGTGGATTATGTTTGTGATAGTGAGACATCATACTAATTTAAGATTATGTTTGTGATATGTAATATGGAAAGCATGTAATTGCTTGCTTCTATTCGTACACAAAATCTTCAAGGATTATTGGGCAGAAAGTAAAATAACAGCAACATTGTGTTCAAAATATTAACAAAATTAAGTCAACAAGCAATTGAAACAATAACTAGAATTCAGCCCCATGTGCATCGTGGTGTTAGTCATGTTAATGCCACTGTACAAAAAACAATGTACAGTTCAGACATTTAAATTGCACAATGTACAGTAAAAGATCTAGGTTGACCGAGATCCACATTCCAATTTCAGCCCCATGTTCATATGCATAACATTCAAAGCTAAGCGACACCATCAAAGACTAGGGTTTTCAGGATTTGTTTTGGTTGGTTATGTTATGTTTTTATGGTGGGGGAGAGTTTTGTTGTAATTGAATTAAGTTAGCATTGAACTTTGAAGGAGTTGAAACATGATGTGAGAATGAGCTTTTCGTATGACATTTGTTGTGACAACATCTCTTATACTGAATCTAACCATGTAATTATGCATTTTACTGAATAAAAAAATATATTATTTTTGGTTAGGAACGCTTACGGGTTTCAACTTAGAGTGAGTTCAAGGATGTGCAAACGCAAGAGGCAATGTGGCAAAGACAACATGAACATATGCTAGGTACATGAAACTTTTCCTTCTAATTTCAAAATTGCTTTTGTTTTTGTTTTTTTTTTTTTTTCCTTTTTTTGTGCTCCCTACTTTTTTTTTTTTTTTTTTATGAACTTATTCGTTTTTTTTTTTTTTTTTGATAAGTAACATAAGAACTTCATTAACACTCTACCCAGTACATAGGGAATGTACAAAAAAGGCAAAAACATCAAGAAGCCAAAGTACAAAGATCAATCAACATAGGTAGGTTTAGAAAATGTCTTCCAAGATTCAATTTCCTGAAATTAGTAGTAGGTTATTCTACTAGAGTTCAAATTACCACTAATAGGTCTAATTGTTTTTAAAATACTTGTAGGCTTTTAATTCTGACCTTCACAGTGTGTTCCCCTCATAATTTGCATGTTCTAAATTGCAAAGAATAATGAGCTAGTGCAGCATTATGGCTGCATCAATCAAGTTTTGCTACTGTAGTTAGTGTTGAAATACTCATTGACATACTGTAATAATTAATTAGTAGTTGGTAGCATCCTATGAATGCCCATTGTATTGTACTAGGGACTACGTTTGTAAAGTCTTAGGTTATCTTAGATGATTGACAAGTCACATTCTATCCTAAATGCCTTACCAACTTCTGCCATGGTTAATTAGGTGTTTGTTTGGTCTTCCTTTTTTGCTGAATGGATGTTTGGTCAATGAATTATAATTCTTTCTCATGTATCACATAGTTTGTGGTACATGTTATGGATAAAGTTAGAGAGATATATAAGAAATACAACAATGTAACTGTTAGAACTTAGAAATACACATTAACAGTAACAAAGGAGCCCCAACATAGGAAACAAAACACATTTAATCCTATGCAACACAAAACTAAATGAAATTTTATTCAGTTCAAGCCTGAGACAGAGGTGGCAGTGTATGAAAATTGGGGAATAAAAAGAGAAGATTGTGTGCATGATTAGAATAATCTTCTAAGTCATATTTAGTGTGCGTTTGGGAAGCGCGTTTTGTGCTTCCCACGTCTACATATTGCATTTTTCTTTTCCTTTTTTTTCTTTCCTTTTTTTTTAACCCGTGATTGTTGACTTTTCTCTCTTGAACAGTGCACGAATTGTTAACGGGACCCACAAACTTCACTGTTACGCAACTTTTTCATAAAAAATTGGTCCCATGATACTATTTACACATTGTAAAAAAATTCGCTACAGTGTTTTTAGTTTTCAACTGTATCCAAAAGGACCCTTAATAGCTTTCCCGTGCATAGCACTAGGACTGAGCAAGGACCCGGCCCACCCAAAAACCCAACCCGACCTGATAGGGTTTGGGCGGTCTGAGAATATTCGGGTCGGGTTTCGGGTCTTAATTACGGGTTAGTTTCGGGTTCAGGTCGGTATCGGGTCGGGCGTCAGGTCATATAAGTACACTAGTCTGAACCCGATTTTTTTCTTTTGAAACAAACCCTACTCTGTTGTTGTTCTCTCCACCTCCCTGAGCCCTCCGCTTCCCTCACTCATTATACACAGTATTGGATTTTCCTACGATTTGTTGTTCTCTCTTTGAACAAGAACAAAAACCCAGTTGGAGTTTTGTAGTTTCAAACCACAACATCTGTCTCTACACTGTTAGGTACGTGTAGTTCTTGTTTTCTCTATGCTTTTCACTCCAATGGGTGTTCTCGGTTTTGCTAAAGATAAGATTTTTTTTATCAGTTTTTATTTGGGCTTTTCTAGTTGGGTTTTTAAACTAGGAAAGTTATGAATCTTCTTTGTTAAGTGCTTCACATTTGGTTCTGGGTGTTGATATGTACTTTGTGTTGATATTTACTAATTTGGTTTTAGACTTGTTAGAGCCGATCAAGAGTCCTACTCCTGCGTTAAGGGTGTCGGTGTATAAGTAGTGAAAGGTAATTTCTTTTTCTTTCTTTAAATGTTTGTTTGGTTTGGATTAAAGATTTATCAAAATGGGATCGCATTGTGTAGTTTACAATTTAGATTTAGGCTGCGTTTCACGTTCTATTTTGGTGTGTGAACTTACTTTTTGCCATCTGTTTAGATTTTGTTTTTCCAGTTTTTAACATTTTCTCTGATCTGACTATTTGGGTGTTTTTTTTTTTTTTAATAGGACTATTTTGGTGTTTGAGTTTCTATAATGGGTTTTTTTTTGTTATTTAACATGGGTATTTGCGGTTCTGTGCATGGTCTTTTTTTTTTTTTTTCATGCGTGCTAGTTGTTTAAGGGAATGAACGAACTGTCTTTTATCACGTCTGATCTGACTATTTGGGTGCTAGTTGCTACTGTCTTTTATCACAATTGTTTCCCATCTGAAGTGCTAGTCATCAATGCTTAAAAATCAATGAAGAGTGATCACCTTATTCATTTGAATTAAATCTATTTCTTATCTGAACTGGACGCTGCTTTTTTTTTCTTCTGATTTTGTTGGCTATATCAAGTTGTTTACTATCTATTGGACCTTGGACATGTGTACCTGAAGGCTTTTTTCTTGCTGGTTTGTTTGACTATACCTTAGCAATTCTTCCTCTAATGATATCTCTTGTAAATGTCAAGGAAGGGATTGAATATACACATATATAGCTGTATATGAATCTACAATCATCAAGCTAGAACGATGAGAAATCATTATAACTATTTTGTGTGTGTTAATTTTACAATGGAAAAATGCTCATAAAGCATCAGATATGCTAACTCAGTTACACGGGATTTGGTGATTTTAGTGACATCAACAAAATCAGTTATAGCTTGATGTATCAGACACAAGTTGTAAGCTTTCACCTGGGGTTGTTGTATCATGCCATAATATTCAGTTAATACAATTATGGCTAAAATTTTTACACACAAACTTAATAGAACATAGCAAATAATATTCACTTCTTTTCTTCCTTAGTGCAAGAACAAAAATGACAGAACAGATTGGAACAGCAAAGCCAGCAGTCTTTTTTGAGTATGAACTCTTCGAAGGAGACCCTGACCACCTCAGAACTGTCAAAGCTACACCAACTCAGATTGATCCATGGATTGATCTTTCCCATTTTGTCATTTGGCCTCGTTTTTGTAATCTAAAATTTTTTTCTTCATTTCTGTTTGTGGGTTGGCCCCTTTTGTGTTATTTGGTTTAAGGCTCTCTTTTTTTTGTTGAACTATCTGAATTTTAGTTGGTTGAATTGTTATTTGGATTATAATTTGTTTTGTTGATTGGTATTATTTTGGTTGGTTCTATTCATCAAAGGGTCTGGTAGCAAACATTTAAATGGTTATGATTTTGTAACACTGTTGCCTTTTTGTTCATACTTAAAAGGCAACAGGGTGCCATTTGTTAGTGACGCACAGCTTTGACATGGAGGATATGAACAGCTAGCGGTAAAAATAAAAATAAAAAGTGCCCAAGCCGAGACCCCAAAAACCAACCCAACTACAGACCCAATTTTTCAGGTCGGGTTTAAGACAACGAAACCCGATTTATATCGAGTCAGGTTTTGGGGCACAGTTACCCAGACCCGACCCGACCCAATATCAGTCCTACATAGCACGGGTTAGAGACTAGTTAATAATAATCTTAACTATTAAGCTTGTTAACATAACACTACAGCAATATTCTGCATCAATACAACTCCTTAATCGGGGATAAGAGCCTTGAATCACCATAGTCAATTCCTTACCTCTGTTTTGTTTTTTGTTTTTTGTTTTTTGTTTTTTGTTTTTGTTTTTTGTTTTTTGTTTTTTTTTTTTTTTGTCTATTGTTAATAGGTAATTTAGGGTGTAGGAGTAGAATTTAAAGGCAGCATTCACCAATACAAAACTTGATGACAATCAGCACCATGATTCAAAATAATCTAACGAAGCATCAATACCAAGCATAGATCCTAAATAAACCAGAAGGCTTCAATAAAAGTGTAACCAACCTAGACAAGAACCAATATTCTTAAATCAACTCAATCCTACAACAATACAAGATTTCAAAAAAAAAAAAAAAAAACATGGTCATGCAATTGACGGAAACGAAAATGAAAAACTCAAATTGAGGACGTCAATTAACCAAATACCTGCTCTGCTCATAATGTAGCCAGCAACGTCCGGTACGCAGCGAGGACGTGTGTGGCATGCTCTGTGGTGATCTTTGGCCCGCTCCACCTACCAAACATGGGGTTTCGACAAATGCTCATTACTTAACTTTACATTTAACAAACTTTGCTTTATATTTCACATCCATATACTAAGCATTGATACGTTTCTTTTGTTTGTTAGTTTCACATAGTTTTTATTATAACAAAGAGACAAATAAAATCTAATATACTATTACACATAAGTAATTATTCCTAACAGACACTTAGCTTGAATAACTAGAACTCAATGAACGTACCTAATGGCAAAGGGCCCTAAGTGCACTGGCGGTAAAGGCGGCCTCGTAATAGGGCATATTCGTGGGAACCTTGAATAAGCCCATAGCTGCACCAACAAGAGTGCTCCTCCAATCTACATTGCATCCTTCTTTGATGCACTACAAAGTTGCCTGTAGAGCCAGGCCAATGCTGCATTACCCCAGTTGTACCATCTCGCATTACTGATTGGGTTCAACAACGACAGAGTAATCAGTGAGACCCGGTCCGTCGACTTGTCCATGAACAACAGGGCCCCCATCCATACAACTAGGTGGTAGCAGGCATGTTGCTACACAACTTCATCACTGGCGTCTGCAGCTAGGGGAGCGGCAAACTGTTCATCAAGCCAGTTGTATTTTATCCTTGCCCCAACAAGGGTAGACTTGTTTGAGTTCGGTATCACGGGCGAAGGTTCGTGGCCCAACAAGTCTCGGCACACCTCACTCCATATCAGGTTTGTCCTCCCAATGACAGGCAACCCATCCACAGGAATCCCCAGCATCACCTCTATATCTTGCAAGGTGATACCCATTTCTCCATGGGGTAAGTGGAACGTGTGCGTCTCTGGACGCCACCGCTCGACCAAGGCCGTGATCAAAGCATGGTCGACCTCCACATTAGGAACCTTGAATAACCCGGTCAAACATCCTACATCTATGTATTGCATGATACGTGGGTCTAGCCCACCTTGCGGCAATACACATGTACGGCGCCAAACCTTTATGATGCCAGGCACCTCCTGCACACGAACAAGCATTGTGTTAGGTAGTGCACATAAGGCAATTATAAAACGGACATGTATTAATAATGCAACTACATACCTCGTCGGCAACGCGCCTCCAAAGCCGAGTTGACCGATGATTCGGCTGTCGGGTCAACTGGGTCTCATCGTCAGGTCCAAGCTGCACTCTATGTAGTGCTTGCATATCTGATATGGCAACAAATAGATTCTTAGCAATCATTTGACAAGTAAACCACAATTAATATAAAATAAAAGCATGGACATAGTAAGACATATTATGATCCCAATAATATTGTCAACATCACTTCTTGCCCTCACTTAACATGCAACCTAAAAGCGATCAAATTAAAGCTTAAATAAATAAAATAAGAACTTGCCATAATTTTACATAAAAACACTTTTTCTTTTTCTATTATCTGTAATTGAAGTAAAAAAACAAACAAATGACTAATTAATGTGCTAGAAACTTGATTGACACCTAGATGTTCAACATCTACGCAATATTTAAATGTGATAGTTCTTTTTGGTTTATGATGTCTTTGAGAGAGATTTTAACAGGGAAAATATCAATTACAATTATTAGGAGCTGCATATTAGGTTTCCAATTAAATTTAACCATGCAACACACAATATGTGATCTTCCCCGAAGAACATTTAAATTCAACTCTATGGCTTATGACCAATGCAGTGACATAGTAAATATAAATTGCAACAACTCAATGTTTAGGTTTTCTGTTCTCAGAACTGTTCAATAAACCTTCGTCTTTTCAACAAAGTAACACTCTCTACAAGGTCATCCTTGACAGCTCCCCATTTTATGTCTTATGCAATTGCCCGTTTACAATGGACCACTAACATCCCTACAGCTACAGGTCATTTGGTGTCAAGTTCTCAACTTAATATCTAGAAACCTATAGTAATTATTCTACATTTCTACTCACTAGATACGTAACCATGACTCAGTCAGCCCACTTCCCTGCTTGTTAGGTCTATTTTCAACATTTTAGGAGTTAATTCTACTCAATTTCCTACTTGGTGAGTCGTTTTCAACTTTTAGGAGTTAGTTCTAGATCCATTTATATGGGTATGACTCTACCAGACTCGAAACTATACCCAAGTCCAGTATTAGCTATAAGCAATAGTCAAGATTCTACATTAGACCATTGGGCTTAAATTTCATCAAATAAAAACCAGGTACAACAAAATCCAATGAAGCATACAGGATGTATACCCTAAGTTTCTAGTACAAACTACAAATTACAAATACTATGAGAACAGAAAGCTTTGGAGGTCTAGGCGCATTCAATAACATCCAATAATACAACAACCCTATTAATTGAAATTTAAAACTCTACATGGACAACTCTTGGCATTCAAAATATCCTTCTATTCCTCTCTCTCTCTCTCTCCGTCAAAGGAACATAAAACAAGATAGTACAGAATTCCAAAACACTAATGAAAGCGTGAAAATTGTTTGGTTTTGGCAATAAAGAAAGCATACTTGAAAGATTAATCTTAATTTCTGGGATAGCACATTGATGAATTCATACAAAAGTAATTCAATTAACATTAACAGAAACTAACAAAAAGGTACCAAACAAAAGTAAAGTCATTGAGACATCTTATCACCAAAGTGTCTTACTATTTTAAAAGAGATTTTCTCATTTGGCTCAAGATTCAAATGAATGATGGAAGATTTGAGAACTAGCATTTAACAAAAAGATATAAAAGTATATGATTCACAGTCAACATAAAACAAATGAAAAACCAAAGATAGATTGAAGTAACAGTCAACATATTATAACTCACACATTCAAGAGAATGAAAGAGAAAGATAGATTAATCCCCCTCTGATAATCATAAAACAAATGAAAAACATTGAAGATTAATATAAACAATTGAAGATTAATAATCATAAAACAAAAGTTACAAACTTTGATGTGCATTTAGTCTCTATTTTCAATGTCAGTGCATAGATTAATATAAGAAACTTCACAAAATGGAAATCATGAAATGCATGTCATGGCTTGAACTCTAATGAAAGCAGCAATATATTCTCTATTTTCAATGTCAGTGCATACGCTTATACTGTTTGTAGAAAATACAAATTCCACAATAAATGATGAAAGGAAACGATATCAACATGAAGTTCAATGTTCTCACCTATTGCAGAAATGGAAAATATTTATATAAACTATACTTTCATATATTAATAAATAAATTTTATTAATAGAACAGGTTACTTAATGTGCATTTGTCTTATGATAAATAATGATAATTTATTAATAGAACAGATTACTTCATGTTCATGATCATAAGCACACCATAACCTAAAAGAATTATGTACAAAGCTAAGTGATTATGTGAAATCAAGAAGGGGGTTGCTATTTGTAAGCACCCCAGGCACGAGACCAATCAACCAAAGTTCTAATCAACAATGATTCCAACTAAGTTTTTAATCAATTTGTATCTTAAAAAATACAGCTACTTTGCTTCTTCCACAGTAGCCATTTGTTTTGGCAATATGAAACAGAACTTTTTCAACAACCTATTTTCAAATAGTAAAAAATTTAACTAGCACACTTATTATCATCTTTTCTTCCCTACGCAAAATCTAAACGTGCAGGGTACCTATAAAACAAATGAAAAAAATTGAAGATTTTGGTAATGCGAGATCCCTTTCTGATAAACATCCATTTCCCACAAAACAGTAAAACAGCAGAGCAACGTACCTGTAATCAACGGCAGCGGGTATGGTGAGGGTTCGAAAAGGGTATCGGCAGAGCATCAGGGTACCGGCAACGGCGACTGATCGAAAAGGGTGAGGGAGACTGATGGAGGGTGGGGGAGACTGAGGAAGCGTGATCGCAGAGAGCGAGGGAGAGTGTAGCGAGAGAGTGTAGAGGGAGAGTGATGGCAGAGAGCGAGGGAGAGTGAATAGGGAAAGAGTGAATAGGTGTTGTGAGACGTTGGTTTTGAAAAATGTAAAGCAAACTCGATTTTCTAATTACCGAGTTATATGTTTATAATGCCACGTTTGCTTTTGTGGCACAAGGCCGAAGCTAACTCGACTATAACATAATCGAGTTCTTCATTGAATCTCGACTTTATTAATATTGAGTTACAAAAGAGGGGCATTTTCCTAATTAGTTTAGGAAATAGGGCAGAATGCTTGTTTTTTTCCCCAAAAAGGGCATTTGCCAATTTTTTTCAGCTAAATGTTTATTCAGAAGTAGATTCTCTACCAGATCTTCCTGAATTGGTACTTTATCTCTCTATCACTATTTTTTCCTATACATTGTGGATGTTTAATTTTTGAGTACCATACATATTCTAGTCACTAAGTGGTTGTTTTATTAATCCTGTGAGGTCCATTAGCAAACAAAGTGTATTTTTGTCTTCTTCCACCTTTTTTTTTTTAATAGGTAATAAAACTTTTATTCAAAAATGCTGAGCATCATGCTCACAATGGTGAACATTTTGATCAAGAAAAAAATACAGTAGCTTCAAAAACTTAATCTATTAGAGTGTAAGAATTCAGAAATGGAAATATAATTCGTAAAACCCCAAACATGCGTCCACTGAAACAAAGTATCGAAGAGAAGAGCTTTTAAATGATATAAGAGTCTCTCATTGTCTTCAAAGATGCATGTATTACGTTCCATCCAAACCAGTCACATTAAACATGTCAGGACCATATTCCATATGGTTGACAAATGCTTTCCAAACCAGTTTCTCCAAACAAAGAGGAGAGAGCTAACTATCTTCGGCATTACCCAATGGATCCCAAATACCTTGAAAATTGCACTCCATAATGCATGAGAAAACTTACAGTAGAGTAGAAGATGATCCATAGTTTCTCATCACAACAACATAAACAACACCTATTAACCAAGGATTGACCTCTCTTAACTAGATTATCAATAGTGAGTGTCCCATCCCTAACTGCAGTCCACAGTCTCCACCTAGATTATATAGATTTCATTATGGTAAATTGGTGACTTCCCTTGTTGGGTACATGGATATGGAGTGAGTTTCCAAAAATTCATCATGGCTTTAGCTTTAATCCTTCTTAACATGATAAAAAAGAAATTATGTTTAGTGTTTTGTTAAACTGTCCGCCTCCCCCCACCTCTCCAATTAAATTATATGGCACATCATTTAGAGGTTGTTTGGATGCATGCAATTTTGAGTGATATGATCCTGTTTTCATCACTCATCATCCAAAATTGGTGGGACCCACAGAAAACATTTTGTTTGGACTCATCACTCATGTTTGGTGATCCTATTTTGGTGATTCTATCACTCAAAAAAATGAGTGATGAAGAGAGAAAATGAAAACAAGTTTCACCTATTTTCATCACTCAAAATCTGATATTCAGTGGCATGTTCGTAAATAGTTGGAGATTGTGGGCCCTAAATCTGACATCCCACTGATCACTCTCTCTTTTCTTTCTTTTTTTCCTTTCCTTTCTACTTTTCTTTCTTTCTCTCTTCTTCTTTATCTCTTCTTCTTTTTGCTTTCTTCCGATTCAGTGTTCTTTCGTTTTTGTTCTTCTCCCACCGGTCACTCACACGTCAACCCACGCCGACCCAAGCCAAGAGATCATCGGCGTCGATCTTCGATCACACGCCAAAAAGCTCCACCACGCGCTCGTTCTCCTCATCGCTGCTATCATCGGCATCCACAGCTTTCTTCTAATCTGGCTGGAGCGTCGAAATAGGCATCCACAGCAATGATCTGGCCGGAGCGTCGAAATGGCATCCACAGCAACGATTCGATCTAGAAGCTCGTTCTTCGATCTGGAAGCTTTGTTGTCGGCGCCGGGAATAGCTTCGTTGGAAGCTCGTTTTTGATCTGGAAGTTCATTTTTTAATTTTTTTTTATTTTATTTCGTGGTGTATCATAAATAAGTATGAATGGAGTTTTGAATTTGGGGGTGATGAGCTACTTTAGGTGGTGTTAAATTGTTGAGAGTTTTTGTTGTTTGTACTTCTTTGGTTAAACTGTGGATGGAGTCTTTGTGTTAAACTGTGACTGGTGGTGGCAAAATGAAATGTGCAGTGAAGAAAATGGTGGGAGATGAGGGTTTGACGGGTAGGCTAACAGCAGTCTCTGAACATTGCTCAGGTATGGGTCCCAAAAAAGTAAAAAAATTTGAGTGATAGAAAGTTGAAAATATGTGCCAAAAGGGGGAATTAGGAAATTTGGATATTTTGAGTAATGAGTTATAAGTGATGGGTGATGAGTGATGGATGATGAAAATTAAGTGATGAGTGATGAGTGATCAATTATGTGCAGATTTTTTAATATATATATATATATATATATATATTTTTTTTGGCTAGGTATTTTCAGAATTTGTCACTTGGGGCAATCCAAATTAATTTTGGTCCTAAAATTTCCTCATTCAAAGTATGACTGAAGAGTGTTTTAAGAACACTGCAGACAAGTTCTCATATACAAACCCTAAATCAACTAGGATTGCTTTGGTCTTGCCCTAACTATGTTAATTGTTTATCTGCTGGGGGAAAACATCATTATTAAACCACAGAATTAAGAGAAAGCGGGGGTAAAAGAACTCATAATTGACTATTGATGTGAAGATCTTATGTTTAAATAATGCATTGTGTCACTATCCTTGTTATAATTTTTCTTCACCCATCTTTCACCTCCAAATAATGATGATGCTTGTTGGTTTTATGCTATTGTATTTAGTCTCATTATATATAATCCTCAAAATCTTTGCGAGTCAAGTCATCTTAGCATTGAAAAACTACACTTGCAACACTCATAAAAATTTAAGCCTAATTCTTTGACATTCAAAATTCTTTGACTTTATTACATCAATTTATTTCTTTGTTTATTTTCAATGTACTTACATAATTTATATCTATACTACTATTTAAGCTTCTCCTCTTGTTTGGTCTCCCAACTTTGGATGCCCAAAATATCTCAATCCTACTCACTTAAAATTTTTAACTAAGAGCGATAAATATGTAACCCCACAATTTTAAACCTCCCACCAACTCCATGTTTACGTCAATTTACCCCAATAACCTCTTCATCTTGAGAAATTATAAGGTCCTCATGGTAGTCCACGTTATTTGTCCACCGTTCTAGTAAAAGACTTCCAACTATCTAAAATTGCTGAGTAAGTATTTAGTTTTTATTTAAAATTTTACAATTTTAAACAAGTAAGAGTCTTTTACTAGGATGATGGAACACATAACAATAGTGGACCTGTCCTACGTAAGTATCTTATAATTTCTCCCTCATCTCTTATCTTTCTTCAAATTGGAATAAAAAAACACAGATTCAGTTTCGGCTCTATATCCTCCTCTTGCTTCTTCTTCTTCTACATTCTCTTTCATCTTCAATAAAAGATATCTCCACACCCTTTCATCAAACTTAAATTCACCATGGACTTTCAGTGCACGATATTCAATCCAATGGTATGTTCCTTGCACTTTTCAATATAAATTCTTAATACAAAACCTGATACCATTATCCGAAATGTAAGCATCCCACTCCTTATTCTTCATATTAAGCAAAGAAAATCACCACCAAAACAAAATTTTCTTAAACGCTATTGGGAGTTTCAGCATAGTGAAACCGCTTTGATGGAACACACCAGGTCTAGCGTTTGCGTTGATGTAAAGTGGATTATTAGGTTGATTTTGATATGCATTGATTTAAGTTGGATATCTTTTTAATACTGATATTTTTTTCATACTAACTTCCCGTTTGGGTTCTGATTTTTATGCAAAATTATATACTTCCTCTTTTTCTTTTTTCTTTTTAAAAATATGGGGCTCTATTTTCATGACTCTTTCCCCATTCTCTCTACTCTGAACTTGCTACTGTTCCATTTGGTTTTCCTCTCAGGTGCAGATACCAGTTGTTGGACTTAAGTGATTCTGATTGAATCTGTTGGACCTGATTTATTGTGGTATTAGAGGGATTTGATTCCTATTTGATTTATATTTCCATATCTGATATAATTTCATTGTGAGTTTAATTTTTTTCCATGCTTGGTGAAATTTTGCGAACCTTCTTAAAGGCCCTAGACTTCACTATTGTAGACGCTTGACCATGTATTAATAACTGTCTTTTTGGAATTTTCTTCCAATGCTTGGTGCTGACTACTTGGTTTCTGTCATTTTCCCAATTCTTGGTGCTAACTCTAGGCAACCATAGGTATTGACTCCAGGAAGCCTTAGGTGTTGAAGCCAGGGTTTTATCTTTCTTTCCAATGCTTGGTGCTGATTCCATTTCCATGCAACCCTATGTGTTGAAGCCTCAGTTTATATCTTTTTGTCCTTTTTTTGTTTCCCAAACACACATCCCCTTTGAAAATCCATTGTCCTTTATCACTCTGTTCTCTATCTTTTGTCATTGCTCTCTTTATTTCTAACCCTTGAGCCTACAGCTGTCTCTTTCACCTGTGTCTTGGCCTGTGGCTGGAATTTGGCAGATTTACGTAGATTGTTTGAGTGTGATCAGAAAAAGAGTGAATTCTTTGAGCAGTCATTCCCACAAACAGAATATATTGTCCTGAGCTTAGTGTTTAGAGATGTGGCCGTATATAGAGCGTAGTGGTGTTAATGGATTGATATAACTGGTCCCAATTAGTTGGGAGTAGGGTTAGTTGCGTTGGGTAATCCAATTTCAATTGATTTTAGTATAGAATGCCTGTTCTTGCTTTTGATTTCAATCAAGAACTGTGTTTATTTCACATTTTAATATATTTATTTTTGGTTGATGAAATTTCATTTTTCGATCTTGCTTTGATATAACATGGGGTTTTGTAATAATAATTGGTTATTAGGGGGAACTTGTAGCTTCTGGGGCAAATGTAGGTGGTTACTGGTGGCAACTCATGGCCAGATTCTAACTTTGGGAACCTTATGCTTTGTGGTCGCCCTTTGGTGAATCATTGTTTTATGAAGAATCTATGGATCACCTGCTGATTTTCTGTCTAGTAGCTCATTCTATGTGGATGTATATGCTTCAATTGTTTGGGATTGATTGGGTTATGCCAAGTTCAACTACAAACTTATTATTTTGTTGGTATCATTAGTTTGTGAAAAATAATTCCAATATTTGGAATTTGGTTCCAAGCTGTTTGATGTGGATTATTTGGACTGAACGTAATCAGCATTCTTTTGAGGATACTGAGAAATCTCTAGCTCAATTGTTAGATTTGTGCCAACGGACTCTCTTTGATTGGTCTCAGTGTTGGGGTTGGGGTTTCTTGGATTGTTTTGCTCTTCTGGATTTTCTATTATCTCTTAGAATAGTTTAATGACTCTTTGTTTCTATTTGTTTCTGTTTGCTCTTTGTTCACTACTGTGAACTCTATGCATCTTTCCTTCTATTCCTTTTTTAATAATATTTTCTTTCTTATCTATCAAAAAAAAAAAAAAGTTACTGGTGACAGTTACTGTTTCCATTCCTTTTCTGATATAACATAAAAGGTTGATAAAATTAGAAATTTTGAAGCTTTCTATCGCAAGTCTTTGTGTATCCCAATGCAGCAGGAGAAATGGGACTTCAGGTGTTCAGCATTGGTGTTTTACCACCTTTGCTTTGGTTTGTGATCTATTGTTCAAAAGTATCGTCTTATTAATTGAGTTGATGACACACTGGTAGAGCAGCTTGTGAAATCTGATAAAACTTGTTAAGAGAGGTGAGTCCCTAGTTAATTGGTGTTGCTTGTGTTGGTGTGATGGGGAATTGGTAGACCATCTTTTACTTCATTGTAAGTTTTCTCATGCTTTATGGAATGAAGTTTTTTAGGTGTTTGGGGTCCAATGGATTTTGCCGAAGACTGTTTTCTCACTTCTTTTTGCATGGAGGAATTGGTTTGGGAAGCAACTGCCAAATATCTGGAATATAGCTTTTCTTGGTGGCTTTACCTCATATATCCCTTTTTTTTTCTTTGTTGGTAAAACCTCCTTTCCCCTATTGTAAAGTAAAGGGCATATTCATATTTCTGGAGGAGAATAATGTGAAATATATATTCTTCCATCCAATCTTGGAACTCCATTTTGTTGCATCTTATAAATATTAAGATGTTACTGTCTTTGCAGGATTTTGATGTCTGAGACTCTATGATTTCTGCTACTGGGAGGTTATCAGTAAAATTCTTGTGTTCTTCCAGCACTTTGTTGCCGTCTCATACAATTGTTGACATATCTGGAACAGAGGTGATTTGAATTTACTTTTGTTATTAATATCTGCCTTAAGTATTCTAGATTCTACTATAAAATAAATCTAGAATGAAGAATTTCTATATTAATATATCTAAGCTATCAAAATATTGGATGTTGAATTCTCTTTCTTTGTGTAGCAGTGCAGATAGAAAATGCAGAGAAGAAAGTGCAAAGCTACTAGGCTGTCTAATACGGAAATGTGAGAGACTAATACTTCCATACATTGTTCCAATACACAAGGTTTAATAAGTCATTTAGCTATTATGACATTTATCAAGATCTGTTATTCTTTTTGTATCCAATCTCTTAAGGAACGGATTTTATTGTTCAGGCACTTGTGGCTAGGCTTCTTGAGGGCACCGGGGTCAATGTGAATAATTGCATTATACGCAGAGTTCTTGTAACTGTTGGGGATCTTACTAGAGTGGTGAGCTATGTTCTATTCTTCCTAGATTGTCTGATTACGTGTGTAGTTTGGATGCCTTATTTTATCTGATTTCTACTGGCACATCTTTTCTACACTTTGTTTCATCACAAAACATGCCCTACAAGCTTGACACAGAAGATAATTATTCTTGTACTTTTTTTTGATAAGTAATTGAAGAGAGTTTTCAAGAAAAGAAACTTGAGATTCGGAATAGATATCTGTTTCCCCTCAAATATCCGTTGATTTCTTAAATTAAATATATCAACTATGTAAGTTTTATGTTTAAATTCATAAAATACATGATTATGTGAGCTTTTGAGGAATAAAATATAAAAATGTGGTTGTTTTAATAAATAGTTTCAAAAATAAAATTGGTTTGATAGAATTGTAACCATTTTACCAGATCAACCAAGAATTGCTGGTTCAATCTTGTTGAATCTTCATCTGTCAAAACAGTTTAAAGGGCCAACCAGATTGGAAATCATCTGTATACCTCATTATATTTTTTTTTTTGAGATTTTTTTTGTTCACCGGATCTTAAATTTTTCAAAATTTCATTATGGTATACTGATAGTTATTGTTCATCATGTTTGTTGACAAGTCCTCATGTGATTGACTATAATTGATGGCATTTTTTTTTCTCTCTTTCATTATTATTATTAAATTTATATATTGTTCGTTTTTCTTTTTGTATAGGGTGGTTATTTAACGAGACAATACATTCCTGAACATATGCCTTTAATTGTTGAAGCTTTATTGGATGGAGCAGCTATCACAAAACGTGAAGTGGCTGTTGCTACTCTTGGTCAAGTTGTGCAGAGCACTGGGTATGTGACATTTTTCTTAAGGTTCTTTATGATATGTAATTTATTTGAAGATAGTTTTTATCTAGTTGTGAGGCAGTGTTTAATATGGATGGTGTGAAATTGTGGATGTAAGATTTGTTCCATGAGAAGCATCTTGTTGAAATTCATTGCAAAGTGATATTTAGATTTCAATTCATTGGTTATTCATGTTAAATTTGAGCATCTTTTCTTTATCATTTTTGTTACTCTCTTCGATTGATCAGCTCAATTACAATCGTTAATATTTATGCAAATCACATACAAGGGCTTTGGGTGTGTCTACGTATCGCAGATTCATGCAAATAGCATATGAGGGCTTCGGATGTGTCTAGGTAGCACAGAGGGCACTTGGGTGCAGGTTTGTGCCTTGGTGTCATTAATGTCTGACTGTGAAATCCTATGCAAGACACTGTTTAAGACGTGTCTTTGAAGCAAAATCCTATGCAATCTGTTGAAGACATGCTTTCATTGATATTGATATTTCTTTGTGATATAGAAATAAGTCAAATTCTGATTTTAAATAGTGAGGGGCTCTCGTATTGTCAAGCTCTGATTATTCCCTATCCTCAACTAATGGCAATTTGTTCCCGTGGAAGATGGTGTGGCGCTCAAAGGTCCCATCTAGGGTAGCTTTCTTCTCTTGGACTTCTGCTCTAGGGAAGATCTTATCTATAGATAATCTCTGGAATAGAGGTATGTTGATCTTGGATTGGTGCTGCATATGCAAAAAACTGTGGGGAGACTGTGGATCACCTGTTCCTTCATTGTCCTATAGCTTTGGAGTTGTGGACTATGGTGTTTTGTTTATTTGTCCTCCACTGGGTTATACCAATGAAAGTCATTGATATGTTTGCTACTTGGCAAGGGTCTTTTGGCAAGCATAGAAAATTTTCTTTTTGGCTGGCTATCCCACATTGCATTATGTGGTGTCTTTAGCAAGAGCGGAATTCCAGAAGTTTCGAGGGATGTGAACAGAGTATCTTAGAAATTAGCCTTTTTTCTCCATAGTATGTTGGATTAGAGTGCTGCTTTCTATCTCCACCTTGTTTTTCTCTCTTACATTTGTTTGATCATTGTACTTTGAATTGATTGTACTTCTCTCTTAGTACACCGCCAGTGTACTAGGTTTGTTTTATATCCAATAAAATATTTTCATTACTTATAAAAAAAAAAAATAAAAAAAAAAATAGTGAGGGGCTCTCATGGGCAACTCTTTGGAAGTGTAATGGGAATGGGTCACACCATGTAAAATCATTTGGTGCTTTTTTTTGGGGGGGTGGGGGTAAGTGAAACATGCACTTTGTACTCATTATCTCACCCTTCATTCTGAACTTTCAGGGAAGATGATGCCATTTGAGTTGGTGCTCATTGGCTATTTTGTGCTTAAGGTTGCAGGTGGAAGGAAAATTATTTTTTGCATAATGAACTATGTAGGGGAATATCCTCCTAAAATTAATTTCACTTTAAATAGAAGTTAATTTGGACGTAATAGTAGCTTGTAGCTCAGTTAGGTATTTAATGGCCTATAAGTTTGGTTTTGGCTTGGCTTATGGTGTGGGGATACAATCTTGAAGGATGCCTTTCCAATGTATTGTATAGATAGATAAAGAGGCTTTTGCATGATGTAGTTTTCAACTGGGATATTTCGTTTACTGAACTTGTTAATGATTGGGAAGTGGGGAGTTTGCAGTTGTTTCTTGGTATTCTCTACTCCATTATAGTTAATAGGGACGAGGAAGATCAATTGTGTTGGACCTCTGCTAGGATCTACCATAATTGAAATACTACTCTATTCAAAGCAAGTCTTTCTCATACTTTTTTGATAATTTCTGATGGGTAATGTTTCATTATTACTTATAAAAAATTAATAATTTCTGATAGGTAATGGTAGTATTTCAATATTCTTCTGAAAGCTGGTCTTTCTCATCCCTATTTACTTTGATAGCTAACTCCCACGCATATAAGGTCCATAAAAACAGAAACTTCAGCTATGCTGCTAAAAGCTCGCATCCTTCCAAAGGATTTTGCATTCCTTTCTCTTCAAATGCTCAACAGGAGAAACAAGGGGGTGGCCCTTCACTCTCTGAATTTTTTTCTTTCCAAACAAACCTTTCTACTGAACCAAAACTTCCGAAACATTTTTTTTAATACAGTTTAAGACTTAAGAAATATGTGTCAGTGTTTTTTCTCCTTCCTTTTTGATAATATTTTGTTTACTTGTTGAATATTCTTTGCACTTAATTAAATTCCTCGTTTTGCTCTTTAGTAGATTTTTCTTAACTTATTTTTTTAATAAAAGATTTAATAAAAAAAAGAAATGGAAAAGAAAAAAGAAGATAAAGGTGCCAAAACGCAGAAGATTTTCTTCCTCCTTTTCTTAAGCTGAGGTTACATAGTGGACAAGGCTAATTGTTCTTTATCCTTCTATCTATTTTAAGTTACATAGTGGCTGAACTTGCTTGGAAAAACATAGACTGAAAACTTTAAAATAACCTGGTGGGAGACCCCTTTTTTTTTTTTTGTGTTTTGGGGGGGGTTTGATATTTACCTTTTTAGGGGGCTTTCGAAAATGAAAACTGACAACTACAATCAAGTTCAAGAACTTGATGACACTTTGGTGAATTCACGCCCCATTTCATCTCTCCTTATATCATTACCTGCTTCCTTGATCATGCAACAAAGTTCATAGCAGAGAAAATTTATGCCATTGTGTGCAAGAGTCATACCATGCTGTGCTTAACAATTGCTACAACTCGAATTTACTCCAATATTGGAGAAATTTTCAATTCATAATTTCATACACTATTGGATTTTTGCAACTGGAATTGATCTGTGTAACTTTAATGATTTAATCTGGATTAATGTTATCACTATGTGATTCTTCTGCTCAAACTGTAATCTACTATATATTTGATTGAGATAACTTGGTCGTATAAATTTGTCAGGTATGTTATAATTCCATAAAATGAGTATCCGCAGCTACTTGAATGGTGAGTTAGCATGGTCTACCAGACAGGAAGCACTGAAGGGATCTACTTACGACTTAGACTTCTGAGTTGTATCCCGTACAACATTTTTTTTGTACAAAGGTTGTTCTTGTTTAGATCCTTGGAATTATGGGTGCTCTGGATCCTCATGTGCATAAAAAAAATCAGCCAAGTTTGCTGGGGTTGCATGGAGATGTAGCCTGTGCTACCAGTGATTCAGGTCATGTTCAGTCCTTGGATGATCTGCCTATGGATCTGTGGCCATCTCTTGCAACACCTGAAGATTATTAACCCACGGTAGTGCATCAACCTGACATATGACTTTGTTTATTTTTGCTTGTTATATTAATTTCTGTGGCTCTAGGTTGCGACCAATTCTCTCATGCGAATACTTTGGGATCCTTCTCTTGCTAGTTACCACCTTAAGGTGGTTGGATCACTTATGTTCACATTTAAGGTATGTGTAGCAAAATGGAGTGGTTTTTTCTTTTTATTTTGTTGTATTTTTCTTTTAATTTTTTGTGTATTTGAGATCCTTTTTTTTTTAACTGCTGTTAATCTCCCCGATGTCGATATAATTATCTTTATTACATTGTTTGTTTTGCAAGATTAGTCAATGGATCTCGATTGTATTATTCTAAAATAAAACCTGTAAACTAATATCCCAATGGATCATGTTGTAACAGTTCTAATCTCAATCAACTGCTGCCAACTTTGGATTGTACCATGCAATACCATGTCAACCCATAACATATTATGATTTTTGGAGACAATCATATGTGGTTGATATGATAACTTTTAGTAATTCAGTTTATATATATTCCCCCCACGCCCAAAAAAAAATAATTTATGGAATTTTCGGTGTTGGTGATTGTTTGTGATTTTAGAGTGTCTGAAGAAACTTCAAATAATGTTTAGAATTTAGAGTTTTTTTACAATGAAAAGGAAAAAAAGAGAAAAGTTCTTGTGGCTAGTGCTTTACTTTTGCTATCTTATTGATTTGTATGGACTGTGGCTTTGTTGGACTTTGCCCTGTCATTTAAAAAAAAAAAAAATTTAAATTCAGGTTGTATGTGCTTTGTTGTGTGTTGTGTTGATAATTAGTTGTAGATGATTGTTCTGCAATGCACTGTTATTGCTTATTTAAAGGAGATTTCTTGCAAATAGCGTAAACTAGTGTAATTTTAACTCATTTAAGAATTGATGAATCGTAGCGATAGACTACTGGTTTGATATTAAGATGCTCACTGTTCTGATGTGCAGTTATGTATTAGCTCTGGAGGTAAAAGCTTGACTTCCAAAATGCCAAGGGATAGAAGAAGGCTTTCCTTGTGTGCAGATTTTAGTGCCCTGAGCATGGAACAAGGTATACCAGAAGAAAAGTTGGGATCAGTCAATGATGTGAAAGAATGTGAAGAAGCTAGATGCCCAATCTGCATGGAGCACCCTCATAATGCTATTCTCTTCGAGTGTACCTCCCATGGGAAGGGCTGCCGGACTTACATTTGCAACACCAACTACTGGCACGCCAGTTATGTAATTCATTTATTCCACATTCCTCAAGGGCACTAGACCCTTGTGAAATCTCGTTGCAAACAAAGGTAGTCTCTCCTCTTTGTTGGGGAGAGATTTATGGATACTTTATAGTAGAGCCTGCTATTAAATTCATGAATTCCAAAGCAAGGAGTTGTTCTTTGAGATGTGTGATTTTATCGGGACCTATTCAGAACTCAGGACGCATTCAAGGTCTGAACACTCTTTCCAGCTATATGAGACAAGACTGGAAAAGGAGAAGGGCGAAGAATGCAGCACTTTCTCAGAACTTGGGGAAGAGAGTAGTGAAGAAAGCACTTTCTCAATAGGCCATAGTGCATTCTTCCTTGGTTGATTTATGCATGCTCGGTAATTCGGAGGAAAGTAACAACACTTTCATTTTGTCATCGGATGGTATGATCCCACATTGGAGGCTTTTACCTCAACTTGATTACCCTAGGCTTCCTATTATTAGGCAGGGCAACAATTTGTCATCAGACAGTAACTCCTATTCTTGGTCATTACAGAATGGTTATCATCATAGACCCCAATTCTAGTTCTCACCAATGCCTAAGCAATTACCATGGAGTGTTCCTAGCTAGTTCCATAGGGTTATCTGAAAATGCCCCACTCATGGCAATTGTATATGCAACGGGGTGGAGGTAGTCACCATACAATAACCAATGCTGATTACAATTTTGTTGTTATCGAGGTTACTCTGTAATTTGGTTGTAAGTGTTATTCGGTTATTAATTGGAACTTGTGGTTGTTCTCATTGTTAGCTTTGATATATTAGGTTATGTATCATATTGAAACTAAATTTGTTAGGTTCATTTATTTTGGATTTTGAGACTTATTTTAAATTTTGTTAGTTTTTTATTTTTTTTAATTAAAAACAATTGTTAGTTTGATTTATTTTTGTATTTTGTGGATTAGTTGGAATGAAATTTGTAAATTAAGTCTAATTACAACAGTGCCCAAATTGACCCACGTGAGTTGGGTTAGATGCTATTAGTGATAAGAAGTTAATTTTTTTTTTTTTTTTTTTTGAGAACAAATGGATCACTCATTCATTAATATGTAAACGATCATGATGCAAAGCATCTACAGCTACAAATCCTCCACAATATTCCTAGCAAATGATAACCATGTTAAAACAATTGAAATTTGAATGACATTAGATGCTATCTCATTACGTGCATTTCAAGAGGATTTTCCTTCCAAATGTATACTTCTTAAAGGTGCTAAGTGCTAACAAAAAAAGAAAAACAATGAAGCACATAAAATCCTAATTGATACTATTGGCAAAGTTGTATAAAAATCAAGCTAGTTCAAAGCAAAACCATGCCTCCAGACTTGCATATAGGATCTGAGGATTTTGTTGATGTAGGGTGCTCCAATCGCTAAGTGTAACTACTAGTGGAACACGGATTTCAATACCAAAGAGACTTGCAAATTGTGTCCATCCATAATAGACCATCTCTTGATTCAACCATTCGAAATAGTCATAAACCATGTCTTGGCGCAACTCCTGGTATAATTCTTCATACATTTGCTCTTACAACCCTCGATAATACTCCCCCACCAACTCAAAAAGTGCTACCCTATTTGATATATTCATATCATATTGAATTAATAGCAACCGTCAAATGACAGAAATGTTGTTTACTCCAACAAATGTAAAATGCCAAGCAGCTAGAAAACGAACATGGGATCAAGGAATTGATGGTGCATTTTGTATCTAGAATATGAGACAAGGGGGGCCTATCATATATGTAGAGTATGCACCATATGATTGGTCATGCATGCCTGCAAGCTCACAATTCCACGCTGGCTGCGGCCATGGTGCACGTAGTAATCGGTTATGAAGTAGAACAACCTCAACCAATCTGTCACCATTGCCGGCGAGCGAGTGACCATGGTCAACATGCAACATCGGCTGAATCTCACTAAGTAGAGGTTCCTTAAATTTGTTTGGTTAATTTGGACAATAGACCTATCCATGGCCTGCAAGAAAAGCAAGAGCATGAGAAATTTAGTAAGCAATAGATACATAAAAAAAGCATATATATTTAACAAGCAATACATATTAGCTATGAAAAACAATGAACAACACAAACAAGAAACACTTTATTCATATGCATGGCTGAATGAACAACACAATAAATATGTTTCAATTAGGAAAAAACCATTAAAGAAAAGGTTCGGAATCATTACCGTAAGATCAATGGTACTGTTCTTCTGATCTACGTACGGCTCAATAAAAAATGGAACAAAAAGATTGTAAAGAAGAGATTTTACAATCTAAAAAGGAAGTTGGTGGAGAGTGGAGGGGCTCTAGAAGCGTAAACGTGAAGAAGGATTCAAGAAATGAAAAAGTAAATAAAAGAGACGAAGCCGGTGAAAAGAAAGAGTTCTATATATATATATATATATATATATATATGCATGAATATATGTGTGAAGTTCTTGATGAAGATGTAGTAGCAGCATGTGAAGAAATGGGACTCTGGGTTAGTAGGGGCTAGTCACTAGTAGTAGTACTAGAAATAAAGACTATAGTATAGCGAGTGAGTGCGAAAGAGAGAGGCCGAGATTTTAACACAAGCTAGTTGAGATCCTGCACGATGTGCGGTGCAACTAAATATTAGTTTTCTCCAATATATCGATAAGTTTTACCAAAAATCATGTAACTTAACTGATTGACACCTCAATTTCCAATAGAAAGGATTCAGATTCCCACTCTCAACTATCGATGTATAAAAAAGATATTTCAATAAATTTCATTGTAAAAAATTGTAATCTTTAGTTAATTTATATATAGACAAAATAGAAATAAACTAAGAGTAATATAGTGATTTGATCATACTATATATATGTGTTTACAAATTGAAAATTGCATGATATAGTAACTAATATAGATAGACATGCATGTTTCATGCCTACTAAAAAATGCATATATCCTTTAATTATATATATATATATATATATATTTTACATTCTTGATTGTGTGTTACTAAATTTTTTTTCCTCTTTTTATTGGACATGGTTTCAATTGTTGCAAAAACAACTAAATTTGAGTAAAAATGTCATATTTCTTTTTCCTTTTTTTTGAGAATAAAAATGTCATATTTCAAATCAATTGTTTCTCACATAAAAAAACCAATTGTTTCTCATATAAATCTTAGAAAAATGATATTAAAATTTCATTATGCTTAAAATAATTAATATAACAAAATAAACATATTTATTATATTAGTAATCTTTCTAACTACATAGAATACATATTACAGTGTTAATTTCATACACACACATACGCGCATGTGTGCACACACACAAAGGAGTTAGGAAATTTAAAGGTTAAGTTTAATTTTAGTGAATTCAGAAATATTTAATTTTTTATGACTTTTGTGACATTTGTTGTCAAAGAACTAAACATAAGTAAGAATGTCATATTCTAAATTTATTATTATTATTCAAACTAAAAATTATTTTCTATATAGAGTTTATAAAAATAATCATATAAATTCATTTAATATAAATAATTAATGCACAACAATAGATAATTAATATATGCATTTACTTTATTGGCTAATTCAATGAACTAATACTTTAATATAAATGCAAATTTTGTTGAGGTAGAAAACTAAATAAAGAGAAGTTCAAGGAATGCGCCACATGGCACAATCTCATACTCTCCAACTTGAGGTTTTTGATATTTTATGTAAGACGGATTTGAATAATGTTTTACATATATTATAAGAAAAAGTAAACTAAATTAGAGTAATGAAATATATACATTTTGAGAAATTAAAAATTAGTTTAGTAGTTTCATTGCATATTTGTAGTCTTCTCAAGGTAAGATTTTTTTTTTTTTTTTTTTTTTTTTTTTTTTTTTTTTTTTAAATCATGAAACCAAAGATAAATGCAAAAGAATAACAGGATCATGAAAATCAACTAATTTGTGTTGTGTTCACATATTTCATACCATGAAATGAAAGTATGCCGAACTCTCTCACTGTCTTTTACTCATCGATAGTGTGACATCAAAACATGATATGGGCAAGTGTGTATGCATATATTTTGTGGATGATTTAAAATTAAACCATGGTAGAATATTCCTATCAAAAAAAAAAAAAAAAACCATGGTAGAATATGATTTTACATTGCACACCAAATATTCTCTCTACTTATATACCCAAAACAAAAACTATCTAACCAAATTACCCAAATCTAAATCATATTTAAGCCCCTAATTTAAAAAGAAAAAAGAAAAAAAAAATTACCTATAGGGATTTTGGCATCTTTATGGTAGTAGGAGACTTGTATAATAGAGGTGGGGACCCCTTAGATTCCCCTCTCTCTTTTTTAAATGTTTTGTTAGTCTTAGGTCTTTTATTTTGGTAATATATAGTGGAATAGTGCGTTTTATTTAATAATTCACAACATTTTTTGTGTCTCTCTATCTCTCTTCAAGGCCTTATCTAGTTAGTTATTACTATTAGTCTTTAATTTTATTTTATTTTATTTTATTTTTGCTTTTTTTAAAAATACTAAAATGGTGGGTATACTAAAAGATATGAAGAAAGAAGAATAGAGAAATGCGTGGTGTAAGCTTAGTCAATTAACAAGACATTAATGAGATAACAGTAAAATAAGTTAATATAAATTTTTGGGTAACAGTAAAAAAAAAAAAAAAAAAAAAAAAAAGGTAATAAAAGAGGTAAAGAAAAGGCTAAATGCGCAGACGTGCTGGCAAGATATGGGGGAAGCTCCACTTCTGATTTTGTTGTTTTTTTTAACCCACCGCCTGTGGTGGTTGATATACTCCTTGCTGATAAGGAGAATTCCTTTTGTAATAGAATTGTCCCTGCTTAGCTGTTTTAATGTTATCTTGTCTTACCAAAAAAAAGAAAAGAAAAGAAAAGAAAAGGCTAAATGCAAGATTAGAGCGCCACTTGACAAGACCTTCTGTACTTCTGAATGAGGTTTATGCTTTTATATATATATTGAAGAGAGTGACTCACATGGTTCCGTATTTCTCGCTTTCTTGCACACACACAGCCTCTCAGGGCCGGCTCAATCATAGAAGCAACTAATGCAATGGCCTAAGGCCCCCAAATAAAAAAAGGCCCCTCAATACAAATTAATTACGGCTCCTTCACCTAGGAAAAAAATTTTAAGGCGCCACTAATAGGAGTAAATTGATATGAAGAATGAAAATTAGGGGCCCCTGAAGAGAGAAAATAAGGCCCCTTTGTAACTGATGGTTTATCAAAAAAGAAAAAATTAAAGCCCCCTTTCCCAAAACATAGAAATTGAAGAGATAATGTTCCTATTTAAAATCTGAATTAATGGCTTTATAAATAACTTCATTGATAAAAACTAACATTTATTACTTGAATCTAAGGAAAAAATAGACAGAAAAAACGTATTCTCTCCATCTTAAATCTCAAGAAATCAAAAACAGTATCAATTAGTATTTTTTTTTTCCTGCTCACCTTGCTTCTCTCTAGTCTCCATCTTGATTCTATTTTTATAGCATTCTTCGTTGTTTGCTAGCTACTCTCCTTTGATCTTCATTCAGGTTTTCTTCTATTTGCTCTTCCTTTCTTTTTATTCTTCTTGCGACTGAGTGTTTTTTTTTTTTTACTTGTTGCTAAGTTTCACTGATTTGGGATTCTCTCTCTCGCTTTTTTGGTTAAGGAATTGGAACTAAACACACTTTAGTCAAAGTCACCACTACAAGTCTTTTTATTAGACTTTTAAAAATTTTAATATTTTTCTCCAAAGTCCAAAGTGTACACGTCTATGGCTAGGAAGCATTCCACTTTTTTCTATGCTATGAGTTATCATGTCAATCTGCAGGAGTTACACGTTTCTTACAATTAAGCAATTTTTGAAAATGAATTTATATATATATATATATATATATTTGTTTTAATTCAAGCTTTAATACTGAGTTGGCCGGTCATCTGTTTTTATTTTAGTGCTTCTATTTGTTCGACCTACATCTAGACTTTGACCATCTAGTAATTATTATTATTATTATTATTATTTTTTGCTTTTTTTCCCATCCATTTAGAAAGTCATTAATTTGTTATATGTGCGAGTGTTATCTTAATTTAATAAAATTATAAGTTTAGGATAATATATTTTATATTAAAATTAATTTGTTAAGTTATGTGATAAATAATTTTTTATTTGTACAGGTTTAGAGTGTAAGGTGATCATATTATTTTCTAAGGTTGCAATTGTGTTTTGATAAACCAGGTTTTATTATTTTATACTTTAATTTTTGTTTTATTCTAGATAATTTATAATTTTTCTATTATAAATCATGTTTTATTTTAATTAGAAATGTTTACTAAAAGATTAAGTGATAGTAAAAGGAAATGTTAATGAAACTTGAATGTAAAAATTTAATTAATAATTTTGCATCTCAAAGAGAATGATATATAGATTCTAAATAAATAAATAAAATCAAAATTTAAATAAATATTATTTAATTAATATTTAAATAATTGAAAAAAGCCTCGCCTAAATTTTTCACCTAAGACCCCCAAATTTGTTGAGCCAGCCCTCTCTCTCTCTCTCCTTTTACTTTTACTTTTACTCCCTATTTCCATTTATTGTTTAATCCCTTGTTTTTTTAAACTCATTCCCTGCAAGAAATACTGAGTTTTTACACAATGGTTCCACAAAAGACAAAACCCAGTTTCTACGATTCCGTCTTTATCCATTTTCGCATGGGTTTAATTAGATAGAAACAAATTTCTTAATTCTAAAAGTTTTAAATTAGACTGAATTTTTTCAGACTGTGTTTATATATATAAGGTTGAAATAAAGAAAGTGTATATACTTTATTTCGGGTGTTATACTTATGTTATTCCCATTTCAAGCACTTTTGCCTTACCTATACCTATGACACTTTTGCCATACAACATAGTAACTAGTAAGAGTACTTTAGTAATTTATTGAACTAGGTATGAAAACATAAGCTCCATATGCAATAAATAACAAAGATAGTCTAATGTCTAAAATTCAAGATGCTGGAATTTGACAAACAATATATTCATATATATGAGTAAAGCATAAGCTACAGAAGCAAAGAATGAAATAATGCTCTAAAATATTTACATTCATGCCAAGAAAAAATAAGCAATAATCAAGCTATACAGTGATTAATTAATGATGGGTCATATAGTCACATGGAGATGAAAAAAGCATATAAATTGACAGTTTTTTTTTTTTTAATAGATAATTCGACAGTTGGAGAAAGTAGAATTTGATTTAAATCCTAGATGTTGAAGATGCGCCAACTAGTTAAGATAGAAAGCTCTTGATCATATAAATTTACAATTATAAATAAAATTCTATTGAAAAAAAAAAGGGAAAATGGAAGACAAGTTAATACATTACTATACATTACTACATAGAGAAAATTAAAGAACATAAATTATTGATATAATTTGCACCAGCTGAAATTAACATTTTAGTATGTCCAACTAAGACATAGAACTAAAAATAGTAGAAACCAAACCTCATCATTTAAAGCATGCAAACATCATGCCATAAACGAATACCGCCCCATATTTTTCCATAATTTGAAGTCCGAACCCATTCTTACCCTTTTTTTTTCTTGATAGGTATGTATCCCATAGAGACAGACCATTGACCACATAGAACCATACACCCAGTAAGATGCCGTATTTTTTCTCTGCCACCAAATTCCCAATAACCAAAACTCCAAATTAAATTGATGCAAAATCTTAGGCCAGCATATTAGGTCAGGAGGAACTTTAACTCATCACCCACTCCACCCCATTATGACATTTGCAAAATCTAACTAGGTTTTTTCCTTTTTTAAGAGTATGATATCATTATGACAAGGAAGCATTGATACCAACAAGGGACATTAGATATGATATGATACAAATATGACATAAATCCTTGAAAAACTAGGAATGATTTAATAGAATACATTAATCAATCAATGATATATACATTTATTTGTGTATATACCATGTTAAATTTAATTTAAATATTAAATGATAAGCATTGCTAATTTAAACCCACATCTCACACTTCTCAGCGAAGAAGAAAAAAAAAAAAACCCACATCTCACGCTATCCATAAGCAATTTACTTATTGACAGTTGTGGGCTATGATATTGCACATTCTTACACTTCTCTCCCAAAATCACTTTATTAACCCCCTTATAACCCATTGCCCCCATCTTGGTGCTCAACCTTCTATAATTGTTTGAGCAAGCTCCTCGACTTGTTTGCATAAATTCTCCATTACCTATCGAAGCCCCCATTCCCTCATATTCAATAGATCTACTTTTACAATGCTTATTTGCCTTCAAATCATTGAAAAGCCCATAGAGCAGTTAAGTTGCAAGTCGTGTCTTAGTACTTCTTTGGGGTTTTGACCTTGACCTAAACCCCATTGTCATTTTCATTTCCATTTTTATAGCCAAGGATCATTTTCTATATGCTTGAAAAGAATCTGACTGTGCATGCTTAAAAGGCTCTAAGATTGCTAGAAGAACATAAGATTCATTTCAGTAATGCATTCACTTTTTGAAACGATATAAAATTTTAATTATTCATAATTTGCTCAATAGAGGCTCTCTGAAATAAGAAGTGGCACACAATTCTTGAACTTGAACCATATAATTAAAAACTTTTTCTTAAAAGTCAAATAACAATTTCACAACAAAAGGTGGAATATATATATATATATATATATATATATAAATTGACCGTGCAATAATACATATTTGACATCAAGAGTAGAGTTAACTTCCATTTAAAAATGAAATTTACTACAAACCCTAGTATCAAGATTTCAGAATTACATAACTTAAAACCAACACCAATTAAATCAAACAAATGGATGATAGACAACCAAATTTAAGGTACATGAGTTATCCTGCCATGTACTGACTATTTGATAATCCTTTCATTCTTCCTTATTTTCTATTTGATTAAATATGAGAAAAACATATAATTTAAACAAAAACTAAAATTTGGGTCATATATTTGCTAACACTCTGTTTGTTTGTTTTGTCATTAACGTTTTCTAAACAAATTAGTCATATTTCCAAATATTATTTTTTGAAAAACTATCTTAGTTTCCTATAGTTAGTAGTATTTTTTGAAAATTTATTTCATTTTCTTATGTTTGGTAGCATCCTTAAAAATTAGATAGAGTTATTTTCAATAGTTTTCATATTACCTTTTAATTAAAAAAAAAAAATTATTTAACTTGACATAAGATAGAATTTTTTTTTCCCAATTTTTCTATAATTATGTTAATCAACTTGCAGAAAGATCTTTAGACATTTTTTTTTTTTTTTTAATTTTTAAGAATTGTAGCCTGAGCTTCATAAAAAAATTGATAATGACCATCATGAAAACATATAAAGGCAAAGCAAACAATGGTTTTATAAATTTAAATAAGAAAAATTATATCTCACGAAAGTTCGGTCCATAGATAAATAATATACTTTATTCATTAAATAATTTAAAGTTGTCATAACAACTTCTTTTTTTCTTAAATAAATAAAAATCTTTTAATTTCTTTTTATCTTATACCACTCTATTATTATTTATTTATTAATTTATAGAGGGTAATAGATTAAAAATCTTAAATTTCCCTCTCATCCCTCTATCGAGGAGTTTTTGAAGTCTTGTTACCCTTTCGGGATGTTTAAACTGAAGTTAGAACCGAAAAACAATGTCAAAATTAAATTCGAGGAGTTTCTAGGAGTAAGTGTTAGTTGGCATAATTACGAATTTTAAACTACTTTTAAAGCATACTTAGAAATTTTGATTTTAAATTAACTGTCTATGTTACAAGATGACTTATCAAAATTTAAAATTAAAAAAAAAAATTAGTATTTATTCATTGTTTTTAATTACATTCTTGCCTTAAAAAAAAAATAAAAAAAAACTTTGACATGCAACTAATTTTAATTAATTCAATTAAGATTCACTCAAAATCAATTAACCATAATTATAAAGTTCATAGTCCTAGTTGCAAGAATAGAAAACAACTAATAATAAAATAGAAAAGAGAAAATATGGTTTCGGTTTTGGGCTAATCATAATTTGCATCTCTGACACTTCTATGGGTGATTGGACTTGGCTTTAGGGATGACAATTTTTACCTACCTCGCCTTAATCTGTAACAACTTTACCCGCTCCACCTTACTTCGCCCTATGTGGGTTTTCCACCTTTGTGGGGCAGGGATGGGGCAAGATATTGTCCCCATATACATTAAGGCAAGGTGGGTGTGGGTTTAGGATTTTTAACCCCACCCCACTCTATCAATGTTAAAGAATTAGTTTATATTACACTAAGTATTTAAATGGATGAATATTAAGTCTTTTTATTTTATTGTAATATCGTATTGATAAACACTTGGGACAATGTTATCAATCCTTAATAACAACTAGTTTGATTTGATGTAATAAAGTTAACACCTTACTCGGGCTTGTCCCACCCCATTTCCACCTCACTTGGTTTTCTTTTTCCTTTATTTCTTTCCTTTGTCTGTGGCTTTTCTTTTTTCTTTATTTAGTTTGTAGGTATGACTATTCGAAACACAAGTGATAGGCCAAAAAATTATTGACCCCGTGAATTAATTAAGTTAATTAACATACAAGCGCGTGGTAGCATAAACAAATCCCCAATTAAACTATGTATGTAGTGGAAAATAAATTGACACAGTGATTTGTTTACGAATGGGAAAAACCTACACGGCAAAAACCCCACTGGGTGATTTTAAGGTCACCACTCCTGAGAATCTACTATTATCAAAACAAGCGATTACAAGTAAAGGAATCCCAGAAACTTCTACCAACCTACAATTGAACCCTTACCCCAATACCCAATTGGACTTGTTCTGCAATGATAACCTTTCTTTTTCAATGCACAGCTCCCAGTATGTGACTAATCAATTGCGCGGATCCCAGTATGAGTCTTGATCACCAGCTAGAGAAAGATGTTGGCTGCAAAGTTCTTCAGTTTATCCAGACGATGAAGATCATGAATTTGCTTGGTCACAAAACACTATGGCGTACAAACACAGCAGTTTCTTCAAGAACTAGGGCAAACTAGGTTTATGGTCACACTCTTCTTCACACTATTAAATTGTGCTCTTGTGTAACTTGTGTCACCTTTTACGGTCCTTAAAATAATCCTTATATATGTTTAGGGTTGTGAGAAAAGAAAAACCAAATATACATTCACTGATTGGATGAAAATCAGAACTAAAAATCAAAACTTCATAAATCTCGACAGATACCTTATCTGTCGAGCAGCTGTCGAGCTTCGGACTGAAACAGCTCTCTTTAAATCTCGATAGATGCTAGGGTTGTGAGAAAAGAAAGCCCAAACATACATTCACTGATTGGATGAAAATCAGAACTAAAAATCAGAACTTCATAAATCTTGACAAATACCTTATCTGTCGAGCAGCTGTCGAGCTTCAAACTGAAACAGCTCTCTTTAAATCTCGATAGATGCTAGCTGTCGAGCTTTAATGAACAGCACTTTCTAACTTGATTCTTGGACAGACTTGCACGGCTTTAACACTTGAACTTGAAACCTTGTTTCTTGAAGCATTAAACACATCCTAGATCTACCCTATTACAAGTAAAGTGCATTTTGTCAAAGAATTAGCCAATTACATAAAATATTGACATATGTACCTAACATTGAATTACATATGTCCTAACAATCTCCCCCTTTGGCAATTCGTGATAAAACCACAACAAACAAATGAGATATGAGAGAAGTCATAAATCACTCAACTCATATTCACTTGTTGAATACAATAAAATCCATTCTAACACAAACTCTTTAAAAACTTTGCAAAAAGAGAGTTTATAACAAGTAGACTTTGACAACCTGTATTTCTGAAACACTTTAAACAAAATTCATTACGGCATCTTAGTGTGAAACAGAAATAAAAGATTGCATACAATATATAAGAATCATGTTTATAAAGAAAGAAAAGATACAACACATGTAGAGATAGGTGAAGAAGACATGCATCAATATATATAAACCAAATATAAGTACAATGTATGTCAGATTGATGACAAGACCAATATACAAGATATAATGTATCTAAAATAGAGAGAAGAAAAAGATACATCAAATCCTCACTGCATCCCTCAGTATACACACTCCCCCTAACAAAAATCTCTTATACTAACCCTCCCTCTATGTGTATGACTAATCTCATAACCAAAACTACTCTCCCTTTTTGTCATGAGTGACAAAGGGTAAAAGTATCAAATAGACATCTCGTCAGCATTGGAAGAGCTAGCATCTCCATCATGCATCATCATCATCGTTGTCGGAGTCATCATCGTCCTTGGATGCATCGGGCAGAGGAGAGGGAGACTCCATAAAGCCACCAAGGCAAGCGTGCTGTCTGGCAATACAGCCGACACGGGTGTTCACTTGATACATCTTAGTAGTGAGTGTATCAAGGCGAGCATCAATATGCTGAAGCTGCACTATGATCGCATTAAGAGTCACACCTCCTGCAGAAGAAGAGGGAGCGGAGGTGGATGGAGCTGAAGGAGTGGGAGGAGCTGCCGATCTGGACCATCTCAAAAGTAGCTGCACCTCACTCCATTTAACGGTAGCGGTGTCAATGGCACACATAACATGAAAGTGATCGGATACGGGAAAAGGAACAGAAAAATGGCGTAAGATCCTCATGATAGCTGAAGGGAAGATGAGCTTATCATGGGTCGTCGTATGCCTATGTACATCTATGATAGAAAGAATGAAATGAGAGGGAAAATCTATAGTAAGATGCTCTAAAAAAGAAAGCAAAAATCGAGCACGGGGCTTGGTAATAGAGTAATAGTGAGAAAGAGGATGCAAAACAAAAGTCATGGCCATGTTAAGAAACCTAGGGCCTTTAGCAAAGGCCGTATAAGAGGTGAACTGACGATCACCCCAATTAGAGGGACGCTTACAAAAAGAAGATATGAGCTCGTCTTTGGACATAGTCCTTAGACGATCACAACCGGGGTAGTTAGGATGCTCTACCCTTGAGTCACGGAGCACATCGAATACAATATCCGGTGTAACCACAATGCGCGTACCTTGAATGCGAGTAACAAAAAAAGGTACTGAATAATCAAATCCATGCATGTTGGAGTAGAACTCCTGGATCAACACGAATGGAAAAGTGACCGAGACGTCACACAGTGACTACCAACCCCTACTGTAGATGACAGTGGGTAGGTCAATGTCAGAGAAGTCCGACAAAATGACTTAGCGTTTCGAATGAACGCCTCGTCGAGAAAAGTTCTCAAAGAAGTCTGATTTGGCCTTCTCATCACGAAATCGGATGTGTGAGGGAGTAGGGTCAGAAAAGGTGGATGCCCCGGAACGAAGAGGGTTCCGGGACAGAGTAGATTTTTGTTTAGGTGCCATGATGCAACCAACCGAAAGAAGGAGAGAGAGAGAGAGGGAGAAAGAGACAATCAGAAATGTCTCAAAACAGTTCAATATATAAGAATATAGAGAATGTAACGTACGCATGCATGAAAACACATAAGCATGTGATATGCAATAGTAAAAACATCATGGGCTCAGCCCGATCCAAACCTACCAGCACACATGTTTGCAACAAAGTAAACACACATCTAAGAATGCATGAAACATTGTTATAATACAAATGAGATGCAATGCATGATGTTTTAAGACTAAAAATACAAAACCCATCCCAAAAATTTCACAATAACTTCATTAATTTTGAAAAATCCCAAAATTTTCAAAAAAAATCCCAAAAAGTTAGGTCAAATGCATGAAATGCATGAAAAATAAGGATTAGGACACTTACCAAGTGAAGAAACACTTGATCTAGGCCGAAAATCCTTAAGGATGAAGTTTGGAGTGAGAGAGAGAGGTTTGGGAGGTGAAAAGACACGAAGTTGTCGAGAGAGACCGAGGAAAATGAGATCTGAAATTGCGCTGAACGAATATATAGAAGCTTAGTAATTCTCGACAGATAGAGGTGTCAAGCTTTAACAAGGGTTGACAGATGCAACTATCGAGCAAGGTGTCCACAGCCAAAAAAAAGCTCGATGGATCGAGGAGCTATCGAGGATACATAAACTTTCTTGATGGATCGGGGAGCTATCGAGAAGCTATCGAGATTGCGATTAAAAGAAGCTGAAGAACTTGATAGATAAGCCAAGTGTCGAGAGGTGTCAAGAAGCTATCAAGATTGCTTAAAAACAGTTTTTCAAAGAAGAGAAAAACATAGATATGAATGCAGTCAAACATGGTACTCATCCAAAGATCCAAACAACATTTTAAGCTCTCAAAATCATCTCTCAACAATAAAAATAATAAGCATTTAGATCCCAAAACACACACACATACTATACAAGTCTAACCAATTTTATATTTCAAAAACAAATCAAGACAGTTTAGTGAGCATACATTAACACATGTATTCCTTGTGATGGCCAAATCACATTGTACCTGTACATGTATCAAGAGTAGCAAAGAATATTGCATGTTGTGTGTGAAAAACAATGCAAGATTGCATAAGTGTCTACATGTTATGACGATTTGAGATATGAGAAAATCACTTTAACTCACACACAATCATAACTGTTTGATGGAGACTATCACCTTTGAGGTACATCCTATAACTCCCATATATTTTGATCTTTTTGCTTTTATTTTTCTTTGCATATTTTTCTTCTTTTAAGCAAATCATGCATGGGCATATAAAAGAGAGAAAAGAAATACCTAATTATGTTGAGCATTTGACATTTCACTTTTGTGATGCCGAAGTATACAAATGTCATTTCATGATTGGCAAGCAACAATGAGGAGATGGTTATTTATGCCTTTCTCTTAAGATTTTCTAGTCATTCCCGTCAAAAAGAGTGATATGAGTGTTAAGTACAAGAGATTACTTAATCTTACTAATCACAAATACGAGCCACAGCTCACTTGTTTAGTTGTGCATAGAAATGCTCATCTAAGCTACAAAAGATACAAAGTTTAGAAAACTTTGTTTCAATGGCCATCTAAGATACACAAGTACCAATGTACACATACACACACTGTTTTTGTATTTTTTGATTTTTCAATATATATATATATATATATATATATTTTTTTTTTATGAAAACAAAATAAAGCAAAACTGAAAAATAATCAAACAAAAACATGTTAAACAAAACAAAGCAATGCATAAAACTAGATGCAAATGCATGGGGAAGAAGGAGGAGAAAAAAAGATCAATCCATGGAGATGACACCAATGTTTTGGCGAAGGAATTCAAACCGTTTGCTGTCAACAATTTTGGTAAACAAATCAGCCTTCTGATCATTAGTGTGAATAAACTCAAGAGTAAGAATATCATTTTCGACAAGCTCCCTAATGAAGGCTAGCTTCTGAGGGGGATCACAGTGAGTTACCAAATAAAAAGAGATTGGTTTCATACTCTGGTCAGGAACATGATTATTTAATGGTGGAGGTTGCGGTGCAGCCCCGCCAACAGCAATGAATATCTTAAGCTGGAACTGTCGAGGACTTGGGAACCCTTAGACAGAGCAGGAGCTTGGGGATTTATTACGAGCTCATTCTCCCTTAATCGTGTTTGTGGCCGAAACATGGTTGAAAAAAGCTAGGCTAATTTACTTACGTGACAAATGGAAGTTTGATGGGATGATTGAATTTTCTAGAGAGGGGAAGGGTGGAGGGGTGGTGGTCTTTTGGAAAGAAGAAGTGGATTTCTCGGTGGATACTTATTCGCCAAATCACATTGATGCGATCATTAATAAAGGAAAGGAGGGTGAGTGGAGATTTACGGGTTTCTACGGTGAACCCGAAACTAACAATCATTGCATCTCATGGGCTACTTTGAGAAGACTAAATTCAAAATTTTCATTACCTTGGTTATGTGCGGGTGATTTCAATGAAATTATACGAGCCCGTGAGAAATTGGGGGGGCGGCATAGACCAAATAGGCAAATGGAGGAGTTTAGGGATGTGTTGGATGAATGTGGGTTCCAAGACTTAGGCTATTGTGGGAACAAATTCACTTGGTGCAATGGGCATGAGGAGGGGCATACGGTGTGGGAAAGACTCGATAGAGCAGTTGGTACGGCGGAGTGGCTCTCCATGTTCCCGGCCACAAAAGTGGTTCATTTGGAGTGTGGCACATCGGATCACAAGCCGATTATGATTCACTTATTAGGGATTCCAAAGCGAATAAATAAACCTTGGAGGTTCGAACAAATGTGGATGAAGGATGAGGGTTGTAGAGAAGTAATTGAGGATGCATGGTCCTATGTTCATCAAGGCAACCCGATGAGTAGAGTGGAAGGGAAAGTGGAAAGGTGCCGCAAAAACTTGAAGTGGTGGAGCAAAGTGGCTTTTGATAATGTGACCCGAAGCCTTAGGAAGAAGAAAGAGTTACTAAGGTTAGCCGAGGTAGAGGCAATTAGGGGTGGAAGTTTTTCTCGTGTTCAAAGATTGAAAAAAGAGATCTCAAAGCTATTGGTGTCGGAAGAGCAAATGTGGAGGCAACGATCTCGAACCCTATGGCTTTAAGAGGGAGACAACAACACAAAGTACTTTCATAGTAGAGCCTCTCATCGGTTTAGAAGAAATCGAATTGACGCCATTGAGGATTCTATGGGGGAGATGTGCATGGATGAGGAGGGAATTTCTCAAACATTGGTAAGCTATTACCAACTCCTCTTTACCTCTTCTATTCCGAGTAGGATGGAGGAAGTCGTGGCGGATGTGCCTTGTTCGGTAACTGAGGAGATGAATAATGTGCTCTTGGGCGAGTTCTCCAAGGAAGAAGTGGTCACGGCCCTGAATCAAATGGCCCCTTTGAAGGCTCTGGGACCGAACGGTCTCCCCCCCCCCCCCTCTCTTTCCAGCATTATTGGTCGTCAGTGGGTGAAGATGTGACTGAAGCGGTGTTGAGCTGCCTTACCTCGGGTGTTATCCCTTCATCCATAAACCGGACTTTCATCACCCTTATCCCAAAGGTAAAAAGTCCTACTAAAGTCTCTGAATATCGTCCTATTTCTTTATGTAATATAATTTATAAGCTTGTATCAAAGGTGATAGCAAACAGGCTTAAAGCGGCGTTACCAGCGATTATTTCGGAATCTCAAAGTGCCTTCCAATCGGACAATGCAATATCCGATAATATTCTTGTAGCTTTTGAGACTTTACATCACATGAAGAACCAAAAATCAAAAAAAGGGGGTTTCATGGCCTTAAAGCTCGACATGAGCAAGGCTTATGATAGGGTGGAGTGGAATTTCTTGGAGGCAACAATGTTGAAGATAGGCTTTAATGCGAGTTGGGTGGCTTTGATAATGAGTTGCATAACTTCGGCGTCCTACTCAATCCTAGTGAATGGAGTTCCTAAGGGTGATATCCGGCCAACTAGGGGTATTAGGCAAGGAGATCCTCTCTCTCCATACCTATTCCTAATTTGTTCTGAAGCTTTAAATTGCCAACTGCAACAGGCAGCCAGGTCCGAAGCCATTAGGGGTTTCTCTCTATGCAAAAATGGCCCAAAGATTTCTCATTTATTCTTTGCCGACGACACCTTACTATTTTGCCGAGCAAATAAGGGTGATTTGGATGTTATTCAAGGTATTTTGGTGTTGTATGAGAAAGCCTCCGGTTAAAAGCTTAATAGAGAAAAAACCACCGTGTTCTTTAGTAAGGCTACTTCGGAGGAGAAGAAGCTTGAGATAATCGAAGCTTTGGGGGTAAGCGAAGTGAAGGAATATGAGACGTATCTTGGTCTTCCGGCGGTTGTTGGGAGAAATAAAAAGGCGAGTCTCAATTTCATCAAAGAGAGAGTTTGGAATAAGCTCCAAGGTTGGAAGGAAAAACTTCTTTCTCAAGCGGGTAGGGAGGTGCTCCTAAAAGCGGTAGTTCAAGCTATACCCACCTTTGCGATGGGTTGCTTCAAACTCCCATCCGGTCTTCTTAACGATATTGAGATGATGATTAGGAACTTTTGGTGGGGTCAACGGGGAAACCAACGTAAGATTCATTGGAAGAATTAGGAAACTTTGTGCAAACCAAAGGAGTTAGGAGGTATGGGCTTCAAGGATTTGGAAAAATTTAATGAGGCTATGCTCGCAAAGCAAGTGTGGAGGCTATTAGTAGATCAATCTTCCCTCTTTTACCAGGTTTTTAGTGCCAAGTACTTCCCAAGTGGGTCAATCTTCGATGCAAAGGTAGTTTCGGGGTCGTATGCGTGGAAAAGCATTGTTAAGGCTAGTAAGCTTGTCAAATCCGGCTTGCTATGGCGAGTGGGGAATGGCACAAAGATCAATATCTATAATGATAGGTGGCTGCCTGGGGAGGCTTCGGCTTGTGTCGTTTCACCAAAAATTGAGGAGGTGAAAAATTGGGTAGTTGCAAATTTGCTAGAGCCGGAGGGAGGAGGTTGGAATGAGCAGCTTGTTGATGATCTCTTTCTGCCCTTTGAAGCTCAAAGAATTAAAAGCATTCCTTTGTGTGTTACGGACCAAGATGACTGCTTATCATGGCCAAGGTGCAGGTCGGGGTCTTACTCAGTCAAAACAGGTTACCAGCTGCTGTGTGAAAAGGAAATGAGCTCTCTGCCTTCTAGCTCCGACTCTGATGGGGTAAGAAGTTTTTGGAAATTCATATGGCACTTGAAGGTTCCTAACAAGGTGAAGGTGTTCATTTGGCGGGTTTGCTCAAGAGCGCTTCCAACAAAGGAAAATCTGAAAAAAAGGAAAGTGGTAGATTCCTCCGTGTGTGATCAGTGTGGATGTTTGAAGGAAGATGAGGTCCATGCCATTTGGGACTGTGTGCAGGTCCGTGTGGTGTGGGAGTCCTCCTGTGCTGATGTGAGGAATAAGTACCTGACTGTGAAGAATATGTGGGACCTCGTGAGTATTATGAAGGCTGAAGGTAAAAATATGGAGGTGTTTGTGATGTCGGCTTGGCTTATTTGGTTGCGAAGAAACAAGTTGCGCTCAAATGAAGCTACTCAGCCTTGTTCAAAAATCGCTCAGTTAGCCTCATCCATGTTGGCTGAGTTTCAGCAAGGAAAACAGAGGCGGGTTGTAGAGGAGCAAGTTGGCCTGGTGCGTTGGCAGCCCCCGGCAGAGAATTCCATTAAAGCTAACTTTGATGGGGCGGTATTCGGGGAGGAGCAAGAAGCCGGTATCGGGGTGGTGCTTCGCGATTGTGAAGGGTAGGTGCTGGCGGCATTGTCGGAAAAGGTTAGGCTACCAGCAACAGTTGAGGTCCTCGAGATGATGGCGGCACGAAGAGCAGCTCTGTTTGCAAGGGAGCTAGGCTTTAGCCGGGTCTGTTTTGAAGGGGATGCGGAGTTAGTGGTGAAATGCTTGCAGTCGGGGTCGGCTTCAAATGCATTGACAGGCCACTTAGTAAAAGACTTTATGTCTATAAGGGGGTATTTTCAGTCCTCCTCTATCATCCATGTAAGGCGGCAGGGCAATCATGTAGCCCATGCGCTAGCTAGGGATGCTAGGTTTTCTTTTCCTTTAAGAGTTTGGATGGAGGAAGTGCCTCCAAATGTTTTTAGCTTTGTTGTTAAAGATTTGCAGTAGTTGTATTTTTCTCCCTTCCTGAGAAGGGAGGTTTCTAACAAAAAAAAAAAAAAAAAAAAAAAAAAAGGGATTCTTAGAGATGTTGATGGCACTGGTATTGTCATAGTAGATGGTAAGATGTTCTTGACAAATACCGTAATCATGGAGGAGTTTTTGCATCCATAGAAGTTGGGTGCAATAGCTACCAGCAGCAATGTACTCAGCTTCTGCAATGGATAATGAGATAGAATTTTGCTTTTTGTTCATCTAGGAGACAAGATTATTACCCACATAGAAACAACCCCCCGATGTACTCTTTCTATCATCAGCATTCCCAGCCCAATCAGCGTCAGAATACCCAGCTAAGATATCGTTTGTGTCCTTGCTGTACCACACATCAAAGTCGGCAGTGATTTTGACATACTTTATGATTCTTTTCAAAGCAATCATATGAGACTCTTTGGGATTAGCCTGATATCTAGCACACTCTCACACTACAGCTAATGTCAGGTTTACTAGCAATAAGGTAAAAAAGACTACCTATCATGCTTCTATAAGGAGATGAATCTACACTTTTACCTAACAAGTCAATAGTGAGTTTAACATTTGGACTCATAGGGGTTCTAACAGAACTAGTAGATTCTAAACCAAACTTTTTCACAAGATTTTTAGCATATTTAGATTGAGATAGGAATATACCTAAATCTTGTTGACGAATCTGCAATCTAAGGAAGTGAGTTAGCTCTCCAATCATGCTCATCTTGAACTCGGCCTGTATGAGTTTTAAGAAGCTATGGGCAAGTTCATCCTTTGTTGACCTAAAGATGATATCATCAATGTAGACTTGAGCAACTATCAACTCGGCGTCTTCCCTTTTGATGAAGAGAGTCTGATTAGCTTTTCCTCTTATGAACCCATATGACACCAAGTATTGTGTGAGCCGATCATACCAAACTCTAAGGGCTTGCTTTAAACCATAAAGTGCCTTCTTGAGGTACAACATATAATCCGAAAAGTGTGGATCAATGAATCCTTTTGGTTGAGCCATATAGACATCTTCTTAAGAAACCCATTCAAGAAAGTAGTCTTTACGTCCATTTGGTAAAGCTTGAACTTTAAGTGACATGCTAGGGCTAAGAGAATTCTGATGGATTCCATAGGGCAACTGGGGCAACTGTCTCATTATAGTCTACTCCTTCCATTTGTGAGTATCCTTGAGCTACAAGACGAGCCTTGTTGCAGATCACATTACCTTCCTCATCAGTCTTATTGCGAAATATCCACTTTGTGTCGATGATGTGCTCACCCTCCGGTCTAGGTACTAGAGTCCAGACATCATTCCTCTGAAACTGGAGTAGTTCATCATGCATTGTTTCAACCTAGCTTTCATCCTGAAGAGCTTTCTCAACTTTAGTGGGTTCAACCTACGACAAATAACAAGAATAAGATACAAAGTTAGCAACACATTTATCAACTGTACGCTTCCTTAGTGTGAGTTCATTCATATTTCCCATAATAACTTCAGGAGGATGATTTAATTTAATCTTAGAAGAAGGTCCTTTATCTTTATGGGTTTCAGAATCAGGTGAGGTAGATAAGTTTGCTGAATCTTCTACAACACTTGGAGTATCTAGAGTACTAGGAGATGCGAGCTCTTGTTCAACAATTTCTTGAACTTCCCTAGGCTCGGGAGGAAGAATCTCTTTAGGGATTTCTTCACTAAATTTCTCAGAACCAAAATCTGAAGACTCATCAATAACAACATTCACTATTTCCATTACCTTCATGGTTCTCTTGTTGTATACTCGATAAGCCTTGCTTGTAGAGGAGTATCTTAGAAATATTCCTTTATCGCTTCGAGAGTCAAATTTTTCCACATTCTCTCTAAAATACACCCTATTAACCATATGACATACAGTGTTAATGGCTTCTCCCCACATGTTTCTAGCCACATCCTTATTGTGCAACATTGCTTTAGCCATCTCTTGAATAACCCTGTTCTTTCTTTCTACTACACCATTCTGTTGAGGAGTGGTAGGAGTAGAGAATTCTTGAGATATACCTGATCTCATGCAAAAGGACTCCATATATGAGTTCTCAAATTCCTTACCATGATCACTTTGAATCCGATCAATCGTCAGGCCCTTCTCATTTTGCAATCTTGTGCATAAGGCTTCAGTGTGCTCAGGAGCATCAGACTTGGATCGTAGGAGGATGTCCCAAGTGTATCTAGTGAAGTTATCTACCACAACCAAGATGTATCTCTTTCCACCAAGAGACTCGGTTCTAGTTAGACCCATAAGATCCAGATGTAGTAGCTCCAATGGTCTGGATGTAGCAAATGTCTGAGTGCCCAGATGTTTAACTTTTGTCTGTTTCTCAAGCTGACCACACACTACATTGCTTACTCTACTATTTGGTATCCCCAACACTGACTCATGCTAAGATACAATTAAAAGATGTTTGTAACTAGCATGTCCCATCCTTTGGTGCCATAAATCTTCATTTGGAAGATAAATGCTATTACACACAATATCAGCATCAGGAACCAAGCCATAATAATTGTCTAGAGTGCGAACACCACTTATGAGCTTCTTTCCAAATTCATCCATAAGAAGTCGTTTTCCTTTTGAGAATAGTACCATGACGTCTTGATCACATATCTGACTTATGCTCAATAAGTTCACTCTCAAACCTTCTACATATAGAACATTTGCAATGTCTGACAATCCAGGTAAAGAGATAATTTCCTTTCCTTTAATCTGTGACTTACTCTCATCACCAAAAGTGACATTACCACCCATTTTAGACTCGAAAACCTTGAAGAGAGATCGGTTTCCAGTCATGTGTCTTGAGCAACCACTGTCAAGGTACCACAAGCACATGTCCATAACCTTAAATGTAGACTTCATCATGAAGCACACTTCGTGCTTAGATGACAGATCAGTGGGAATGATATTTTCTCTCATCTGCCTTTTATGAGCTAAACCTTTAACTTTCACTTTTCGCAGACGAACTCCTTTGCATATTTTCATTTTGAGACAGTCTAATTTCCTCTTTGCCAAGCTAAGATCTTTTCCAATAGTCATCATAAGAGAATTCAAATAAGTTTTAGACTTTCATTTTCTGATACACTCAAACAAGTAGAGATTAGAAAAACAAGATGTATTTGAAAACAAAGATCTCTTCAAGCCAGTTGCAGCCGTGACAACAGGGGTCAATGGATCACACAGCAAAGATTAAAACCTAATCAGAGTGTGCCTGCTCTGATACCACTTGATAGGCCAAAAACGTATTGACCCCTTGTGATAAATTAACCAATTAATTTAGTCAAGTGAATTAATTAAGTTAATTAACAGGCAAGCGTGTGGTAGCACAAAAAAATCACCAATTAAACTAAGTATGCGGTGAAAAATAAATTGACATGGTGATTATTTACAAATGGGGAAAACCTACACAGCAAAAACCCTACCGGGTGATTTTAAGGTCACCACTCCCGAGAATCCACTATTATCAAAACAAACAATTATAAGTAAAAGAATCTTAGTACCTTCTACCAACCTACAGTTGAACCCTTACCCCAATACCCAATTGGACTTGTTCTGTAGTGACAATCTCTCTTTTTCAATGCACAGCTCCCAGTATGTGACTAACTAATTGCGTGGATCCCAATACACAACTTAATCATCAACTAGAGAAAGATGTTAGCTACAAAGTTCTTTAGTTCATCCAGACGATGAAGATCGTAAAGTTGCTTGGTTACAAAATCCTATGGTGTACAAACACAGCAGCTTCTTCAAAAACTAGGGCAAACTAGGTTTCTGGTCACACTCTTCTTCACACTATTGAATTGTGCTTTTGTGTAACTTGTGTCACATTTTATGGCCCTTAAAATAATCCTTATATATGTTTAGGGTTGTGAGAAAAGAAAGCCCAAACATACATTCACGGATTGGATGAAAATTAGAATTGAAAATCAGAACTTCATAAATCTCGACAGATACCCTATCTGTTGAGCAGCTATCGAGCCTCGGGCTGAAATAGCTCTCTTTAAATCTCAATAGATGCTAGCTGTTGAGCTTTAATGAACAGCATTTTCTGACTTGATTCTTGGACAGACTTGCATGGTTTTAACACTTGAATTTGAAACCTTATTTCTTGAAGGATTAAACACATCCTAGATCTACCCAATTAAAAGTAAAATGCGTTTTGTCAAAGGATTAACCAATTACATAAAATATTGACATATGTTCCTAACATTGAATCACATATGTTCTAATAACAAGGATCAAGTCTTTGGGACATCAACCCTCATTTACCATGGCAATTGAATTCAATTGCTAATTATGCCAACTGACCTTGAAGTGTCATTGTACTCATGTAATATGACCATCATATAGGTGATCCTTATCTTATTTTCTAAATAATACAAAATCCACTAAATTGGTGAATAATTTAGTGGATTTTGTATTATTTATTCAAAATCCACTAAATTGGTAGCAACCAATCAGCTATCTCCCTAATCAAACAATTTTATAGATGGGATAAATGCCTTTAAAATTAAAGTCTTCTATACAGATTTTTTTTCTCTCTCTCTAGGAGAGCACCCTTGTTTCATTTTGGGGTCTTTCTGCAGGCATTTATTGCCTTCGTTCGACCTATCTTCTCACCTAACCCTCCACCAATCCTTACTCTGCCTTTCCAACAATCTTTAATGTAGCCGTCTTTTACTTCATGTCCTTTTCCTTTTGTGCCTTTGTTTAATCCTTGTACTTCGTTTTCTATGTTTTCCTTGTTTAGTCTTAGCATTGACTCCTTCCTCTCAAGATCTCCCTTTGGTTCTTCCCTTTTTGCCTTTTTCTCTCTAAATTGGTCTTTTCTTGTCCTCTTTTTATTTGTACTCTTGCATGTAACTTTGTTTCTACTTTGTTCTCTGTCTAGTCCTTACCCTTGTTTCCCTCTGACTTATCCTCTTGCATGTAGTCGTTGCTCTCTGTTTTCTTTGGTTTTTTCTTATGGCTGACCCTGTCAACCCCCAAGAGTATGGTTTGATTGAAAGTAGTGAGTCGGATGTGAGTGCAGAACTGTTTGCTGAAGTGGAGTCAGATTATCACTCTAGTAAGGATGATGAGGTTTCTTTTGCATGTCACGGAACTGTAATTGAAGCTGATCCTGCAAATATCACCATCCAACGAGAATTTTGGAGTAAGTGTGCCATCGGTTTCATATGGACTACAGGAAGTTCTCTATCAGTCATCTCCAACACATCATTAATGTTGCATGGCGAATTAGAGGTAAGGTGACAATTGTAGGAGGGACTCCTACTTCTACATCTTGCATTTTGAATTTTTTGAGGACTTGAACCACATCTGTTCTGAAGGCCCATGGGCAGTGGATGGTGCTCTGTTTGTACTAAGAAGTGGCGGCCAAACTTGGTACTTGAAATACTTCAACTGAACTTTGTCTCACTATGGGTCTACTTGCATGGACTCACACTGGAGTACCAATACCCAGAATTAGCTGAAAGGATGGGACATTTAATGGGAACATGTGAACAAGTGGATTGGGAGGATCGAATGCCTCTCAATATCCGTTTCATGCGATTTCAGGGTACGAATCAACCCCTAGATGCCTGTGGGTTTGATGATGGGTCAAAAATATGGATTAAATGTAAATATGAGAGGGTTCACAAACTATGCAACATATGTGGTTTGATTGGGCATACACGTAGCCAATGTTCACAAAGTAGGGATGATGTGGAAATGATGCTATTCAGACAGTGACATCACATTAAAAATTTGCACCTGGTACATTTCAGTTTCAATTCACTTGAACCCCATTTTGGTAACTTTTTAAGGGCCTTTTAAAATCGGAGAAGAAGATGGACCTCCCATGTCCGTTTTGGCAACATGCAACAAACCAACAGCCAAAAAACTTAAACCCACATAACCCAACTCCACATTTCCCTGCTGAATCAGCCCAAACACATGCAACAAGCTTCCATTGATACCTAGACCCAAATACACCTCCATTCACTAACCCTGTTCCAACTCTACCGATATAGAGCACCCAACCTTTCCAACACCCACCAATCTCCACACAGGAAGGGTACCAAAATGATGACGACCATACCACACTCAACTCTGTTACCAATTCCTTGAATCTAGGTAATCACAACAACCCCAACACCCCATTCAACTCACCAACATCATCCCCTCCATACTCTGTTCCAAAAATTGGCAACCCGAGCCACACAACTACCCCACATAATAATGACCATACCCCAAGCCCACATCGAACCCCAGGCATCACCTTCTCTCTAAGACCTCCATGGTTCCCTCCAAAGTCTTCAGCTTTAAGATGGGCATGGATTGATGGCTCGGGCCCATTTGTCACAAATGGATAGATAAGAGGTACACAACAGTCAAATTCTGAAATAGAGAGTGAATCCATAACAGCGGTCATGTTTAATCTTGATAATCTGAATAGTGTTCGCCCAGAGGTTCTACCAAACTCAAACTGGAATAGAGGACAGATCATTGAGTCGCTGGATTTTTTCATTGAATCTGTTGTCCGACGAGTGGATAGGAATAGAATAAAATATGAGATAGGTGAATCTAGTACTGGGCCACATTTAGCTCGAGTCCAAGCCCAACCTCATGGATTAACAAGTGTGCAAACCCTTTTGGCCCAACAACATGGCTCGGCCTAAATGACTCAAGATCTTAACACTTTTGATAGGTTAGGCCCATGTCCTTTGTTGGATGTAGGATTACGTATAATCAGTAATTCGGGCCCAACCACTGCTGACCCATGTCCATTGTCCTTTGATTCTGCAACCTCAGACCCCTACCCTCTGTCTTGGTTGCATTGTGGAGAAAATTTGGAATTAGGCAATGATCAAAACTTATCTAACTTGGCTTCTAGGAAGAGAATTCGAAGGGAGATAGGGAAGAAATAGTCGACAAAAACTATTATGTGGTTTCTTCTAGAGGGACAATATCAAAGAGAATCTCAAGCACAACACAAATACAGACACTCTTGTTGAATTAAACCTTGTGACAGAGGATGACACTCAAAAAAATTGTGTTGTGAGTGAGGCAGATAGTCCAAATGGGCTCTGGGAGGATGACACTTAATATATTGTTATTTTCTTTTAATTTAAATTACCTTTACTAAACCATAAAAAATCTCTTCAATTAAACTTTATTATTTTAGTTTTATTCTCTTGTGGTTTGCTAATCAATTCTCTTTTCCCTATGGATTCGACCTCAGACTTACCAAATTATTATTTCGCGACAATCATGCACTTGGGACCATTATTTAAGTCGCAGCAAGTTTTTGGCGCCATTGCCAGGGATTAGGCAATTAGAGAAGTGTTCCACTTTATTTGGAGGGGTTTTCAGCATTAAATTTCTTCATATATTTGGTAATATCTCTCCCAGTCTTTCCTTTTTAAGTAGTTTAGTTTTTTCTTTTAGAGTTTTTCTTTTATTTTTACTTCTTTTTATTGTTAAAGGTATTTGTTTTCTTTTCTTTTCTTTTTCTTTTTCTTTCTTGCTTTCCTTTTGCATGCTTGTTTGGTGTTGTGATAGTGATAATCGCTTGGTTAGAATTGAGTCTAATAATTTGTTTAGCAATTTATTTGATTCTTTCACACATTCTCACACACTTGATATCATGGCGAACTTAGAGAGTAATCATGGTGATGAGAATAATTTAAATAATGAAAACTTCCACGCTCACCAATCCATTAGAACTCTCAAGGATTATTTGCAACCTACTAGGAGTAGTGCACCATCATGCATCATTTTTCCAACTAATGCAAATAATTTTAATTTTAAGCCTGGTATGATTTCATTACTTCCTAAATTTCATGGCTTAGATTCTGAAAATCCTTACCTACACTTTAAAGAATTTGAGGAAGTATGTTCTACCTTCTATGATCAATCATGTAATGAAGAGACCATTAGGTTGAAATTATTTCCTTTTTCTCTTAAAGACAGGGCAAAATCTTGGTTTAATTCTTTGAGACCTAGGTCAATTAGTACCTGGCAAGAGATGCAAACTTAGTGTTTAAAGAAATTTTTTCCAATTCATAGGACTAATGTACTTAAAAGACAAATAATGAATTTTTCACAAAAAGATAATGAGACATTTTATCAATATTGGGAAAGATTTAAAGATTTGCTTAATGCTTGTCCACATCATGGCTATGAAACATGGCGTATAATTACTTTTTTCTATGAAAGTTTAACTCCAAAGATGCGCCAATTTGTAGAGATGATATGCAATAGAGAGTTTTTGAATAAAGATCCTGATGAGACTTTTAATTATTTTGATCTCTTAGCTGAAAATGCCCAATCTTGGGATACCACTGATACCTCAGATAGGTCTAAAGCATCCACCAACCCCTCTGGGGGTGGTAAGTACCAACTTAGAGAAGATGATGACCTTAGTGCTAAGGTGGCTAGTCTAACTAGGAAGCTTGAAGCCATGGAATTAAGGAAGGTCAATGGAATCAATATTGTGCCTAAAATTGATGAAGTTTGTAGAATTTGTGAGACCATGGAACATCCTACCAATGAATGCTCTACAATTCCAGCTTTTAAAAAGGTGTTGCATGATCAAGCAAATGCTATGAACATGGTGAAAAAATCATACCCTTCCCCCTATTCAGAGATATACAATTCAAGGTGGAGGAATCACCTAAATTTTAGTTAGAGGAATGATAATGTGGTTGCACCTCCTACACATGGTTCTTCAAATTTTGTTCCCTATAATCCCCCTCCAAAGAAGAGTCTTGAGGACACTTTGCAACAATTCATGTAGACTCAATCCACCATTAATAATCAAAACTCACAAGCCATAAATGGCATTAGGAGCACTCTCACTAAATTGACCACATTCATGAGTACAATAGAAAAGGGTAAGTTTCCATCTCAACCACAACCAAACCCCCAAGGTCAATTTTGTGTTAATGATTACAGTTCCTCTGAAAATAAATTGAGTCAAGTTAAATTTGCAACTACTCTTCGTAGTGGAAAAGTCATTGAAAAAGATATTCCTAAAGGCAATACACATAATGAGTCTTCCAAAATAAAGAGTAGTAATGAAGTCCTTGAGCCTAAATCTAATGAAATTGAAAGATGTCCTATCCCTACTCCTTTTCCCCAAATGTTGATTTCTCCTCAAAAAGTGAATCAAAATTTTGAAATCCTTGAAGTGCTTAATCAAGTTAAAGTGAACATTCCTCTTTTGAATGCCATAAAGCAAATTCCATTATATGCTAAATTTTTGAAAGATTTGTGTCCTGTTAAGCGTAAGCATAATGTACATAAGAAGGCATTTTTGACTGAACAAGTTAGTACCATCATTCAAAACAATAGACCTCCAAAGTTTAAAGATCCAAGTTGTCCCACTATTTCATGTGTGATTGGTAATTCAAAAATAGAGAAAGTTTGAATCTTTTGCCGGATTCAGTGTATGAGCAATTAGGTCTAGGCGAGTTAAAATCCACTTCCATAATTTTACAACTTGCCAATCGATTTGTGATTGTTCCTAAGGGTGTTGTTGAAGATGTTTTGGTTCAAGTGGACAAATTTTATTTTCCTGTAGATTTTATTATTTTGGACATGCATTCTGTTTCTAATTCTAATTCTCAAATATCTGTGATTTTAGGATGCCCATTTCGTGCAACTTCTAATGCATTGATAAATTGCAAAAGTGAGGTCTTAAAATTATCTTTTGGCAATATGACCCTTGAGCTTAATATTTTTAATAATTGTAAGCAAACTAGGGATGAAGAGGATGTGCATGAATTTAACTTGATTGAAACAATTGTTCAAGACCAAACATTAGGAACTTGTTTAGTCAATTCATGTGATTTTGACTTTGATGAGAATTCTGAAATTGCATACATTCATTGTCTCTTGGAATTTGCACAGGAATTGGAAGCGAGCAATTGGAAATTGAAATATAAGGAGTTGCCACCTCGTGAGATGAAGTTGTTGCCATCTAGTGAGCAAGTATCTAAATAGGAGTTGAAGCCCTGGCCAAATGATCTCAAGTATGCTTTTCTAGGAACCGATGAGACTTTTCCTATGGTAATATCTTCTGAACTTGGCTCCTTGCAAGAATGTAAGTTATTAAATGTTTTGAGTAAACATAAGGGTGTCATAGGAAGGAACATGGCTAACATAAAAGGACTTAGTCGTATGTACTCATAGGATTTATTTAAAAGACAATGACAAACTATCTAGGGAGATTAAACAAATTTTGGAAAAGACGGTTAACCCAAATCATAAAAATTGGTCTTTGAGGTTGAATGATGCACTTTGGGTGTACCGCATTGCCTATAAAAATATTCTTGGTATGTCTCCCTATAGACTTGTTTATGGTAAAGCTTGTCACTTGCTTGTGAAATTGGAACTTCAGCCTTATCACCAAGTCAATAGGAACTCTCTTATCGCAAAGCTCATTGAGCAAAGACTTCGGAATGGGACCTTCCTCACTGCTGAGGCCACGTATATGGCTCCATCAAGCTCCGCGCCAATGTCTTCGGGTGACATTTCAAATCAACCTTGGGCCTTAGAGTAATGTCGTCATTAGGGAATGAGGGCCTGAGTCGTGAGGGGTACAAAATGAGGTGTCTACATCCAATAGAAGTAGAACAACATGACAATCATATCGGTGTAAACATAATATTGACAAAGCTCGAGTAGAGTGCTAGCAGTTTGGTGAGTAGTATATTTACGAATTTCTTAGCACAAATGCAATTGGCAGTACTAGTTGGTGATACTGTATTTTTTCCAGTTATAAATTTTGCTAGAAGTTTTAGTCCTAAATTAAAGGATTTCATGGTTTTAATAGTTAAACCTCTTTTTTCTTTGTTAATTTTTATCAATTTTAATGTGGTTGTTTAAATTTAACTAAGCTTTAATTGAAATTTGACCATGTGATTGGATTAATTTTGAAATTATGGTTAAGATCATGAAATTCCCTTTAATTTAACTAGTTGTGGGCAAAAATTGAACTTGAATCAAATGAGGTAGCACTTAACTAATGAAATTACCCATTTTGCATTTTAATTGTAGAAAAAGTATTCAATCTTCTATGAAACCCATGCTAAAAGTTTAGTGTATTTCCTTAGAAAATCCGTACTAAATATACCATTTGGGTCTCATTTATTGAGCATGCCATTAAAGTTTAGAGCATCAAATTAATTAATAAAATTTAAAAGATTTTCATAAATTACGTGTTTTGTTTTTTATTTGGGTCCATTTGTTTTCACATATTTGGTCCTTTATTTTTATTAGGTCATACATGTAATTTTTATTTAAAGATGAAATTAATTTCTTTTAATGGATAGAGATGTCAAATTTTATTGTGAGTTATTATTTTTTGGTTTAAAGTCTATGTCGTAAAGTGCAAACCATATTATAAAGAAGCAATTAAACGATGCTACATAAATTTCTATCCATATAGTCATATGTGTATGCTTTTGCATATGTTCATGCTTGCAATTAACGGTCTGTTTGGTAATATTGTTATAGTAATGTTGTTTATATTTTTTGAAAATATGTGTGAGTGGAAAAGTGTGTGAAAATATGTGCAATGTTGTTTAAACACTGAAAACTATTTTTTAAAGAACGGTAACAAACGGGTCCTAAATATTTATTTGTTATTTTAAAGATTTATGACCTGTCTAAATTGCTTCTCTAATTAAACCTTTTGCTTCTCATATAAGATTTATGATCTGTCTAAGAGCATCCTGCCTCTAAACAACAGTAGAACCGTAAAAAGTTAATGGCGAAATGGAAATCTTTTCATTGATGAATTAGTGGCAAAATCCATAGTAAAAAACTAAGGGTACTAAATTAGTTTGGTTTGTGGCAGTGGTTTTGGTCTTAGTTCAAGTTGCGGTTTTGAATATATCTATATATATATATATATATAGTCTCAGAAAACTATTGTACTATTAACTATCACTTCCTTCTCTCTCTCTCTCACACACACACAAAAATTATCAGTTCCAAAAATAAAATCTATTTTTTATTTTCGAAAAACTTTTTTCCCAACTTACCAAGTGCTTTTTTTATTTATTAAAAAAAAAAATTCTGCAAATAGAAAGATAAAAACATTGCCAAACATTACCTGATACTTTTGTTGGTTTAGGTCTAATTTGAGCTTTAGCATAAGAGCATTCTCATCAGCTCTCTCATAAAAAATCCCATTTTGATACAACAAAAACCTACTTTATCATTTTAGCACACCATTTTACAATTCACCATTTATCACATCTTCTATTTTTCAATTCTATACATTAAAATAATATATCCAACACATTAAATAATATTAAACAAATTCCAACACATTAAACTACAATCTCAATCAATCTCCATAAACCACCAACGGCAACCGCAACGGCAAATCACCACCAACGGCAAATCAACCTCCATAAACTACAATCACAATCACTGGATCTCCAACAAATTCCAAATCCAAAAACCTCAACAAAAGAGAAAAGAAAAATAAAAAGAAACTCAAAATCTTCAACAAACACTGCCAGCCAACTACAACCACAAACACCGCTGCCCACTACAGCCATAAACATCGTTGGCCCAAAACTCAACCAACCATTGCCGCAACCACGACACCACCACCGGCCCAAAATCCCAACCCAACCGATCAATCAATGACCCAAAACCCACACATCGAAACCCACTACAGCCACAAACACCGCCGCCCACTACAGCCATAAACATTGCCGATCCAAAACTCAACCAACCACTGCCACAACCACGACACCACCACCGGCCCAAAATCCCAACCCAAACGATCAATCAATGACCCAAAACCCACACATCGAAACCCATCCCAAATCTCACACCCACGACCTGATTAAGAGATCTGAAGGTCGATGGCGAGGGCTGTGGAGGTTGATGGCGAGGTGAGGCGGCAGAAGATCTTGAGCAAGGATGAGAGAGATCTTGAGCGAACTGAGAGGGAAGAGATAGAGAGTGACGGAGAGATAAAAGAGAATAAAAAAACATTAAACCAAAATGGCATTGTTGTCCGTACGCTCTCATATTTAAAAGCGTACTGTAGCATGTCTCAAAATTTTGAGACATTTAACACAGTTGATAAGGGTCTGTTTTTGTGTTTGGTGTGTCAAATGTGCCAAATATTTGGCATTTGGCACATTTGAGAGAGCTGATGAGAATGCTTTAAGAGAGCAATTTGTTTGTGATTTGTTCATAGGGGTAAAATCGGCTCTTTTCTTTGAATCATGCGGTGGGTGGGATGATTTTTAAAAGTAAATATTTTCTTGTTTTCAGGTGTTTGTTTACTCTCATTGTCCAAAACCAAAGCATTAGAATTAATCTCCCCCATTCCAGTACTCTTCACCTCCAATATCTCATCGTCCAAAACCAAAGCATTCACGATCTCTTCAATTTGCTGAGTTGTGAACTCAACATTGAAGGCTCTACTCCTCCTTATCGTGTCCAAAATTTCCTCCAGTGTAACAATCTTTTGCTCATAAATGATCTTCACACAGTGCTTTTTCAAAAAGTTTATAAACTCTGTATCGAGGCTCCCCTCAACATACCAAACTCCACCAGTGATTTCCTTTGACGGTTCAAACCGTGTCGCAATATAGTGTTTTCTGCCTTTCTTTTGGATGGTTACAACCTCTTTTATCAGTTTCTTAGCTTGAAGTGATTTGAGGGATTTGTTAAGCACATTGTCGGGGATGTTTGTTTCTCGTTTCATTCTCTTGTCCAAATAGCCATGTCTTGCTTGCTTCGGATCAGATTATAAGGGATACGCTCATGTTCTGTCACAGACTCAATAGGTGATTTTGAGTCAGGCTGTTTACGCTTCATAGATGAGATCCCTTGTGATCGGTTCATTCCTATCAAAAGACAATTGCAGGGGGGAAAAAAAGAAAAGAAAAAGGAGAAGACGTCATTCACTTACATAGGAGTACTGAACCTTGTCTATCATGGTGGGCATCAATATTCATATTTTAAAATAACCAGAATAATAGAAACTTACAGACTTTATTCGGTGTTGCATAATAACAGTAGGAAAAGAAAAGAGGAAAGTGAAATTTGTAAACTTAATTACTTCCATCTGTCAGCTATTCTTAAAAAAAAAGGAATTTTTTTTTTCTCAAAAATTTAGAATTTTATTCAAAAAAACCCAAATGAATCCACCACGGGAATCACCTTTCCATCCACTTCACAACAGAACAATAGTTCAGCCTATATCAGTATCACTACAAAGGCTAGCAAAATATTTCTATATTGTGTCCGTTTCTCTAGGTATACAGGCACAAGTACAACTATTAAAAGATTCAAAGAATTAAAATTATTTCTGAAACCAAAATTCTCATAAGAAGATGTAGTTTATCCTCATAAGTCAGAATTTCCATAAGAACCAAGCAAGATCACTAGAAATAATCATACACAAATACTCTCATTGGGGAGGTTGCCATGGACATACAACTTCCTAGAAACAAATATGCTTTTCCTAATTTTTACTTAATCAACAAAAGATCTAAGCCCACAAGCACATTGATAAAACTTCTCTTCTTCCTTAAGCCAAAACTTCCCAATTTATTGGAAGCCAAAACACAAAGAAGTCAAATATATATATATATATATATATATATATATATGTATATTTTGAAAACGAAAGATTCACTCATTCATTAATATGTAAACAATCATAATGCAAAGCATCTACAACAGGTGGGGGCTCATCCTCCATCCAATACAAAGCATCCACAATATTCCTAGCAAATCTAGTTAAGGAATGAGCCACCATGTTCCCTTCCCTTTTAACACAGCTAAGACCAACAAATTGCCAACCCAAAAAATAAGATCTAATGTCATCAACTACATGCCCATACAAGGAAGTATTTATTGTAGTTGCCGAAAGTGCTCTCATGACATTTGAATTATCTCCCTCAATTACCAGATTTGAGAAGCCAGCTTCCATCGCAAACTCCAACGCTTTGCGACATGCCAAAACTTTTGCTTCATCGCTATTGTGCACATACTCTCCCTTTGCCGACATAGCAGCCATCACCTCACCTACATGGTTTCGAACTATTGCGCCAACACCAAAGCAATTCATATCCGAGAAGACCGCTGCATCAAAATTTAATTTGTAGACATCCTGCACAGGGGGCTACCAGTAGCTGCGACATCTTGGTGTTGCATTGGAGATAACCATCCTTGCTTGTGCTTTCTTGTACTCGTCTAACAGTTCAGCTGCCCTCTTATTCAACCACTATGGGTCCTTCAAATGGCCGCCATGGACAACCACGTTCCTTTGATTCCAGATGAGCCATGACTAAATAAAGAAAAGCTCCAGTTTTGTTGCATCGAACTTGTCCGCCAATGATTCAACAAGCTGCAAAAAATCACAATGGTTAGTTCGAATTTTCTGCAACACAGTGAGGCTTCCTGCCCAAACATCTTGGGCTGATCCACACCCCCATATAGCATGAACAACATCCTCGGGTTCCCTCTGGCAGCAATGACACAAGCTTTCCGGCACAACTTTTTGTTTTGCTAGACTCATCCATGTGGGAAGAATATCATGGCACGCCCTCCAGCCAAAAATTTTAATTTTCCCAGGTAGTTTTAGCTTCCATAATGTGCTCCACAGCTGCTACCTTCCACTCCTATTTAATGATTCGGGCTAGCCAACTTTCCTCAGCACCTGTCATGCTAGATGGTACCCAGATCGAATTGAATACTCTCCCTTCTTATTATGCAGCCATACCACTGAATCCTCCACAACCCTTCGGCTTAAGGGGATTCTACAAATAGCTTCAGCCTCTTCCCGATTAGTGTGCCATAATGATGTCCCTTTTCCACCCATGAATGTCTCAATCAATAAGATCTGATACTCTCCAACTCTTCTCCATACCATGCACCGGATGTAGAATTTTATTTGAAGGGTAGTTTGGAATCCATTTATCCTTAGTGGCCTCAATGGACTCTCCATTCCCTACTCTCCAACAACACCTACTCTTCAAAATTGGTAAGGCAGCCACCATACTTTTCCAAACAAAAGAATTGTTTGGAGAGTCTTTTGCATGAAGAAAATTACACCGAGGAAAATATCTGGCCTTGAAGCATTTAAACATTAGAGACTCATGATTTTTTAGCAACCTCCAACCTTGCTTGGCTAACATAGCAAGATTGAAATACCTCAAATCTCTAAATCCCATACCCCCTTCCTTTTTTGGTTGAGTTAGACAATCCCAATTCTTCCAATGAATTTTCTTCTCATTGCCTATTTGCCCCCACCAAAATTTAGCACACAAGGAGTTGAGTTCATCACACAATTTCACCAGTAATTGAAATACCCCCATGGTATAAGTAGGAATAGCTTGAGCAATTGCCTTGATGAGCACTTCCTTCCCCGCCTTGGATAACATCTTCCCCTTCCAACCCTACAATTAAAAGTAGTATTTTTGACAGTAAAAATACTACTTTTAGCGTTTTTTATTTATGTATTATACAAATCATGTGTTCTGGACCTTTTGGTTTGTCCGGGTGCAGAGACCAAGAGAGAAAAATTAATGCATTCTCTAGAATATCTTCCACTACATGAGTGAATGAAGTACTTCTCAAACAAAAATTGTCTTAGTAGAGAAGGATCTTAACCTCACCATCCAACTTTCTCCAACAAATTCATCTGTTCCTTTGCAATCTTACTAGACTTCCTCAACTCGCGGTGTTTGTTTAAGGAACCTTTGTTTCACCCATCATAAACAACACTTTATGCACACTTCTATGTCTCTGCAAATCAAAATGAGATGATAATAAAAGATCTTATTTATTATTTTATAAGAAAAATAAAAGAAAGCCCAAGAGCAAAATATTACTTTAAATATGACAAAGGCACATAACCTATAATGCATGAAAGTGGAAAAGGTTAATAAAAGGCATTGAAAAAAAAAATTAATTGCAGATGAGGATTGTGGATAGTATTTCTTGCTTGGGATGAGGAGGGAAAATAATCAAAATATTATCGTCAATGGATAAGGAAGAGAAATTGAATAGATGAGGTAGTAACTGTTTGCAAGTTTTGTAGTTTCCTGAAAGTAATGGTAATGGGTAGTTTCTAAAGTTGCAAAAGACGTGAAGAGTGGAGTTATTCAAATTAGTGTCTGGGTATGAAATTTTTTTTTTTTTTTTTTTTGAGGAACGGGTATGGAATATTTTGTGTTAGGCAGTGTAGATATGTTGAATCGAAAGGTGGGCGTTAATCTAACTTGATGGGGGCTAACTTAAAGATGTTTGTCCATGATGATCGTCCATAGTCATTGTGTCTACAACATGACCACATCCATAGAAACGTTAAGAACAGGATAACGAAAACATTGTACTTAATACAAGTCCCTTTGGAATAGGTCCAGGTAGGTCGTCCATAGTGCAAACATAAGGACGACCAAACAACACTTGGTGAAATCTACAAGAGGACTTCTCATAAACTTCCTCATAATCTAACCATGATGTACTACTCTCAAAACGTGGAAGGAGTTCCTGTAATACGCCCCACGTACTCCATTTACCTATTTTCTCCACTAATTACTCACATCACCTACGATGGTGATGAATCCAAACAAGTAGACCTACTTTTAACTCTCTATAAAAAGAACAAGTCCCATTCACTCAAGGTAAGTTCTAACCATTCACTATTTTCCATCCTTGTGTCCTAGAGAGAAAATTGACTTAACCGTCGGAAGGTCCTTGGCTAGGTCACACCGGTCACCTTTGATAGTTCTTTCTTTCTTTTCAGATTCATAGCCATCACCATAGCCCGAAGCATTCCAGCATACTGATTTTTGCGTATCATCAGTTGGCACTGTTTATGGGAAAAGAGTGCTAAAAAAAAAGTTTCTAAGTGTTAACTTCTTTGCTCTTTTCAAGAAAAAAAGGCTGCATGATTCGGACTAGGTCAATGGCCACCAGTCCAGGACACCATGAGAGTGGAAATGCCTCCAGTCACCCAAATCGTGTGCCACCATCTATGACCGTCCAACAACAGTTACAGTCCATGGTAGCAGCAATGGTAGAATAGACACAGCAGAACCAGGAGTTTACTAGAGAAGTTAATAGGCAATGTCATCAGCAACATGGTGGAGAATGAGGCCAAAATTTAGAAAATGAAGGGGCTGACAATAATGCTGAAGGAGACCAGTCTAGAGGCACCGTCACTCGTAGAGTACCACATTTGGAGAGGGAGATGGACTAGATGAAAAAAGCCATGGAAGAAATGAAGGATCCCATTAGGAAAGCAAACCATTTATAAAGAAAGTAATCTCTGAACTGTTCCACTATGGGGATTTGTAGAGTTTGATTTTAAAATAACTTTTCCATATAAAAGGTGGCTCTAAATTTTTTTTTTTTTAAATTTTAAATAAATGGTTTAGAATTGCTTATTCGTGAAAAGGATGATTCTAAAAAAAATAATTAAAAATAAATGGTTTATATATAGTAAATTATCTGTGATCCGGGCGATTATAAAATTGTTGAACAGAAATACAAAATTGGTTTTAGAACAACAGCCTGCAATTATTGGGGCGATTCTAAAAAATATTAAACTGAAAATGGGTTTTAGAACAATTTATCCGTGAAATGAGAAACCTATAACATTTTCTTCCTATTTTGAGAACGTAATTTTGTTCATATTTTGATTAGTCTAAAGTTGTTGACACTCAAATAATCGTTTGGAATTTAGGGTCTCAACTAGATGGCCGTTTGAAGTTTCTCTCACACAGACACAGTGGGAACGAAACTTTCTTCCCACCTAATTTCAAGTAAGGTTTCTGTCCACTGGCCGCCACTGGACAGAAGCTGAGTCCATTTCAAATTGGATAAAAATTTTGTCCTCTAAAATATCTCCATATTACTTTATCAACAGTCAAAGTCGTGTTATTCTTTTATTCCATATTTTGAATGACCTCTTTTGAAGTAATTTTTAATGATGAGTGATGACGTCTATCCTCAATTAAAAAAAAAAAAAAGTGTTTATTAAGCATAATTAATTTTAGGAAAAATTGTAAATTACATCCTAAAATTTGAGTGTATTTGAATTTTACACTATGAATTTTTAAAATTTAAATTTTACTCTCTGAAGTTTTGGGATATTTGGATTTTATACTGACATTTCAGAAGTTAAATTTTACCCCCCTAAAGTTTGAGTATTTGAATTTTACACCATCAAATTCTAAAATTTTAGGGTGTAAAATCCGAACACTCATAAACTTTGGGGAGTAAAATCTAAGGCTCTATTTGGGAGTTCATAAAGAAATGGAATGGAATGATCATAAGGGAATGAAATGGAATGTATTTAAGTAATGAAAAAAAATGGAATAGAATGAAATTAAGTAATCTTGATTGGATGTTTTAAAATAAAGGAATGGAAAGGAATGAAAATGAATAGAATGTAAGTAATCTTATTTGGGAGTAACATGGAGGGAATGGAATTGAATCATTTTATGATGATATTACTATTAGACCCTTATTTTAAAATAAATTGTTGAATATATAGGGGTATTTTGGGAGTTTTAGTAAAAAAATCATTAAATTTAATTCTATTCCCTTTCATTTCTCCCAATTTCGGGGGAAATGAAAGTTTGAGGTTTTAAGGGAATAGAAAGGAATGAGCGTTCTCTCCTATCCATTCCATTCTCTCCCACTTAAACTCTCAAATAAGGGAATGAACTTTTCATTCTCTCCATTAAAACTCACAAACAAGGAAAAAGAAAAATATTATAAAATTATTTTTTTTATTCATTTTCATTCCATTCCATTCCCTCCTCCCAAATGAGGCATAAATATCTTTAAATTTCAAAAGGTAAAATCCAAATATTGAAATTTCAAGATGTAAAATTCATCACCTCAAATTTTAGGGTTGTAATTTACCATTTGCCCTTAGTTTTAAACACACACATAAAAGTAATTAAAATAGTGACTTTGAAGTCATTATTTTTTAAACTTATGAAGTAATTCAATTACTTCTACCAAAAAAAAAAAAAAAGTAATTAAATTGCTTTTTGCATGTTTGTAAAATAAAGCGTGTACAAGAAGTTTAACCCCAAAAAAAAAAATGTTCTGATGGCTGGTCAAAGTCGTATATATGATTTTTTTTTTTTCCTTTTCATTTTCAATGACCTCTTTTGAAGTAAATTATAATGCTGATTCATCTAGCCACTTCTCATGGTCCCATCCCAACTTTTTGTCTTGAAGTTAATGAGACGAGACTTTTTTCACTTCTATAAACAAGTCCGGATTTCTGCATCAATGTTCATAAAAAATAATAATAATAATAATTCCTACATCAATGATCAAAGTTGTGAATTGTTTTTTATTCGAGAAATTTCGCAAGACTGCATTTGTTAATTCTTGTATGTTTCCCTAGCTAACAACCTCGGTGTCACAAAAGTCATATGATCAAAATATCAAATTATGAAATAGGGCCCTAACAACCATGTTTTTGTCATTAATAAGTGATCAGCGCTAATGTTCTCAGTAATTTTTTTTTTTTTTTTTATTTATTATATTGTGAACTGCGCTAGTGAGGGACTATTTGATTGTTAAGTGCTCTAACGTGGGATTCAACAAAATAGGTAACTTTAACCCCAAAGGTAACGAGTATTAAAGTTTAGTTGGCATTTTTAGTGTTTTTAACTCTAGTATAATTCAAATTTGTCTCTCAACTATCAAATTATCAGGAAAAAAAAAAAAAAAAAACCCACAAACTATAACTGATATCCTAACCTTCCATGGACTCTGTTACACCAACTTCTTCATTTTCTTTTTAATCAAGTATTTTGTTTGTTGGTTTGTTTGTTTTGAATACAGATAATAATTATGATAAAATCTGGTCGATAATTAATACAAACACATACCAACAAGAAATGGAATCCAAACAGTCCGGGCCTGCCATATGAGATACATATATAGTATATCATATTTGGCTGTCTTTACAACACCGGGTGAGGGGTCAGTTCAAAGCATACGGAAAGTACAGTAAATATATAAATATAAATAAGCAATATTTAAAAAGAAAAAAAAAAAAAAACAAAATTGAACGAAATCAATTAGGCTCAAATTCTAAGATTATCTCCGTTAGGAGACTAGATTTGGTCCGAATTCAATTTATCAAAATTAACTAAAAAAAAGCCGCACACACATGTTTATGATTCGACTTGTGATTCATGTTTAAAACTTAATTTAGTGATACATGGTAAAGGGAAATTCTAAGGTACCCCTACTATTTTTTGTGGGTATGGTACTTGTTAGGTTCTAAAAATTTTGAACAATTTTCAAATCGTGTACACAAACTTTTCTAGATATAGATCCTAGAGTCTATAGGTATTATTAAACAATGATCAAGGTGATACAAGTCAAGATTCAATAATATACAAGCTGCAGAGTGAACAATTTTCAAATCGTGTACACAAACTTTTCTAGATATATCCTAGAGTCTATAGGTATTATTAAACAATGATCAAGGTGATACAAGTCAAGATTCAATTTGCAGAAAGAAGAGTTTAGAAACTGCCTGGTTTGACCGATCAAGAAACAGGCTCGACTGATCGAAACACGTATCTGCATAATTCTGTTTCAGCCCACAACTCTACTTAAACGTATTGGGTTTCAAGTAAAAACTACTAGTATATAAAGAATTTTGTCTGATGATCATATCATTGTGTTCTTTATTTTCCGCTGCTTTGTATGATATGATTGTTTTGTTTTAACCTAGATTTGAATAATAAAGTTACAGTGTTTCGCTAAAACACGTGTAGATTTTAACTATGAAAAGTCATACCATATAACACAATCACACCAATTAATTACAAAACTATATATCCAAAGGCTTAAAAAAAAATTCGCCTTTCTCCTATCACTAAACCTCTGTTCGATGGTTCCTCAAAAAAAAAATAAAAAAAAAACCTCCGTTCAAATTCCTTTCAATATCTTTCACTCTACTTTGTGATTAGGGAAAACAAAAACTTTGATTGATGTATGTCCATAGTTTGCAATTAAGGAAAAAAAAATAAAAAATCTTTGGTGCAGTTACACTAAAACGAAAATTAGACTTCACCATCTTGATTTTGAAGAAGTAAGATGAGTCTCCTCTGCCTATTAACAATTCCTCCGACGAGGTTATTATTCATTCTCCAACTTTTTCCCCACAAATTAGATCTGTTATATGTTTCAAACTTTTACAATTACAGTTGGGTTTGGTTCCAGAAATTAGAGTTAAGGAATTCAAAATTTTGATATGTGACTATTTTATTAGATATTTTCAATAATGGGTTTGTTTGAATTTGTCTCTTTTGGATTTAAAACATTCAATTTTTTTCTCTGTGGAGATGAATTGGAATCTTTCTTCAATTTGGAGTCTCTAATTTCATCAAAGCAAAGGTACCAATTTCTTTTCCTAATATTCTCCTAACTTTACCTCTCTTACATGTTCTATTTTTTGTAAGGGGGATTGAAATTGTGGGATTTTGAAATCTGAAAATATTTTGTTATTTTGTTTATACATTGTAGATTTTAGACAATATTTTTTTAAAAGATACTTTTAAGTCATGATTTTTTTTTTTTTTTTTTTTTTTTGATGTTGGGTTTTTCTAGGTTTTGCATGTTTTAAATTGTTAAATCTGAAAGTATAATGTTCTTTGTACAAAATTGATTACTTTGTATGTTATGGTAGAGAATAATTTTCTCAGAGATTTCTAAGTGTTGGTTTTGGTGTTTACTGTATTTGGATTTTTGGGTTTTTCATGTTGTATGCCATTCTTGAAAATTCATTGAAAATCCTTTTAGTACTAAGAAACAAAAGTGAAACAATAGTAAAAGGAATTGCAACTAGTTTTGAAGGTTTTAAATTGTTTAGTTTAAATTAAATTTGTTAGTTTACTTTGCTAATCTGTGAATTGTGGTGATAAGTAGAGAATTGCAACCAGTTATGAGATTTAAATAAAATGAAATTTCAGCAAGTTGAGATGATTAGTAGAGCATCTGTCATGCAGTCACATGAGAAAATCAGTAATTCAAGGCTTTATATAGTACTTAACTCAATTGAGATATTTCTTTTCAATTTATGAATGATGGAAGTATTTATTTTGCCTAATTTATAGTGTAATGTACCAAGTTTCTTTAGTCAATTTTCTTAATCCTCTTATACTATTAAGGTCTATTTTGGAAGATAATTATGGGTGGAAAAAGCTTATAAATAAAGGGGTTCACACATTGAAGTAGCCACAATATCGGTTTATGTCTTTAGTAAATTATGGTATATGGTTTTGCTATATTTTGAAAGTACTACAATTTGCTAGTGGGCATGATATTCTGTTTTTGTTTTAGACCTTTTAGGTATTTGGGTTACATTAGGTTCTAATTTGATTTTTTTATTCAATTTAGCTTCTCCGTATACTAAAAACTTTTGCGAGTATTTGATTCAATTAATTTTGTGTTTGATTTTGGTTTAGTTTTAGGGTATTTATAATTGGTTTTGGATAATCAAGGTTTAGAAATCTTGAAAGCATTAATTAATGTGTCTAATGTTCGGTTCATCTTTATTGCCGCAATTGTTCACTTCTAGAGGATTTTTTTTTTTTTTTTTTGATAATCCACTTATAGAGGACTTTATAATAGTTATTTTTCCACATAAATTTGAGAAGAGTTATATGAATTTCTCAAAATTGGCTCTTTAAACGAAAGATGGCAGTGTATTGCGGCACGATTTTAAGCCAAAAGAAGAGTTAAATAGACCTGTTCTAATAGATGGGTTCGTGCTTTGCACCCGTCTCCTCTCTCTGGCATCTGCTATTTGTATTTGTGCTCTTCCCCCATCTCGTCTTTGCAGCATATACGGAAGGTCCGCATCATCTCATTGTTTCTTCTCCTATTCGAATTAGCATCTTCAATCTTCAATATATTAATGTTTTAACTTAAAATCTAATGCTTATACTTCAATTGTTTTTCTTCTTGAAATACTCTCTATGCAGTTTATGAAATACTCTTTGTGCAGTTTAGAGTTTATAAATACAAAAATCCATAGAAAAAGTAATGAGAGAGAGAGAGAGAGAAATGGTAGTAAGGCACAAAGGGAATGACATAGAGATAAATCTCAGACCACCACCACAGTTGGTCTCCAACCACTAAAAATTGAGCATTAAGTATGATTTATGTTTGGGTATTTGGCTGGATTTAGGCATTTGGGTTAGATTTGGTTTTGATTCAGGTATTTGGGTTAGAAAATTAGAATTTGTTTAGTTTGAGTATTTGTTTTTGTTTTGGATATTAGGAATTGAATTGGCTTTGGGGTTGTTCAATAATTAAGTTTACAATCTGGATAGTGAGGGGACAAAAGAATTCAAAGCGTGGCCAATGTTGCAAATCATATCTTCTTTGCTGGATACTGCTTCTCTACCTACAACAATTTGTCACTAAACATGCATTTATACTTTTATGTCTTTCTTATAGGACATCTATTGGATATTTCTTTACAAATGTCTTTTTTTATTTTTCTAAAAATATAATTGCTTAAGTGTATATTGTCATGATCAACACAAAGATTAACTAATCTTTCAGATGACTCCTGGAGGAAGTGAATCCAACTCTTAAAATTTGTGTTTCTCCTCAAAAAATCTAAACAAGTGTGCATTATCAAGGATTGATTTATTTATGTACAACTTGCCCAGTTTTGAAACTCATGGATATATGACAAACATAAGGATACAATTGAGTGTTTGGTGATAGATGATTTTATATAGTTCTTGACAATTTTTTTTTTTTTTTGTAGTTCCATTAATGCTTATAATAGGATGAAAAATAAAATAGTTGGGTATATTTCTAATTAATTAGCTATAGGAAAACAATTTTGATTACTTTTTCCAGTTTAGTGGTACTATCTTAATATCTTTTGGTTAATTTTTTGTTTATAGTTTGTGAAATTTCTTTTGCTAAAGATTTATATGGTAGTAGTATGTTTGGTTTATTGCTTTAGCATGAACCTACAATTCTTTCATATGACTTTTAATTTTACTTCCATTGCTTCAACCTTTCCCTATAATTAAGGCTGTGATGGCACATAAGGAAATTTCTGCTACACTTACAATTTGAAAGTTACAACATACCGCACGTTACACCATTTGAGACATTATATTTTAACTGTTTATTGTACAACCTACACAGTTTAAAACAGAAAACACGGTTATATTAGAGAGAGAGAGAGAGAGAGAGAGAGAGAATGAGATGATTAGGCACATAGAGTGGAGAGAGTGGAGAGAGAGAAAAAAACTGAGAAATTTGCCCTCAACTGCGTCAAGCGACAGTCCAGGCCTCTGCCATCGTCAAACCCATTCCCTCTACAGGTATAGTCTTTGTTTTTTTTTTTTTTTTTTTTTTTTTTTAATTTGGGATCAAATCTGATTTATGTCTGGGTATTTTGACTAGATTGGATTGCATTAAGTTGTTTGGCTTAGATTTGGTTTTGTATAAGGAATTTGGATTAAGAATGGTTTTTAATATCCGTTATTTGAGTTGGATTTGGTTTTCCTTTGGGATATTTGGGTTCAATTTGTTTGGAGTATATCTCTACACTTTAAAGCTTTCATTTTATTTATTCTGTTTTAAATTTTTTGTTGAAACATTTTTTCCCTATATAATTTCGTTTCCCATGTTTCTTTTCTAGCATTGTTATCAAGTTTTTCCAGTATATACTTCTCTGTATTAGATTTTTTCCCCATATGGTTCACATATCATAGTGATTGTGTCAATTTTATTTTTAAATTGTATTTCGTTGGTATACACACACTTTGTAATGTAGAATGAGGTTGGCCATATTTGATCAATAGGGCTAAGATTGCAAACTTTGCATCTGAATTGGATTTTCATTCCTATTTATTGATAATAGATGAAAACAAATACATATAAGACAGCCCTGAAATCCAAATACAGAGGAAATAAGAAGCTGAAAACAGAAAGAACAAGAAGCTGAATGCAGTAGAGAAGTACAGACCAATAGGTATGCAAAGAGAAATTTAGAGTAACAAGTATGCAAATTGCAGAAAATACAGACCAACAAGTATGCAGAGAAATACAGACCATGACAAATATTTTTAGATGTCAAATATGTTAGGTTCTAAGGATTTAGGATCTAAATGTATTAGAACTTCAATGTGTAATGTTGGCAAACCATGATCAAAACTTAGAGTCTAGATTTAGGTTGCTCAAAGTGATTTATGTGTAAAGTTGTAATCGAGTAATTGCAGAAAATTATTGTTCAATTTATGCAAGGCTCGATTGATCGAAAATTAGGCTCGATCGATCGAAGATCGTGCAGTTTTTTTTTTTTTTTTGTAGAATTTCCAACTCAGCCCAAGCCCATATGACGTGTAGGGTTTTATGTTTTACTTTAAGTATAAAAGGAAAAACCCTAGCCACGTTTTAGTTGTTGTTGATATGCTATACGTGTGAATTTCTTGTGAGATCTAGAGGTGTTTTCCTTCATACATACTTAGGGTTATCAAGATCAAAATTGATGTCTAGAGCTTGGTGATCGCTTTAGTTGCTGCATAAAGAGCTTAAAGAAAAACACAAGTGGGAGTAGTTGTGGTTGCTGTGAATCCAAGAAAGAAGTAATCCGCCGTGGACTCAGAGTTATCACGTGGTCGTGGTAGTAAGTTTTCTACTCGAGGTAGCAATAGGATGTAAGTGGTCTAAGTTGCTATTGTAAAACTTTAATTCTTTCATAGTGGATCTGTTTTACATTGAGGATAGCTAGGTTAAATCATTCCCAAGTTTTTTACCGATTTGGTTTTTCAAGGTTATCATAGCGTTGTGTTCTTTATTTTTCGCATTGTTTATATGATATGATTTACTTGTGTTAACCTAGATTTTGAATAATTTACCTAAGTAATCGCTTGGCTATATAACTAGGTTAAACAACTTGTGTTTTAAGGGGTCTAAAAACGTACAAGTGGTATCAGAGCAAGTTAGCTTTAGTATTTAGATCCTTTGCTCTAAAAGTTGATCCTTGACCCCTGTTGTCATGGAACACGGTCACTCTCTTGTGATCCCACCTCATTTTGATGGGAACAACTATACCTATTGGAAAGTAAGGATGAAAGCATTCCTGAAATCTATAGATGAGAGAGTCTGGAATTTCGTTGAATACAGATGAGAGAAGCCCACTTCTCTTGTTAGTGAGTGGCAAACTTTTGAGAAAGAAGTAACCGCTTTTAATAGAAAAGCCATGAATGCTATTTATAATGCTATTTATAATGCCATTTCTATGGAGGAATTCAAGAGAATCTTTAATATTGAGGTTGCTCATACTGCATGGAATATTCTCCAAACTGTGCATAAAGGCACAAAGGTAGTTAAGATTAACCAACTACAGTAGTTAACTACTAGATTTGAAAGTATTAGAATGTCTGATGATGAATGTTTTGATAAATTCTATGCTAAACTGAATGATATTGTTAACTCTACTTATAATTTGGGTGAAATCTATGATCAACCTAAGATTGTTAGGAAGATACTTAGATTCTTGACTGAGGACTTTAGACCCAAAGTGACTGCCATTACTAAAAGCAAGGCTGTGGACTCCATTCCTGTTGATGAATTTATAGGATCTCTCTAGTCCTATGTGTTGGACCTACCTAAGACAAACAAATCCAAATCAATGGCTCTTAAGTCTGTTGATAATGTTGATGGGAATGGATTTAATGATAAACTTTCTGCTACAAAGATTGCATACCTTGCCAAGAACTTTAAAAACTTTCTTAGGAACAATAACAAATGGGCAAGAGGTAAAAACGATGCTAAACCTATGAATTTTATGAGGAATGAACCCACTAAAGTGAACAATACTAATAAACCTAAAGAGAAAGTAGGTCAAACCTCTAATATTTCTATGGGTCAACAATGTTTTGGTTGTCAAGGGTATGGTCATGTGAAATCAAAATGTCCTACATTCTTAAGATCAAATGGTAAAGCTATGGCTATAACCCTTAGTGATGATGAAGTTTCTGATCATGAGTCTGGTAGTGATGAGGATGGAAACTTCATTGCTTTCACAGCTACTATTGATGAAAGTGTTGTGGTTGATGAGAACCCTTCTAATGGGGAACAATCTAAGAATGCTGATTTGTAAGAAGCCTATAATAAACTTTGCAAGGTTATTACAAAGGATACTATGAATGTTGATTTAGGTTTATGGAAAATTGCTTCTCTTGAACTTGATAAGAAAATTTTGCTCTTGAAATTGTTTGATGTTAATGAATTGCTTGATAAGGTGAAGACTGAGAACATGTTGTTGCTTGATAAAATTAAGAATTTGGAACTTGAATTATCTATTGCTAGAGAACAAACAAATAGGTTTCCTAGTTCCAAACTTAAACACATGTTGAGTATTCAGAAATCTCCCTTAGACGAATCTAGTCTAGGTTTTGAAGATAGCATCTCTGTGCCTAAGACTCAGTCCACAAACTTTGTTTCTTCTTTTGAGCCTCCTGTGAGTGAGATTGTCAAACCAGTAGAAGTTACATCTCCTAGGAAGACTAGGGTTGATCTTAAAGAGTCTAAGCCTAAAAATCCTACTATTCTTAAGGATAAGGAGCATGATAAACCTTTATGGGTTTTTCATTTTTGTGGAAAGACTAGACATATTCGTTCAAACTATTTCAAGTTGCAAGCTGCTAAGTGAGCAAATAAGCCAAAAGTATCTGTGCCTTAAGCACAAGATCCTATGGTACTTATTGGTGAGTTGGTAAAGGTTTTAAACTTTATTCCAATCCTGGAGTTACTCATCATTCTAATATGAATAATGTACATTTTTAGACCGCTTAAAACACAAGTTATTTAACCTAGTTATTTAGTCAAGTGATTACTTAGGTAAATTATTCAAAATCTAGGTTAAAATAAGTAAATCATATCATGTAAAAAATGTGAAAAATAAAGAATACAACGATAACCTAGGAAAACCAAACCGGTAAAAAACCTGGGAATGATTTAACCTATCTATCCTCAAGGTAAAACGGATCCACTATGAAAGAATTGAAGTTTTACTATAGCGACTTAGACCACTATCATCCTATTGCTACCTCGAGTAGAAAACTTACTACCACGACCACGTGACAGCTCCGAGTCCACGGACTACTTCTTTCTTGGATTCACAGCAACCATAACTACTCCCACTTGTGTTTTTCTTTAAGCTCTTTATGTAGCAACTGAAGCGATCACCAAGCTCTCGACATCAATCTTGATCTTGATAACCCTAAGTATGTATGAAGGCAAACACCTCTAGATCTCACAAGAGATTCACACACATAGCATATCATCTACCTTAAAACGTGGCTAGGATTTTTCCTTTTATACTTAAGGCAAAACATAAAACCCTACATGTCATATGAGCTTGGGCTGAGTTGAAAATTCTATAGAAAAAACAATCTGCACGAGTTTCGATTGATCGAGCCTTGTAGAAATTGAACAGTAATTTTCTGCAATTACTCGATTCCAATTTTACACATAAATCACTTTGAGTAGCCTAAATCTAGACTCTAAGTTTTGGTCATGGTTTGCCAACATTACACATTGAAGTTCTAATACATTTAGATCCTAAATCCTTAGAACCTAAGAAATAATAACTCCAATGCAAGAGTTGCATCTAAAAAGTTTTGGATGCAAAAGGCTCGATCTAATTGAGTCTTTCTGATATGGTCCTTGTGCTTCATTTCTCAATTCTTTGTGACCATTCTTCTTTGTTGTTTTTGTTTTCTTTGTTTTTAGGATTTGCATTGCATAACATTCATGCATTTCATGCTGGGTTTTTTTTTTTTTTTTTTTTTTTTTTTTTTTTAGGAAAAGGAAGTAAAAATGTGTTTTGCTTTATTTTTCTTGGATTTGAAATCAAGGTTGGTCATATTATCTTTATATAACATGTTTATATCCCTTGTTAAGCTTGGATGAGCTTATTTTATTGCACCTTATTAGTTTTATCTTTGAAGTGCATGTTGTGTGGGAGTTGTTTATAGTTATTAATCACATGATCTTGATCTTGAAGTCACATGCTTTTGATTGTAAGGACTAAAAAATCCTAAGAGAAATGAATAAATAACCATCTCACCACTGTTTACTAGCCAATCATGAACACCTTAGTGCATATTATATGATTTTGTATTCGAGAAAGTGTAGCACATGCACAAAAAGAATATAAGGTGTAGCCTTGGCTTATAATAATAAAATTGGTGTGTACATTATTGGGATATAATAAATTCAAATTGAAATAAAATTGGTGTATACATTATGAGGCAAAACAAGAAACTTACATGATTGCAAACTTGTTTTCTAGGAGATGTGAGAGTTATATGATGTAACTCTTTAGGTGATAGTCACTTTCAAACTTATGTGATGAATTTTGTAGAAAGAGTGATTGATCACTATTTACTTATCACCTCACATGTATCTCAAGTTATTCTAGTTACACACACTACACAAGTTATTCTTTGCTAAACTTAGTACATTATAATGTGTGTGATCTTGTTGTGGCCATCTAAGATTAAAATTTCCTTGATTTTAATGCAAAATATGTTTAGTGTTTGAACTTTGAGGACAAATTGATTGAAAATCTTGTTTTTGGAAGATCTGGGTTGAATTCAAGTGTTTTTGAAAAAAATTTCATCTCATACTCATGCATTTTATTCATAAAACATTGTGCTTTGAGGAGATTCTGCATTAAAATGCTCTGTTTTTCAAAAATATGTTTTTTCCAGATTTTCGATCAATCGAACCTGTTGCTTGACTGATCGAAAATGCGATAAAAATTTTGGTTACAATCTGCCTGACTCAATCGGTGCTCGATTGGTGCTGGATCGATTGAAATTGATTTCCGATCAATCGAATCTAATTTTTGACCGATCAAAAATCGTTCAAAGAGTTTTTTAAACAAGCTTTTCTCACGTGTTCTTCAGTTTATTCAAACTTTTCAAAAAGCTTTTTCTCTCTCTCTTTCTTTGTCTGATCCAGTTCAAGTCAATTTTTGTCGTTTTCTTCTTATTTTTTCTCAAGGTTTTTCTTCTTCAAGTGTCGATAAGACCTTTCTACCCCTTCTTTTTCATTTTATTCACATATTTCATGCATTTTAAGGGAAATTTTCGGACCTATAAAAATTTGGGGTTTTTGATTTTTGAGTTGGTTTCTTTTGAAATTGATCACTGGGTTTTTGTTCTTAGATGTTGTAAACATGTTTCCCATGCATTAATTTGATCAATTTGGTGATTTGAGGAGAATTTGAAATTCTAGGGCTTGAAACTACATGAAATTGAGGATTTTGTTCAATTGGGCTGTAATTGGTTAAATTGACTTGTGAAAATGATTGATTATGTCATTATATGATGATTTCTATCTAGTGTAATGATTAATTACTCAATTTGGTTAATTTTTTGAAAGTGGGTTTTTTAAAATTTGGGGTTTTTGTTCTAAAACTCTGTGTTCAAGTCAAATTCTTTGTTTTTAAAGTTTAATTGAATGGTTCTCAATGCATTAGAGCATGCATCATTTGTTTATTCTGTTCATGCATCATATAGATTGATATTTTCTATTGTTGTTTTCTCTCTAACCTTGTCTGATGCTATCTGCCCTTGGTTTTCTTTGTTTTCTTTCTTTGGTTTTTGTTTTGGTCTTTCTTCTCCTTTCCTTAACATCATGGTTAGGAAAACTAGAGCCAATCAGAAAAACACCTCAACCTCTACCCCAACCTTTGATAGTGAGCGGTTTCAGTTTGAGAAAAACCAAGAAGCCTATGAGAAGTTGAACATATTTAGGTCTGTGTGGGCTGAGAGGAAAGTTGTGTTAGATGAGTTAGACTCAAAAATTAGGAGGAACTTTGAGCGTAGGGGTTGGTTACCTTTGTTGGAAATTTCTCATCCTTCTCCGACTGCCTTGATTAGAGAGTTCTATTCGAACCTTTTTGTCCACTCCGATGATTCCAACAATCACTATGTGATGAGCTGAATAAGGGGTGAAGAGTATATCATTACTCCTTTTGTAGTGGCCTCTACTCTTGGGGTACCTTTGGTACGACAGCCAATCTACCCTTATGATGAGACCCCTCCTCTTGATGACATTATGTCGTATCTCACTAGTTCTTCCATTCAGTGGGGTATTGATCCTTGGATTACCTCACATGAGCTTACTAAGATTCATTATTTGTTTTTCCGGATTTCTTGTCATTCTATCTGGCCCATCTCTCACTTGCACACCATTCCTATTAAGAGATGTGCATTTTTGTATGCCCTTGTGACTGATACTCCTATGAGTTTTCCTACTCTTTTTATTCGATCCTTAGTTGAGGTTCATAGGAGTAGTTCTACAGCACATGGTCATTTCTTCCCTGTTTTTATACATTGGATTTTGTTACATCTAGGATTAGATGAGTTTCCTGCTTCTAAGCCCGTATATATTATAGCTCCTATAGGTGCCACCTTCCTTAGGCAGAGAGCAACTCAGATGAAAGCTAGCTCTAAATGCCCTGGAGTAGAGTCTTCCTTTGGTGCTGCACCTCCTCCTCCTCCTTCTTCAGGTCATCCCACAGCTGAGGAGTATGTCGATCTCACTGTTGCAGTTGATCCTCCACCTTCTACTTTGGGTGATTCTAGCATTCGGAGTATGTTGGTGATCAGTGCAAAACTGCAAGTGCACAGTATCGTAGTTTTATAGTATAGTGATGAGAAGAGTATCGTCCTCAAGGATTGGTAACTTACTTTTGACAAATACCAAAATTATGCTAATCTCGATTTTATCTAGAGAAGTCACTAAAGTTTTTGCAATTGGAATTCAAAATAAAATCAATTTAAATAAAAGATACGCTGAGGAAAAGAAAGATGTTGCTTGAAAATCAACTTAATGAGAAAGAAACTACTAGGAAATCGATTTCACCTAATCCCTCACTATACTTTACTCATCTAGCTAATTTAATCTAACCCTCTCTGTTTGTTAGCAATCTCCAAACTCATCCAAAAGTCTCTTTCGACAGTCAATTGGAAACATTCTTGTTCATCATTTTACACAAGAGTATGCAATTTAATAAAGCAAGAAAGCATTAAGACCAACAATTTTAATACTACATAAGTTCATACAAGTCTTTCGATCTCTATATTTACCTATGCTGAAATATTCAAGATCTATCCTATAATTCCCTCTTTCAACAGCAAATCACAAGATTAAAATCATCTAATTAATGGCCAATTAATTAGAAGCAATAAGCTTAGAATAAATCAGACAGACATGAAGAGAATTTGTTCAAATTAACAAAGAAAAGCAAGCATAGTTTGGAACTAGATTACATCGTTTTCCTAGAATAAAGAAAATTTAGTTCATGCTAAAAATTAAATTCAACATGAAAAAATTCACCATAATTTTTATGAGAAGATTTGAAGGAAAAAATGAACGCAAAAGAATCTCTTTCAGTGTCTTTTCTGCTTCAGCGCCTCCTTTCTGCTTCAGCCCTCTTTTATGCTTTAGCGCTCCTTTCTTCTTGTTTCTGTTCAGCGCCTCTTGCTTTTTTGTTTCTGTTCAGCGCCTCTTTCTTTTCTCCAGCCCTCACTTTTTCTTTTCTTTAGACGTGTTGCCCTTTTTTCAGCCCAAAATACTTTTTCAGCCCAAAACGTTTTTCAGCCCAAGATACTTTTTCAGTCCAAAACGTTTTTGGTTCAGCGTCTCCTTCTTTTCTTCCTTTTCAGCGCCTCTTTTCTTTCTTTTAACGTGTTGCCCTTTTAGTTCAGCACCTCTTTTCTTTTGTGCGTGCCTCCTTCTCTGTTCCTCGCCAACTTCTAAGGCCATAAAGAAATCTTCCTTTGGTTCCGTTTATCCAAGATCCAATATTCTCTCTAGCTGCTTCACATCTCTTTTATTTGATTAAATCTTTATTTTCTTCAAATCTGGAATAAAATTTAAATAACAAAATTCAAGTCTAAAATCAACAAAATAATTAAAATTAGACTAAAGTTTAAAGTTGAGAAGTGATAAATTACACTCAATTATGCAAGTCATCAGTTGGATACCGTCATGACCATTCAAGCGGCTCATGGTTAGCTTTTGGTGGATGTACTCACGAAGCTTCAGGCCTTGCGTGTGGATTTGGTGAGCATTCGACGGTCCCCTCCACCACCTCCTTTTGATGATGAGTCTTGATTACCCTTTGGCAATTTGTCACAAAAAGGGGGAGTACATATGGATGGAGATAGGGGGAGTTTTTGTTTTTTTGGAGGCTTGGAGCTTTAGATTGTATCTAGGTGCTTCATCTTGTATTTATTTTTTTTGGCTCTTGATGTATTTATTTTTTATGGGATGTATATGTTAGGGGGAGACATTATGTTTTTTATATCTTTTATTGTTTCTTGTTTCACATGTGCTATACTAATTATTGATTTATATTATGAGGTTATTCATGATATATGTCTTTTATTTTCTGTTTTGTGAAATCAAGAATTTATTTTGTTTACTTGTATTTTCCACACATGCGTTTATGTGTTTGTTGAGTGTTTCAGGAATATACAGGTTGATTCAGTTGTGCTGCTGTCTACATTGGCAACTGATAGATAGTAATTAGGTTGAATTGTTTTTCGGTATTTTATTGTAATGGGCTGTTTTGTAACTTTGAGCATTTTTATTTTTGTTATGTGTTAGGTTCTAAGGATTTAGGATCTAAATGCATTAGAACTTCAATGTGTAATGTTGGCAAACCATGATCAAAACTTAAAGTCTAGATTTAGGCTGCTTAAAGTGATTTATGTGTAAAGTTGGAATTGAGTAATTGCAAAAAATTACTGTTCTACAAGGCTCGATCAATCGAAAATTAGACTCGATCGATCGAAGCTTGTGCAAAATGTTTTTTTTTTACAGAATTTCCAACTCAGCCCAAGCACATATGATGTGTAGGGTTTTATGTTTTGACTTAAGTATAAAAGGAAAAACCTTAGCCACGTTTTAGTTGTTGTTGATATGCTGTATGTGTAAATCTCTTGTGAGGTCTAGAGTTGTTTTCCTTTATACATACTTAGGGTTATCAAGATCAAGATTGATGTCGAAAGCTTGTGATCACTTCAGTTGCTGCATAAAGAGCTTAAAGAAAAACACAAGTGGGAGTACTTGTGGTTGCTGTGAATCCAAGAAAGAAGTAGTCCGTGGACTCGGAGCTGTCACGTGATCGTGGTAGTAAATTTTCTACTCGAGGTAGTAATAGGATGTTAGTGGTCTAAATCGCTATTGTAAAACTTCAATTCTTTCATAGTGGATCTTTTTTACCTTGAGGATAACTAGGTTAAATCCTCCCCAAGTTTTTTACTGGTTTGGTTTTCCTGAGTTATCATATCGTTGTGTTCTTTATTTTCCGCATTGTTTATATGATATGATTTACTTGTGTTAACCTAGATTTTGAATAATTTACCTAAGTAATCACTTGGCTAAATAACTAGGTTAAATAACTTGTGTTTTAAGGGGTCTAAAAACGTACAAAATATTTGAGCTTCGAGTCCCAATATTTATTTATTTCAAATATTTGTTTAATGATGTGCTCCACTTGTTTTTTGAAAGAATTGAATCAATAAAATTTTCAAAAATCGTTGTTTCCTTTAAGACATGAGTTTAAGAATATGAACAATTTAAAGAACCCTTTACTCTTTCGCTATGGAATTGTTGTTTTAAATTTTAATGCGTTATCCTTCCTTATTTATCCATTCATATGCATTTAGTTTCTTGATCTTTTCATGTTTGATGCATCTTAATTTGTTATAATATTTTACTATCTTGGAGGGTTAGTCATGTTGTTCAAGTGTTTTCTACTAGAGTCACTTAGTACATTCTCATGTTTGTAAGATTTCAATTTAATTTTTTAAAGTATAGAATTTTAAAATCTTTCACTGGGTGAATTTCTAAATGCTGCTCAATGACATTTTGTGTTTGTAAAGGCAGTCAAAAATCAAACAAAGAGGTACTTAAGAAGATTTTTGAAAGCGTGAGAAGGTTTATTTACACCAAGGACCGTGAGCAAGTCCAAGGACGAGGCTTTAGGCTTTACTTTTTTGGAGTAACATTTGAATTTCATAATTAATTGTTTTGTTTTGATGCTAAGCAAAAAAGTGAAGTTACCATGTCAGCTTTTCTATTTATATAAATTGATAGTTTTGTTTGATTGAACTTGGATCATTTGAAGGTTTTTTTTTTTTTTTCTTGACAATTTTCTTTACTAGGATGTGTTACAATTGAAACTTAATGTATATTTCCCTTTATCTCAATTTTCTTTACTAAATTTGCTGTGAAAAAAATGTTTTCTTTTAGACTTATATTGACATTGACTTGACTTAATTTCAATTCAATTTATTTTCCATTTTTATAATTATTAAATCTTTGCTGTGAAGTGTCATAGTCACTGGGTTTTTTCCCCCATTAATTTACATGTAAGGGTTTGCTGTAGCTTTAGCCACATTGTCTAAGGAAGTTAAAACACTTTAGTGAGAGTTCTGTTTTTGTTTATGTGTCTGTATGTATGTTTTATTCTTTGGTTGATTTATTAATTATTTCCCTTAATGTGCTATATTATAATAGGTTGATGTGCTATATCATAATAGGTTGATGTGCTATATCCTAATAGGTTGTTGGTGGTTGCTTTTTCATCATGATTAGAAGGTGAAGATAGAAATACCCTTATCAATACCTGTTGTGTCTTCGTCATTATCACAAGATGTAGATAGACTTCTATTTTTTTTTTCCAAACCTCATCTTGCTTAACAAACCTTATATTTATCTATTTGTACCACATATTTATCTATTGATTTTTTATGTATATAATTTTTATGTTAAGTTGTTCTATACAGCTATTTTAGAATTGTTATGAAATATTGTTTCTGTAAATAAAGTTTAACGTTGGTTTATTTTCACAATCAGTTAAATTATACAACATGCCCCAGAAGAATTTTAATGTATTTCATTGTCTTCTAATAAGTAAAATGACCTCGTGCATTGCGTGGGTTTAACGCTAGTTTAATATAAGTGCCAAGACTGCCAAGTAATGTCATTGTCTTTTTCTTTTCTTTTTTTGGGAGAAACAAGTAGTGCCTTTTACTTAAACTAAAGCACTCATATTGTGTGTGTGTGTGTGTGTGTGTGAAGCATTTGACTTTTTATTGACTTTGACATATTAGCTTTGCAAGCCTGATAAATTTACACCTCAATATGCAACATGTATCAAGAAGCAAATTTTTGCAACACGGGTTAATGGTTAAAGGTGAACAACAATTAAATCCTATCTATACTTAGCATTCTCCCTTTTCATATTACCACTGATCTAGAACAAATCGCCATGGACTTTCTAGACTCCCAAGCATGCCTAAAATCGCGCAAGGCAAAAAAAATTAGTAGAAATCATTTGGGCGATGGAGTCAAAATTGCATGAAATTTAATTTGGCAAGGTGAAGGGAAACGTTCTTCTGAGAAATAGTCGTTCCTTTGCCATGATGTACCCCTTGATTTTGGCGAATTCCCCCGTTTAAGCCCCGAAAATTATTATTTGGTCATTTATAGTAATTTTTGTCTTTTTGCTCCAAATTTAGAATAAAGTCCCGCTAATTTTGGGATACCCTTAAGGTTAGTAGTATATAATTTTGCATTTAACTCAATTTTGTCATTTTTGGTAAATTTCGGTATTTTGCTACCTAATCTCGTAATTGGTGCGACTTAGGGTTTCAGACGTTTTCCTAATTGTCTTAAGATTTTACTTTCTCACTATTTATATGTTTTGTAGTTGTCAAAGGCAAAATAGATTATCATCAACAAAATTGCATAGTTTTTTTCCTCAAACTTTTCTTTGGTAGATTTCAGTTTATCACCTTGTAGATTCAAGGAACCCCTCGTGAATACAAGTTTTACTACACAAATATTAACAGTTTAGTTTTTGTCCATTAAAGAGAGTATCGTGTGTGCTTTTTTCAAGCTTCCGCGACATCAACCACCATTTGTGGAATGCTGTGCACATAGTATCTATGAGATTTAATACTGCAGACTTCTAACCAATCTTTACAATATCCATAGCTCTCACAAAATAGCAAAACATTGGTAAGAGAATACTACACACCAAAAATAATCCTTAGTTGCCTGCACATGCTCAGCTAACCAAATAGGGGTTGGTTGTTGTGGTTTGTAATTGTGGAACTGTGGTTTTAGATGCGTACTCTTTACCTTAATTATGAGTTCAACAACTCAACTAAATCTATTCCAGGTTTCGTCACTGTACAGACTACAAAGCATTGTTTTTCTGATGGAAAGCAAGATTTGGAAGGTGCAAATTAATTGCGAAGACCCAGGATTGTTTCAGGCACTCTAAAGATTGCATCGATTGAACTGAGTTTGGCTTAATGGTTGAGGATTTAAAAATGATAATGGATAACTTCTTTGAAGTGTCTTTGCTTGAAATTAATAGAGCCTGTATTATGTACGTGTACGTATGATAACTGTTGTTTACTATTTTAAAAATATTTGAATTTATTTTACGGTATTATTTATTTAGGACAATTTTTAATTCTAAGTGGCGAATGTGTAAATTATTGAAAAAATTATCCATGAATGGTTTTTTTTTTTTTTTTTTTTGAAGAAACATTTCAAAGGTGAATTGCAGAATTTTGTCACCAAAAAAGACAAATTTGGATGTTATTGCATGTGTGAAACAATACTATTTACCAAATGAGAGTTATGACGTGTGACGATGCACCATATTATGGTGTGATCATCTATGACAAATATACACTAACAATTTGATGTTCCTAGAGAATGTAATTCCTTGAATCAAGCTTGATAGTCATTAGATTTGACATGTTAGAGAACAAGAAGAAAGGTGCAGAGTGTTTAAATTTGCAGTGGCATTTGAAGTAGAATTTACAGATTTAGAAGGCTTTGATATCATGTGAAAAACACGGCAGGATTAATGTTTGCTAATATCGAAACATTAATATATTAGAATATATTGGTATTGAAATACTCCAATATTATAGACAACCCAAAACAGCGGTCAAAACGAAATACAAAACTTTGATTAGAACCCCGCCTGTCATGGTTTAGACTTGAGAGCTTAATTTACTTACACATTTTTGTTCAAATGATAGAATGACCAATTATCTAGTAGAATTTGTAGTTAGACTTTGAAAGTTTTTTTTTTTTTTTTTTCCTTAAACTATTAAAAATATTTCATTATCTATCTTTAGACTTAAAAAAATTCCCTTTTTATTTCATTTTTATAGAATTATTTATCCATTTTTCACTGCTAAACTATTGAAAAAATTATCTAGAAAGTTAAAGAGAAAAAAAGAATTTCATACAAATTTTAGAGACGAAAATAATATTTTAACTTTATAGTGACGAAAGAAAACACTTTGTTACATGTATTATTGTCCTCACTTGTCCTAGTTAAATTTAAATCTTTCAACAAAAACATCCATATATATTATTTTATTTATTACACATTATATGAAAGTTTGAAGGACAGGCTTATGGTAGAGACACCAGCAAAACATAATAAATTCAATACCACCCCATCCAACCAAAAAAACCATGGAACATTGAAACAATAAAAGAAAATTAATTAAGACACAAAGCTATTTCTTCATGGCTTGGTAGCAGCCAAGGTGTTTCCAATGTCAATGACAAACCTGTATCTAACATCATTCTTAGCAAGAAACTCCATTGCGGTGTTCACATAATCCATTGAAACAACCTCAATGTCTGCCGTGATGCCATGTTTTGCTGCAAAGTCAATCATTTCTTGCGTCTCTTTCATTCCACCAATGCTACTCCCGGCAACCATCTTCCTTCCTGAATTTTTTTCCAAATCTTAGTAACTCTCTTAACTAATAATGAAAAATCTAAACAAAATTCTAATTAAGAGTAATCTTAATGGATGGAATTATTGGATAATCTTAAGATGGGGAAATTAAAACTTCTCTCCACCCTTTCCTAAGGCCAAAACTTATAAAACAATAAAGTAAAGAAATAAGAACAAGTAATACTAGTGATATTGTAATTAATTTAGACCATCGTGTACTCTTGGCCTAATGGTTATTCCATAAGTATAAGTATAAGTATTTGTGGGGTGAGAGGGGTAATAAAGATTGGGATTTAAGTTTCCAAAAAGGAACTTCACACACATATACACTTAGATTAGGTTAGAGTAAAATTCTTTCTTGTATAAAAAAAAAAAAAAAAGAATAAATGCATAATTCGACATTTATTTATTTATTTTATTAGTAAAATAATACTAATCACATTTATTATTATCTCGATTTTTACCCTTTTTTTTCTTGTAAAAATGGTAGAAAAAGCCTTTGCATTTTTCAGATGAAAAGTTGCAAAGCACAAAAAATGGTAATAATGGAAAATTTATCATGGTCTTAAATTCTTAATAAGCAATTACCCGAAATCAACGGAAACACTGGTAGCTCAAGTGGCTTGTCCGGTGCACCCACCATGACAAGCGTTCCATGGGACTTCAATAGACCAAGCAATGGTAAAATGGGGTGCACTGCAGAAACAGTATCAATGATACCATCCATTGTGTTCATGGCAGCCTGCACAAATTTAATATGTATCCATCATCGACACCCAATATCTCAAAGTACAACCATTATGAGCATGAGTTTAAAAGATGGAAAGTAATATAAGCTAAAAATATACCTGAATTTGGTCTGGATCACGGCTAACCAAAAAGGAATCAGCACCAAGATGTTCCAAAGCTTCATCCTTCTTGCTAGGTGAGGTACTAATTACAGTCACTTTAGCCCCAAAAGCCTTAGCAAATTTGACGGCTACATGACCAAGCCCACCTAAGCCCACAACCCCAATATGCTTACCATGTTGGGCTAGACCAAAGTGTTTCAGGGGACTATACACTGTGATCCCAGCACAGAGTAGTGGAGCACCAGAATCAAGTGGCATATTTTCTGGGAAATGAACTATGTAGTGCTCATTAGCAACCATTGTGTCTGAATAGCCACCATAGTTGAATGTTCCATCATGGTAAATGGAATTGTAAGTGAGTATCATTTTGGGACAGTAATTTTCAAGGTCATTTTTGCAGCTCTCGCAGGAGTGACATGCACCAACCATGCATCCTACGCCCACTTTGTCTCCAACTTTAACTTTATTCACCTTGCTCCCTACTTCTGTCACTTCCCCAACAATTTCGTGCCTTCGACACAAAAATTCCAATGTCAATTTTTACTTGTGAGATTTCAAAATATAAACTTTCTTGTTTCCATTCTCAAAGTTATGTTCATTATAAAACTTATCATATTGAACTATGATATATTACTTTTTTAAGATGTTTACAATTAATGTGTATTCTTATTCTTAGAAAATAATCTCTTTGTATAACATTTAAATTGTTATAATAATTTAAAAAATATATACATATATTCGTCCAACATTATCTCTTTTCTAATCGCATCGGCCGTTCGTTTTAAAATTGTTTAATCAGAATTTTTTTGATTTGGAACTTAGATGCATTAACCACACCACTTTCATCCATTGCTCTTGGAATATTATGATTGGAATTCAATGAACTTTTAAACTAAAAATCGAAGTATGTGATGCAAGCCTAAAGAAAAAGTTTGTCATTTATTATCTTTTATATTTGGAATAATGGAAAGAATTCTTTTATATTTATGTAATTTTGAGATTTTTATACATAAAAGAAAATTATATAAATGAATTTTTTTTTGTTTTTGCTAATCACATATCATGTGCTCAATGATTTACAAGTCATGTGAATATTATATATATATATATATATAACTTATTAGAAAACTTATTATAAAACTCAATGATTAACAATTTGACGAAAACTTATTAGAAAAAATTGTTTTGATTAAATCAAACCTAGCTCAATCATAGAGACGTAATCAAAAAAATTGAAAACTAATTAGTATAATAAGCAATGAAAAAAACTTGGAGATGAATTGTGAAAGTTTACAACAACAACAACAACATCCCAAAAAAAAAAAAAAAACCATATCATACTGAATTTAATACCTAGTATATTTTTCTATTGCTTTATATATATCATCATCATCATAATCACTTGACATATATTTTGAGAGGATTATGACTTAATTTGTTTCACTGTTGTCTATAGATATGCTTATATAACATAACTATTGAAAAAAATGAGGGGACTAAGTGTAATTTTCTTAAAAATTATGTATAACTATACCTATATATTGGTATAAAAAATTTAAAAATTTCAAAAAGCTTGGAGGTCCCTAGCCGAAAAAGTTTCTCTCCAAATTAGTTTGAAGAAAAACCCTTCAAAAATCCGCCAATATCTTTTTATTAGATGTGAATTTTAAAAAATTAAATTGTTAAATTACATATTCATATTATTTCCTCCATGCTAACAAAATTGCAAAAAAATCAAAAACTAATAGTTATGTCATCAATCAAATATTTCAATTTCAATTTCTTGTGATAAAAAATAATGCATAAAAAATAGGTTCATTAATCGAATAGTAAATAATATCTGATTTGAACGAAATTTGACATACACGTGAAAAATATAAAGAACATGCAATTTAACGGTTGGATTTTCAAAATTCACGTTCAATAAAAAAATATAAGTGCAGTTTAAAGAATTTCTCTCAAAATTAATTTGGAGAGAAGCCTTGTCCACCTTGATCTACCTAGCCTCCAAGAGGTTCCGTTATTGGATGGTTACATAGTTTAGATGGAAAAAGATGCAATGTTGTAAGTCAAAGTCCATGATATGTATTAAGTAAGAAAATACTTTTTAAAAAAAAATTGGCTTAATCACATCATATGTTATATTTTATAATAAAGTTGTGTACTGAAAGTATGATATGTATTAATTAAGAAAATACTTTTTTTTTTTTTTAAATTGGGTCGATCACATCATATGTTATATTTTATTATAAAGTTGTGTACTGAAAGTATGATATGTTTTAAGTAAGAAAATACTTTTTTTTAAAAATTGGGTCGATCACATCATATGTTATATTTTATAATAAAGTTGTGTACTGAAAGTTAAGATTGCATCAATTGATTTTTTTTTTCCAACCCTTCTCTAAAAAAAAAATGACTATCTTTTTTCAATGGAACGTAATTACTACACTGTCCTTGTGCCTAACGACTATCCTTTATTAAAGACTAAACAAATTTCATAATTTCACTATAGTTTATTGTGGTTTCAAATCATAACTTAAATTTTACAAAAGTTTCGATTAAAATAAAAAATCGATCACAATATTGAGCTAGACTGCAAGTACAACGTGTTCATGAAAAATTTTATTATTAAAACACAAAATTTTAAAAATAAATAGATAACAGAGTTTCACTTAGAGTAATTATTTTAATATGCTTATAATATGTCACATGATCTAAGGAGAGAAAAAAAAAATGAAATAAAAAAGGAGAAGGCATCACTTGTTGCAACCACAGTGTTTAGGACACAATTTTTATTATGTTATATTATATTTTCAAGTATGATGTGAACATCTTTCTCAAAAAAAGTATGATTTGAACATAAACTTATATAATGTATAATTTTATTGTGAATGTTAGATCACAATAAAAAAAAATGATTAATTAATATGTAATTTCACAATTTCTATACAATTTATTAATTAGAGTTCTATAATTTCACATGAAGAATTTATTGTTTTTGAATAAATTTTAGTCACAAATCACGTGATTTTTTTTATAAAAATAATTAGTTAATAGAGACTAATTGAGAGTGTGAATCAAAACGATTTAAAAGAGTTCTTGATTTAAATCTCAAGAGGTTGTATTAGTGGTTCTTAAAATCTCATTATATCAATAAAATCTTAGGCATATAAAGAAATAATCAAATATTCAAAAAAACCTAAATACCTTCGTCTATAAAAAAAAAGGTTCTTGATTTTTTTAAAATTTTAAGGTTTAATTTGAAATGATCCCAAGATATTGGCAAATTATTTAATTTATTCTCTCTATGTGCTAGTTTGGATAGCACTTATTAGTGCTGCGTCTGCGTTTCCTCAGTTTTTTTTTTTTTTTTCCTTTTCAGCCGCAATGGTTGACCCGTTCTTCTGTGAACAGTGCACATGTGCATTGTTCACAGGTCCCACAAACTCCACTTTTTATCAACTTTTTCATTAAAAATTGATCTCACAGTACTATTTACACATTTAAAAATTATTTTGCTACAGTATTTTCAGTTTTCAGTTTCAGCAAAATAAGTTCTATCCAAACAGACCCTATGATATATTACAATGGCATCCATTATCAACGTATCCATTTTGGATCTCATTAAAAAAAAATGTATCAATTTTAGATACTTATTTAAAAAAAAAAAAAAAAAAAAAAAAAAAAAAACAAACAAACAAACACAAAGAAAGATTCGTAAATTTTTAAGTACGGGAAAAGCCCAGAATTTTTTTTTTCTTCGCCGAAAGGAACAAACAGGACTGATAAATTTCAAAAATATTAGGAGTAAATATTTAAAATAAAATAAAAATTACCCAGGAACAAGAGGGTAGAATGAGAAGCCCCAATCATTCTTGATGAAGTGAAGATCGGAGTGACATATTCCACAATACAGCACCTTAAACCTCACATCCTCATCCCCTGTTTCCCTGCATTAATTTTTCATTTCAACACAATCATCAACTCCTCGTCAAGGCTAGTAGTACATACACTTTCCAAAAATAAGTAAAATCAAGTCACGATTTTTCTCCTTTTTGACTATATGTGTACTATGTGTGCAAGTTTGTGCGTGTAATATACACTCCTCTTGATAGTAATACAAAGCGAATATTCATGAACGTTACCTTCTAGAGAAATTGAAAGGAGAGAGATGGCCAGATTGGTCTCTAGCAGCCCACCCAAAAGCCTTCACAGGGTGTTCTTCCTCTGGTGGTACCTTTGCCATTTGAGTGAAGAGTAGAGAACTGATGTGTTATTGCTTATAAAGTGGAAGAGCAAAAGTACGATGAATTGGTCTTGACTCTGCTTCTCTTTATACAGAAAGAAACGTAGGTACAGATGGTACCTGAGGTAGTGAGGTTCTCTCTCTGAATAAGTCAAGGAGAAAGATGTAGAACCTTTTTTTTTTTCCTGCTGATGAATAAGAAATAAAGCATTTCATTGACGTAATGGATTAGCTATGGTATATGTAATACCCAGTAAGAGAGAGAGAGAGAGAGGCACTTTAAAGGTGGGTATTTAAGTAAATCTCTTTGTGGGGTTAATTTTATAATTAATATTTGTAAAATTGTGATTTACAACTATGATTTATGTTGACTTTATTCTATGACAAAAAGTGTTATAATTGCATTAATTTATTTTCTCGTATTTTGTGGGATTTTACTGTATTGGGTTTAGTATAAAGTTGGTAAAGTATCAAGCATGCAATGAAGATCAGTGCAGTTTCGCAACTAGCTCACAAGAAGTTCGCGAGTAAAGGTTTCTGCAAAAAGACCATATGAGAAGCACATGGTAGAAATTGAAGAGTTAAGTGCTAGGAAACATTTTGTGAGTACTTTGCGAGAAATGCCATCTCGCGAGGTACTCACAAAACTCTCTGTCTGGAGGATTTTAAGTGTGACTTTCTTACCTTTCACCCATACTATATATACCCTTATTATCCATAAAAGTAAATGAGGCTATTCAGAGAGAAAACCCTAGATAGGTTTCTACAACATAACACACCCACCATTTTTAAAGAGAAAGCTTCTCATCATTTAGTAAGAAATCATTGTAGTCTTTTCTCCTTCCCCTCTCCCATTGTTATATCTTGAGGGATATTTGTACTCAAACACAACCCACACCTATACAAAGTGTAGAGAGTGTTTTGGAGCTTGGGAAGCATTTGGGATTTGCAAAAAGAAGCCGGTGAGACTTGGCGGATGCAATTAGGCGGTGTTGCGGGATCCAGAAAGCTAGTGAAGGCAAAACTCTAAGAAGTTTGTTGGTAGCAAGAGCTTGGAGGGCTCAAGTACATTGGGTAGACTAGGCTTAGAGGTTTTTTTTTTTTTTTTTTTTTTTTTTTAGAATCAAGACAATAAATATTATTAACTATGGCCACTCAAATCAACTATGTATACAGAGTTAAGGTTTGTGGTATTTCTTCCATCCAGATTGACAAATCAGGGGTAGAGGATGCACGGCGTGCTAAGGCATGTGCTAGACTATTACAATTTCTCTTAACATGAGATAAACTAAGCGATGAAAATCAAGTCATGAAGACATGAATGTCTACAAGTAAATGACCATAGTGAGCCAGAGAATTGCCGCCCTTTGCTAAGGAGTTAATCAAAACTTCAGAGTCCCCCTCAAGAGTGATGTTGTCAAAGCCAACCTCCAATGCTTTCCGTGTAGCCAAGACTTCCACCTCTATCACTAAACCGGGTAATGGTATTTGCTGAGTAAGAGAAGCCATGATCAGTCCATGATCGTTATGGATCATAACTCCCAAGCCAGCAAGTCCGTCTTCTGCAAATATCGCGCCATCGAAGTTGACTTTATAAGCATGTTGAACTGGTGCCTGCCAAGCCGCTACCTGGTGGGGTCGAGGTTGTTGAAAAGCAGCGTTGCAAGAAGCTCTCTCCAGGATTCGGTCTTGAGCAAAATCCACCACCTGACCGAGTGAGAGTGTAGGCTTGCCCAAGCGCAAATTATTCCTTCTATTCCATAGAGTCCATAGCACAACAGCAAAGAGGTCGGGTTCCTTATTACCTACAAAAATAAACTCAAATATATCAGTGAAAGAGGAGCACGCCTGAAGCGTGCTGTGGTTCCATTGAGTTCGAGACCTCCAAACGGATTGCAAGGTTGGGCAACGAAACAAAGCATGAACCACATCCTCCTGGTGCAATTTGCAAGCATCACGGCAGCCCTCAGTAATGACCTTTTTGCGAACTAAATTAGTCTTTGTTGGCAAAGAATCCTTACAAGCTTTCCAAGCCAGGTGCTTGACTTTGTTTGGAACTTGAAGCCCCCAAATTTTCTTCCAAAGGGGCGTGAGCACTGAATTGTCTAAGGGTCCAGGTAAGCCATGTTGCTGCAGCTCATGTAAGTACCGGTATCCAGACTTGACAAAATAGACTCCATCAGGGGTAAAAGGCCAAATTAGGATGTCATCTTGTATGGTTTTCCAGAGAGGCATATTTTTTATAATGGCTGCTTCAAAGACATAGAATAGAGTATCAATGACATTCACCTTCCACTCCTTAGAGATTTGACAGAATAGACTCCATCAGGGGTAAAAGGCCAAATTAGGATGTCATCTTGTATGGTTTTGTAGAGAGGCATATTTTTTATAATGGCTGCTTCAAAGTCATAGAATAGAGTATCAATGACATTCACCTTCCACTCCTTAAAGGCCGGGTCAATCAAATCAGCCACCAAACTCACTCCCCTCCCTTCAACCCATGGTGATAGGACTTTAGGATGACCTGAGTTGGGCAGCCAATTCTCACCCCAAATATGGATAGACCTGCCTGACCCAATCCTCCATTTTGCTCCTCGTTTAATCACCTTCCTACCCTTCATAATACTCTTCCAAGCATACGAAGAGTTGGCTGGAATTTTTGCCTCCATAACCGAGGTATCAGGGAAGTATTTTGCCTTGAACACACGGTAGAATAAAGATGACTTGTCATGGAGCAAGCGCTAAGTTTGTTTGGCCAAGAGCGCATCATTGAATAGAGACAAATCTTTGAACCCCATACCACCTTTTGTATTGGGCTTACAAAGTTCCGACCACTTTACCCAGTGAATCTTCCTATTATCACCCCTTTGCCCCTAAAAAAATCGACAAATCATGCTCTCAAGCTTGTGACAAAGTGAAGTAGGAAGCTTGAAACATGCCATGGTATAAGTTAGGAGGGATTGCGCCACCGCCTTAATTAGTATCTCTCTACCCGCCTGACTGAGTAACTTACCCTCCCACCCTTGAATTCTTTTCCATACTTGCTACTTGATGTATGTGAAACTTTCCTTTTTATTACGGCCCACTAATGAGGGAAGTCCAAGATATTTCTCATAGTGTCGAACAGCATTAACACCCAACAAATTTTGAATTGTTATTTGAGTGTCTGCATTGGTGGATTTACTGAAGAAAATAGTTGTCTTAGTACAGTTGATTTGCTGTCCAGAATCTTTCTCATACTTTGCCAACACTTCAAGCAAGCTTTGACACTCCTCTTCTCTAGCTCTACAAAAAAGGAGGCTATCATCGGCAAAAAATAGATAAGTGATCCTAGGTCCATTCCTGCAAAGAGATACACCCTGAATGTCACCATTGTGGGCTGAGTTACTAATTAAACCATGTAGACCTTCAGTACACATGAGTAAAAAGTAGGGGGACAATGGATCTCCCTGGCGCAAACCACGTGTTGGAGTGATATGCCCATGGGGCTCCCCATTAATTAGCACCGAGTAAGAGGCTATAGTGATACACATCATCATTAATTGTATCCACCGAGCATGGAAACCCATCTTTGTCATCAATCTTTCCATGTACTCCCACTCCATCCTATCATATGCCTTGCTCATATCAAGCTTCAAGGCCATAAAGCCAGATTTCCCCTTATTATGGTTCTGCATATAGTGTAGAGTTTCAAATGCCACCAATATATTATCTGAAATCAACCTATCAAACAAGAAAGCAATTTGATGCTCTGAAATAAGATTAGGCATAATAGCTTGCAACCGGTTAGTGAGAACTTTAGCAAAAATACGGTACAAAACATTGCTCGAGCTAATAGGTCTAAACTTAGAGACATATGTGGGATCCTTTACCTTAGGAATCGATGTAATAAAAGAATGGCCAAGGGCCTGGGGGAAAGAACCCGAATTGAGATAGTGCAAAATAGTGGTTGACACATCAGACCTAAGTAAGGACCAACAACTTTGATAAAAGAGAGGAGGCATACCATCCGAACCGGGGGCTTTTAAAGGTGCCATCTACTTCAGAGCAACCTCTACTTCCTTAATATGGAATTCAGCCATAAGCATCTCATTCATCTCATCAGTTACAACATGTGGAATAGTCTCAATAACCTCCTTAAAATTGCTAGGGCTACCCGAGGTAAAGAGATTATGATAGAAGTCTACAATGGTGGCATTAACTTGATCTTGGCTTGAACACCATCCTCCATTAGCATCATGCAACTTGGTAATATAGTTCTGCTAACGACGTTGAGAAGCTTTGCTATGGAAAAACCAAGTATTGCGATCACCATCACGGAGCCATGCAATTTTGGATCCCTGCCTCCACATTTTGGCTTCCTTATCAAGAAGTTGATTAACCTCATCCTCCAACAACCTCATGCGGCTTGAGTCTCCAGACCGGATAGCATGGTTCTCAACTACTTTCAATCGTTTACGAGCATATTCCAATTGTTTCTTGACACTACCAAAGGACTTTTTACTCCATTTCGACAAAGCATCCCCACATGACTTAATCTTCCTGAGCACACGGGTATCCCATGAATCATTGCAATTTATACTCCACACAGCCTCCACAGTGTCACTACACCCCTTGTTAGTCAACCACATCTATTCAAAGCGAAAGGGTTTCTGAAAGTTGCAATGCATATGCTCCGGTGAAATCCATAATGCTTTATGGTCTGATGATGTGACATTTAAGTGAAGCACCTTTGTACCTGCAAACATTGAGAACCACTCATTAGTAGCAATTGCTCGGTCTAATCTTTCCCATATAGTAAAATTGGGATAGTGTTTGTGCCATGTGAATGGAAAACCAACAAAATCAAGGTCCATAAAACCACACTCATCAAGAATATCTCTAAAAGCCTGCATTTGATGATAGGGCCGAGAACGCCCACCCTGCTTCTTAGATTGCTGTGTGATTTCATTAAAATCACCTACACACAACCAAGGTAAATACCCCTGATTTTTTAAAGCTCTCAACTTTGACCAAGCTTCATGTCTCTTAGTGTTGTTCGGTTCTCCATAAAACCCAGTGAACCTCCAGGCATTCTCCTTGCCCTTATTGATGACCGAATCAATGTAATTCTTTGAATACTTCACAACTTCCAAAGGAAATCCTTCTTTCCACAAAATGGACAACCCTCCCGCCTTACTACAATGGGGAACAACAAAAAGATTTTTAAATTGAATACGTCTTTGAACCTGTTCTAGCCTTGCTTTATCTGTCCATGTCTCGGCTAAAAACACAACAGAGGGATCTTTTGCCCACACAAAATCTGCAAGCTGATCTTCTGTACGCAGGTTCCCAAGCTCGCGACAGTTCCAAACTAAGAGACTCATTGCTCCTGGCAGGGCTGATAACCATCCTCCGTCAATATCTGTGTATTTTCTTCCCCAACCTGTGAAACTGCATGACGTATACTTGGTAACTCAGGCTGATCCTCGTTTAGAGCACATTTACTACCACTAAATGTGCTCAAATTGTATGTGTGTGCAACAGTTGCTCTGAGAATTCTTTTCCAAGATGAGATGTGGCTCGCGTGGGGAGGGGAGATTGGGTTGGTTGGAATATTTGAGTTGGAGGAATGGGTGGAGTGTGTGGGTCGGGGGGGTCAGACGATATTGTGATTAGGTTTGGGGTGTCAACGTCTTGTTCATGGTGATGGAGAGAAGACATATGGTAATGTGGGGTAGGTGTAAGAGGCGAGACCTGCCTGGGATGATCAAATTTCATCAAGTTTTGGTCTATAGCTTCTAATTGTTTGTCAAAGGTTAAGTTCAAGGTGGAAATAGGTCCTAGGTCCGTGTGGAGGGGTGTGGGATTAGCCGTATTGTTTTCTACGAGAACAGAGTCAGTTGACATAGAAACGAAAATAGAATTATTTTGGAAAGAATCAGCCATGACCGAAAAAAAATGGGAGTTACCATATTGGGCTTGTGGCAAATCAGAGGGCGGTGTGAGTGGCATAACCCTAGCCGCCATTGAGTTTGTTGCTTCATCGGACCGCCGTTGGCCTGTACGTTCAGCCTTTATCTTTAAGTAAAAACCAAGCACCTCTACAACAAATTTACGAGCTCCAGACCATGGTGAAGCTTTTAGCCATGCCCCATATTCCTTGTTTGCATCTATAAGTGATCCTTCGCTCTCAATCCAATGATCACAGTTACCGTCATTATGTATAAGGCGACCGCACCAGTAGCAAAGGTTGGGTAGTCTCTCATATTTGAAAGAGACATAGAGTTCTCTATTGTCATCAAGTGTAACCATCCTCCCACGGTAGAGTGGCTGTGAAATATCCACCATAACCCGAACTCGCATAAAACCTCCACACTCTTTAGTCTTTGCGTTTGGGAGTTTCAAAATCTGCCTAGCAGGTTCGCACAGTGTTTCTGCCACCGTCGTAGTCATAAATTTCATTGGAAGACCATGTAACTGACTCCAGAACGAGGTGCTATTGAAGTCCAAGTCCTCAATTTTACTAACCCCATCATATTTTTGCAAAATCATCAAGTGTTTATCAAAGCTCCATGGGGCGTTAGCAAGGATAGTATCAACCTCTATTTCACTGTCAAAAGAAAAGAGCATGATATGGTTTCCCAAGTTCTTGATTTTGAAGCCACGTTTGGACCTCTATATAGGCATAAAGGTGGCTGCAACGGCCTCAGGGTTAAGTTCCCTTTTGGTAAAGAACTTGGCAGCGATAATGGAGACAGAGGCAGCCATCTCATTCTGTAACCGAACCTTGCGACCTTCTCTCTGAGAGATGGTGAGGCCGGACCACTGCTTGGTGAGTTCATCCATGAAGTAGTCGCTTGTGTCCAACAACCTGTAAGAAAGAAAATAAAATAAAAGACAAAAGCCCTAGGGTAACCGTATTACTCCAAGGGTACAGCAAAACTCTTCCAGGAAGAGACGACAATTCTGTAGTCCTAGGAGAAGATGGAGAGCACCACCTTTCACTAGCGACAGAGAAACCCTAAAATCACATGTACACAGTAAATTTATTGTGTATTGCTTATGTTCATGCATTAGAGTAGTTCAGGTTTTCTGTTATTAGTGTACTCCAACTTATTCACTAGTGGATCGATTTCGACTTGGATGGTCGCGGAGAGGTTTTTCGCCGAGTTCTTCGATTTCCTCATCAATAACACATCTTGGTATTATCTTGTGTTTGCATCTCTCTTCCCTTACTCTTTGTGCTTTACATTTATTGTGTATTGCTTATGTTCATGCATTAGAGTAATTCCGGTTTATTGTGCTTCGTTTACTCTTGTTCCGCACTTAGATAAGTTAGAGTAAAAGAAATTTATTCATAATTTTAAAATTTTGGGTCTAAACAAGCATTAGTGTTTCACACTAATTTGAGCTTTCAGTATTATTAAGGAAGTTTTCAAAAAATTAGGTTGAAACCCTAGCTATATATAAGCTAATTAAGTTAGCGTATAATTATAGATATTTTTAAAGGAGAACTTCTCAGTAAATTCACGTAAGGAAGGATTGACGGCACACTTGATGTAAGAGCCTAAGAAATCTCATCCTTCATCAAATTTACGCTTTATATGAAATTATAATATTTTTAGGTGGGTATTTTTGGCTAGTAGTGAGACTATCTAAATATCCAATGATTTTTATGATGTAAACAAAGAAGGATTTAGATTAGATTTTCTGTAATTTGGACACTAAGTACCTATTATTGTCTCGTTAATTTAATATATTTTTTTAAGCCCATTGTTGCGTGTAAGTCTAGATAGAATTGCAGATTGTTAGGTATGGTAGGTCTGGTTTCTGCACAGGCTTCTCTTTGAGAAGTTGTACTGAAGTGTTGGATTGATTGAATAGGAAAAGTCATCTAGTGTAGGCTTGAAGTCTGATAGGCAATCACACATAACAAAAACAAACAAACAAACAAAAAGGGAAGGTGCATTCGTATAGAAGGAGAAAATACACCATGCATTGGATGCATGGTATACATCCTTGTATAGAAGAATTTGAGGTGGTGTTCTTTTACAATTGACTTTTGACCCTATATGGCTATATGTATTCTATAGGCTTTATTCCTAGGGTACTATTAGTGGCAACAGGTAAAGGGAAAAAAGAAAAAAGAAAAAAAAAAAATATATATATATATATATATTTTTTTTTTATGGTTCCAAAATATGGATAGGCCCTCTGTGACATATGTGAAATATATTATAGCTTTGACATATGTGAAATATTTTGATCTCATAAATTTATATTATTTTGTCAATCTATATACTTGTTTCAACTAGTTTGGTATTTGGTAAGTAGGTTCTAGTTAGCTCAACTGGTATAGTCTCTGATAACTGAATAAGAAATATGAGGTTCAATCCTCGCCTACAATAAGTTGAAACTCTCTCTAAAAAAAAAAAAAAGGGCTTTGTATTTGGTTACTTATTGAGTTGTCAACTCACCCCCCCCCCCCCTCCCCCCAATTTCCCCTCCAATTTTAGATTATGAAGAATAGCAAGTTTTGAGACTTTTACTAAGGGTGTACGCTTGAATGGAGATTAGAAATTTTTTAAATAAGATGACCTTGTAATAATTAGTATATCTTTTGTTTAACGGTCATGTGGTTTGGATTGTTGTTTCTATTGGTACTTTGGAGATCATTTCACAACTGCATTATTGAGGATGATTGTGGATTTATTAATGGAATTTTCTTTAAGGATAATTTTTAGTTGTTAAGAAGGCCTTGCAAATTTGTAGGGTGAAAACTTTATAAGAGTGTGGCCATTGTCACATGCCTATCTGTATTGTTGGGTTTGGGGCGTGAGAGTATATGTGTAAATTAATTATAGCAAGTGGAAGAACATTAAAAAAAATTCACAATATTATACCATATCTTTGTCAAAGTACAAAATGATTGTCAATACTCAATATTTATATTATGACACATCTTGGGGCAGGCATCTTTGAATGCCAAAAAAGAAATCACGAAGCCAAGAATTTGTCAATCGGGGGATGTATTAAAAATCTGATACCTATATTGTTTTTTTATTATGTTATATTATATTTCTATTGGAATAATCTAATCTATAAGAGAATTCTCCTCTTTGGACTAGACTTTTCTGTGGTTCAGAAATACCCCTTGTTAAGGACATATTTTATATAATTGGCTAATCTTTTGACAAAATGCACTTTATTTGTTGGATAGATCTAGGATGGGTTTAGTACTTCGAGAAACATGTTGTTCAAGCCAAGTATTAAAGCCTTGAAGATTGGACAAAGAAACAAGTGAAGAAAAAATGTTTATTAAAGCTCGACAAAAGCTCAACAGAAGCTGAATCTGTCGAGATCTACCAAATCAGAATTTCTAGATCTAATTTTCGGCTCATGCTAACATGTATTTGTAGGGTTTCTTTTCTCAGAATCCTAGACATATATAAGGCTTATTTTAAAGGCCATCATACATAGAGAACACATGCAGAAAGTGACCTAGTGCCTTATTCTCAATGCAAGAAATTACTGCGTTTTTTGCGCCTTAGGGTTTTGTAACCAAGTACTTCCTGATTTTCATTGTTGATGAAGTGAAGAACTTTGCAACCAACATCTTCTTCAAGTTGCTGGAGTTAGTCACGTACTGGAGCAGTGCATCTTTGGTTAGTCACGTATGGGGGTCCGTGTAAAACGGTGGCGTTCATAAATTGAAGAGTTTAAAGGTTCTTAAGCGGTAAAAGATTTCTACTATAAGTTCATCTACGGGGATTGTAAAGTCTAGGGACAAATGTTTTGTACTAGATCTAAAACTTCTCTTTACTATAGTGAATTTCTTTTCATGAAGGTTTCTCCCCAGGTTTTTTACTGTGAAACTAGTTTGTTTCATTAGTTTTTCTAAGTCATCATATCTTGTCTTATTTACTATTCCACTGTGCATGATATTGACATGATATTGATGTTTGTTTGTTTTAATAAGGTTTATTCATAATAAATCTAATTAACAACTTGGGTTTAAAACTTGTTAATTCTATCAATCGATGTCTAAATTTCCCAACAAGTGATATCAGAGCAGGTATACTCTGATTGGATTAATTTCCTGAGTGTGATCCTTGACCTCCGTTATCATGGAATGTGGATAATCTCTTTTGATTCCTCGTTTATTTGATGGCACTAATTATGCGTACTAGAAAGTTCGTATGAAAGTTTTTTTGCAGGCTCTAGGTGAAAAAATATGGCAAGCTATTCAAGTTAGCTGGATTAAGCCTAAGGAAGCGTCGGTGGATTGGGATGAAGTAATAATCAAAGCAGCAAATTTCAACAGTAAGGCCTTGAATGCTTTGTTTAGTGGGGTGACTAATGAGGAATTCATGAAAATATCATCCACGGAAGTTGCCAAGGAAGCACAGACCATTCTTGAGACCATCTATGAAGATACCAAGGCAATAAAGACTGTGAAACTTCAAAGACTCACTAGTAGTTTTGAAGAAATAAGGATGGAGGAGGGTGAGACCTTTGAAAAGTTCTGAAGAGCCACATTTGATCAGTAGACCTTCAGTAAATTTGGTCGACTGTAAGATTGCAGACCATCAAGAAAGTAGGTCATCGGTAATACTAACGACCATTACACACATTAATGACCCGGTCTTAAATCCTTTCCTTAACAAGGTCTAAGCATTACGAACTTCAGTAAACAACCTCAAATAGCTAAGTTGACCATTGTAAAAATGTTACAAGACTTTAAACAAGGATATAATGGCATTCAACAGGCTATTCAAAGCCTCCAATGTCTGGCACAATAAATGCCCCGAGCATTTATTCACAAGCATGCTATATAAGGCAAACAACAACAAATAAGCAGGGGAGACACATAGACACTTACACACTATACTCAGACTATCTCTTACATTACTCTGTTTCTCAAGGAGATAAACTAACTTAAGCATCGAAGGCTCCCCCAAGACCATAGGTGCCCTCTTACATTATTTATTTGAAACAAGTACTGACAATTGTCCATGCCAATGACGAGGAACATACTAACGAGCTGCAATTTTCTACTTCATCAAGTTCTATGCTAAACTCAAGGATATTGTGAATTCTACCTTCAACCTTGGAGAATCTATAGTAGAATCCAAAATTGTTAAGAAAATCCTTAGATCCTTACCTGAAAGATTCCATGCCAAGATCACTGCCATTAAAGAATTGAAGGACATTGATCAAATTTCTTTGACTGAGCTTGTAGGGAACCTTCAAACCTATGAGATGGGATTAGGTTTGATGGGAAGAGGTGGAAAGAGTAGAAACTTGGCTTTTAAGGGTATAGAGGAAGAGATTGATAACTTTGAAGATGAAGATGAAAGCAAAGATGAAGATGATGATGACTACGACGATGAGGATCTAACCTTCATAGCCAATGAGATTATCAAGCTTCTTCAATATAGGAAAAAGGATAAGGACAAACCTCCTAGGAAATCTAAATCCTATAGGAAAGGCAAGAATGAGAAACCCCTCATCCAGTGCCATTAATGCAAAGGTTTTGGTCAAATGAGGATAGAGTGCCCAAACTATCTTATGAAGGAAAAGACCATGAATTTAAAAGGTAAATGGTTGGTTGCTACCTTGAGTGATATTGAGAATGACTCTTCTGATGAGTATGTGGATGAATGTGGTCACTTTATGGCTTTTGCTACCATAATCGATAAGGTGATTGTGGAGAGTGCTAGTGACAGTGAGAATTCTTCTGATGATGAAGTCCCCAAGAAGTTGACGTTTCAGGAAGCCTATGATAAGCTATGCCCTGAATCTATAAAATCTGAAAAGACTTCTCATCTTTGTAGAAAAGAGCTTAATGAGGTAAAAACTGAAAAAGCTAAACTGTTTAACAAACTAGATGAAACTACAAGGTTAGTTGAAACTCTTGTTGTGGAGAACACCTCATTAGAAGAGAAGATCAGGAATCTCAAGGTTGAGCTTAGTCAAGCTAGAACTCAAATAGAGAGGATGTCTTGTGCAAAGCTTGATGAGGTATTGAGTGCTCAAAAGCCTAGTTCTGATAAGACTGGTTTTGGATATGTTGTTTCCTCCGGCCCCTCCTCTTCCACGGCTTCTAGATCAAAGACTGTCTTTGTGCCCCAATTTGAGAAAGGTGATAAATGTATGAAATCCAAAACTAATTTGGCTAATTCTAAATCCTTTGTTAGACCTCATGTTTGTCACCATTGTGGTGTTTCTAGACACATTTTTTCTAATTGCTTTAAGTTGTATCCTCACAAGCAAGTGTCCAAATGGTCACAGATTTCCTCTTAAGGGCCTACACCTTTGTTTAGAGAGTTATTAAGGGGCTATTTGGATTTCAAAAAATGCTCACTCATCACTCAAATATCATCACTCTATAACTCATCACTTATCACTAAAAATACCACAACTTCTTAAGGTGGCATATTTGGCACTTGTTTCCAATTTTGATAACTCAAAAACTTTTACTTTTTGTGGGACCCACGGATTAACTTGGTGCAACTTTTACTTCTTCTTATATATATTCCTTCAACCCCCAATACCAAAACTCACTGAACCCAGTGAAAAAAAAAAAAAAAACCATACCTAGAAACCCAATGTGAAAAAAGAAAAGAAGAAGAAGAATAGAGAAACCAAGCCCAAACCCAGCGTGAAAAAAAAAAAAAAAAAAAAAAAAAAAAAAAAATCAAACAAAACAAAAAAAACAAAAAAAAAAAAAAAAAAAAAACAAAACAAAAAATAAATTAAAAAAAAAAAAAAAAACCAAACCTAGAAACCCAATGTTAAAAGGAAAGAAAAGAAGAAAAAAAGAAGAAGAAGACCAAACCCAACGTGAAAGGAAAAAAGAAGAAGAAGACAACACGTGTTGGAGAAAGCAAAAGGTCTAACTAGATCTGACAATAGGTCTCTAAAATACGTGTGTATTTACCAAAATGTCAACATAACACTGTTTCCATAACTGAAAAATACCAAAAAGTTGTTTTCAATTTTCATAACTCATCACTTAAAAATTAGAGAATTGAGTGATGGAAATAAAAACTAAAAACAAATCCAAACAGCCATAGGACCACTAGTTTTGAGTTATGGTATTGAAAACAGAGTGATGAGTGATGGAAAACACTAAATCCAAACAGTCCCTAAAAGCTTTGTGCTTTTTAACTTAATTTTAGGAGAATTCTAATTCTTCTATGTCCTTTAGTAGACATACTACGACACGTGCTTTTTCATCTTCACGACCAAAGACTCGTGCTGTGTGGGTGAGAAAGAAGCCTAAGACTTAATTGTCTTTTTTGTTTGTCCTCTACTATAATTCTTTCTATCTATAATAGTACTTTCTTGCTTGATTTCTTATCTACTTTAGGAATCATGTTTTCATGCCTCTGCATCTTCGTTTCATGCTTTCATGACTCATGCTGTGTGGGTGAGAAAGGTGCTTAAGACTTAATTGTCTTTTCTGTTTGTCCTTTACTTTAATTCTTTCTATCTATAATAAGACTTTCTTGCTTGATTTCCTATCTGCTTTAGGAATCATGCTTTCATGCCTCTGCATCTTTCATTCATGCTTTGATGTTGTCTGTCAGTTTTTTTCTGGTTGTTTAGTTTAGGGTTTTTTTTAGTTTTTTTTTTAAATAAAAAGAGAAAAATCATAAAAATACAAAAATAGTGTGTGTTTGTGTATATTGGTACCTGTGCACCTTGGATAGCCATTGAAACAAAGTTTTCTAAACTTTGTATCTCTTATAGCTTAGATGAGCATCTCAATGCACAACTAAGCAAGTGAGCTTTGTGACTCGTGTTTGTGATGAGTACAATTAAGTAATCTCTTATACTTAACACTTATATCACTCTTTTTGACGGGAAGGACTAAAAATCCTAAGAGAAATGCATAAATAACCATCTCACCCCTAAAGCCCGCCAATTATGTATAACATCTATATGCTTTGGCATAGCAAAATTGTGATGTTTAAGCCTACATAAATGGGTATTTCTTCTCTCTCTCTCTCTTATATGTACATGCATGATATGCTCAAAAAGGAAAAAAAAATATGCAAAGAAAAATAAAAGCAAAAAGAATCAAAATGCTGTTAAATATGGTTGCCAATGTGTTTCTAGGAGATGTGGGAGTTATAGGATGTACATCAAAAGTGATAGTCCCCATCAAGCAGTTATGATTATGTGTGAGTGTATTTGATTTTCTCATATCTCAAATTGTCATGATATGAGACACTTATGTACTCTTGCTATGTTTTCACACATAACACATAAATTCTTTGCTACTTTTGATACATATGCAGGTACAATGTGATTTGGCCATCACAAGGAATACATGTCTTAATATATGCTCACTAAATTGTCTTAACTTGTTTTTGAAATATCAAATTGGATAGACTTATTGTGTGTGTGTGTGTTTTGGATCTTGAATTCTTTACATATATGTTGAGAGATGTTTTGAGAGCTTAATATGTTGATTAGATCTATGTTTAATGAGTTTGCTTGTTGCATTCATCTCTATGTATTTTTCCTTTCTTTGAAAAACTCCTTTTCTTCAAGCTCGACAGCTTCTCGACAAAGTCTCTTCTATCGAGCCCTTCTTTCTTCCTTTCTCAATAGATCTTAACGCAATTTCGATCCATCGAGATTTCCGAAGTTCTTCTCGATAGAATCTTGATAGCTTCTTCGATCCATCGAGAAACTTTCTATCTAGCCAATAGATCCTCGACAGATTCTCGATCCATCGAGGTTGGCTTCTTCTCAATAGAAGCTCAATAGCTTCTCTATCTATCGAGACCCTCTTGCATGCATTGTTTTTCACATGTTTTGCATCTTTCTATTATCTTGTCATCCATAGCATCTTATTTCATTACATTCATGCATTTATATGGATTCCTTGTGCCCCTTTGATCATCTTTATGTTTCTCGAGTGAAGTTTTATAGCTTCTTGTACCCTTTGTCAATCATGACAAAAAGGGGGAGAAAATGTGGTTTCTTTTTAAGATTCTACATGTTAGGGGGAGAAATACATGCCTTTGTAAGGAGGAGTTGCGTTTCATCTTGTTGGGGAGAGTGTTTACCTCCTTCGTTGTTATAAGAGCTTCTTTTAGCTTCTTGTACATCGGTCTTGTGACCATTTTTACATACATTGTGCTTATCTTTTATATATATATATATATATATATATATAATGTATTTTTTCTTCTCCTACCTCTACATGTGTTGTTTCTTTTCTCTCTTTATACACATGTTTCTTTATGTATGCAATCCCTTATTTCTGTTTCACATAAGATGCCTTAATGAGTTTTGTTTTAAGTGTTTCAGAAAGACAGATTGTTAAAGTCTATCATGCCATGAACTCACTTTTTGCAAAGTTTTTCAAGAGTTTGTAATAGGGTTAGATTTATTTGTAATACAACAAGTGGTTATGAGTTTAGTGATTTAAGACTTCTCTCATGATTCATTTGTTTGTTGTGGTTTTGTCACAGATTGCCAAAGAGGGAGATTGTTAAGGACATATTTTATGTAATTGGCTAATCTTTTGAAAAAATACACTTTACTTGTAATTTGGTAGATCTAGGATGGGTTTAGTACTTTAAGAAACATGTTGTTCAAGCTAAATATTAAAACCATGAAGATTGGACCAAGAAACAAGTGAAGAAAAACTGTTTATTAAAGCTTGACAGACACTTGACAGAATCTCGACAGAAGCAGAATCTATCGGGACTTAATGAAGAAAGCTCGACAGAAGCTGAATCTGTAGAGATTTACGAAATCAGAATTTTCAGATCTGATTTTCGGCTCATATTGACATGTATGTGTAGGGTTTCTTTTCTCAGAACCCTAAACATATATAAGGCTTATTTTAAAGGTCGTCATACATAAAGAACACATGCAAAAAGTGACCCAGTGCCTTAGGGTTTTGTAACCAAGTACTTTTTGGTCTTCATTGTTGATGAAGTGAAGAGCTTTGTAGCCAACATTTTCTTCAAGTTGCTGGAGTTAGTCACGTACTAGGAGTCATGCATCATTGTTTAGTCACAAACTGGGATCTGTGCAAAAGGGTGGCGTTCATATATTGAAGAGGTCAGAGGTTCTGAAGCGGTAGAAGGTTTTTGCTGTAAGTTTATTTACAGGAATTGTAGAGTCTAGGGACAAAGGTTTTGTACTAGATTTGAAACTTCTTTTTACTATAGTGAATTGCTTTTTGGGAAGGTTTCCCCCCAGGTTTTTTACTGTGAAACTAGTTTATTTAATTGGTTTTCCTAAATTATCATATCTTATCTTATTTACTATTCCGTTGTACATGATATTGAAATGATATTGATGTATGTTTGTTTTAACAATGTTTATTCATAATAAATCTAATTAACAACTTGGGTTTAAAACTTGTTAATTCTATCAACCGGGGTCTAAATTTCCCAACACCCCTAGAGCCTAGGTTTAACAGGGACAAAACTTGAGGATAACTTAGTAAAAATATATCTCCCACTCCACGTAAAATGCTTACAAAGTAGGAAACTCTCCTACTAATGCATGTCTTCAAAAAAAACTTATCCAAAAATTATAAAACAAAAAAATAAAAATAAAAACTTCTCGGTTCACTTTGATATTTCCCTCAAGACCACGTTCCAACTTTTTTTTTTTAACTTTATCAAGACTCACTGGTTTCTTTTATTTAATTTTTCTTTTACTTTAATTTTTTTTTTGAATTTCCTGTTTCCTTGATTCCCAATCTCACATACTCTAGACCAAAAAAAACAAAAGAGCATCATCGCACACACAAAGTGCGTGTGACGAGACTAGTAATATATAAAATAGTACTTTATTAGGGTGAAAACCCCAAGATTACTTGGTATCTGTTCTAGGTGGAGTCAATTATTTGTAAGAGTTTTATCAACAATGAGAGTTGTTTTAATTTTCCTTCGTCATTAAAAAAAAAAAAAAAAACTGTATTATAAAGTGTATAAACACAATTCAGAATATAAATTAAGTATTTTATAGCTTAATTCATAGTACATTCTACAAAAATAAAATATGTATTAAAGTTTAACAAACTTAAGCCGAGATTGTTTAAAAACAAATATTGGAATATCTAACTTAAATTTAATCAACTGTTATTTTTATTTTTATTTTATAATCAACTATCATTTTTATTATCCCATAAAAAATTTGAGAAAAAGCTAATAGTACAGTGACATTTTCTATTTGGCATCAACTTATAATCTCGGCTTTTAGTTTTTATGTACAACTTATTAACATCTTAAGGTATGTTTGGTAACTACTTTTTTACTAATTTTCTATTTTCAAAAGCTATTTTCTATTTTTTACAAGAAAAAAATTAGACGGAAATATTATTTTCGTCCCTACATTTTCACTCATTCCCACTTTGGTCCCTACTTTTTTATCTTACTACTTTTAGTCCCTAAAATAAAAAATGCATTTTATTTTTGTTCTTATTGTCATCTCACTAACAAAAATTATCTACGTGACAAATGAAGTGTACTGTTGGCACATTAAAAGCTGACGTGATCATTAAAATAATAAAAAAAAATTATTTGGCATTAAAAAATGACACGTCAGCATTTAAATTTAAAATTTAAAATTATCAATTTTAACTTAATAAAAAAATTAAAAACAGAATTAAAAAACCCATAATTACATGAACTAAGATCTAAGTGTATTTTGAAACTGAACAATAAGAATACCAACCCAGATTTAAGAACACAGAAATAAAAACCAAAAATCACAAACCCAGAAAATAAGAACTCAAGATTAGACTTCAGATCCACATCAGATTAAACATGAATAAGAAATCAAACATGAACACAAAATTTAAAACCCAAAAATTTTGAACCTTAGAGCCGAAACCCAAAATTAGAATTCATGCCAATATTCTTGACAAACCCAGATAAAATTGATAGATTAAACATGAAAAAATTAAACATTTGAATAAGAACATAAACCCAGAAATTTAAAACCCAAAAAATTAAATTCAAACCCATATTTCAAACCCCCACACCACCAAAGTATCAAACACAAAAATCACACCTAGATTTTCAGCCCCCAAACACAAAACTCAAAACCCAAATTTTCTTATACTTTCTAAGAAACCAAACACAAACCTCAGATCCAGACCTTAGAGCTGAAACCAAACCACCTCCAACCTCAAATTCAAAACTATAAAACCCAAACGAAATCAACCTCAAACTTGACAACAAAACCGCTTACTCTCTTAGCCGTCGTTGCTTTCTTCTTGCTTGTGTTTGCCTGGGGTGTGGGTTTGAGAGGACAAGGTAGAGAAGGTGAACGAATTCCGGCCATGGTTGGGATCGGCTCAATGAGAGTGAGAGAGGAAAACAGGATGGTTAGGATCGGGCTATGTGAGAGAGGAAAAGAGAGACTGAGAGAGGATGGGATTGTGTGGGTTTAATGAAAAAGGAAAGGATGGGATTGTGTGGGAAAAGGAGAGGATGAAAGGAGACTGAAAAGGAAAATATTCTTCTTGTATTTAAATTAGGGTTTGTGTTCTTCGTGTTTTTGTTCAAGATAAAATTAGATCTTAATTCATGTAATTTTTAGTTTTTAATTCTGTTTTTAATTTTTTTATATAGTTAAAATTGATAAATTAAAATTTTAAATTTAAATGCTGACGTGTCATTTTTTAATGCCAAATAAAATTTTTATTATTATTATTTTAATGGTCACATCAGCTTTTAGTGTGCCAACAGTGCACTCCATTTTCCATGTAGACAATTTCTGTTAATGAGATAATGCTAGGGACTAAAATAGAATGCGTTTTTCATTTTAGAGACTAAAAGCGGTAAAATAAAAAAGTAGGGACCAAAGTGAAAATGAGGTGAAAATATAAGGACAAAAATAATATTTCAGTCGTAAAATTATTTGGTTACTCAAAACATATAGAAAACAAAAATCGTAAATCAAGGACACTTAATGAGGTCTAGGTTTCGAATCCTAGCTGGAAAAAAATAATAAAAAACAAAACCATAAGCACAAGAAAAATGTTTAGAATGTGCAGGCAAACCCAAACCCACAACACTCTCTCCCTCCTCCACCTCCTCTCGTCATGCATGAAATCATCCTTGCCGCACCACCATTGTTGAACCAACCATCGATGTATATTCTTATTCTTCTTCCCTTTCTTCTTTGCCTCTGTATTCTTCTTGTTTTTGTTTTGTTTACTGCCAATGGAGAGTCCGTTTGGAATCCGCTTATTTTGTTGAAAATAAATTTTTTTTCCTGAAAGTACTGTAAATAAAGGTAAAAGTGTTGTAGATAAAGGTAAAAGTTAGCTGAAATAGTACCGTAGAACCCTTGAATAGTATCAAAAAGTGTAGCAGGACTCATGAATAATAGCAAAAATAAGTTGAATAGTAAAATAAGTTGACAAAAATAATCTTTGCCAAATAGACATGAAGTTGAAGGCTTTTCGAATCTCCACCAGCTCAAGTCACGTGGCCTTTTTTTGGCCTTACCTCTTCACTTTTTTACTTTGTAAAATATCTAAATAGACACAGATATATTTGTATACTATTATTATTATATTATTATTATTATTTTTTTGAGAAACATTATATTATTATTATTGATTCTACATAATATTATTGTTTTAGTTATTATTATTAACTAGACATTGTACATAATAATATTAAAAATAAAATTATTATTATTAGTAGTAGTAGTAGTAGTAAATAGGCATTGATAGGAGAAAATGTGAAATACTTACTCTTGTTTTGAACTAACCAAACGTGTTTTTAATTTTGGAAACACAATAAAATTTTTTTTATTTTCATTCTCAAAAACAAGATTATTAAAGCAAAATACAAAAAATAGTTACCAAACATAACCTCAGTATTTTTTTTTTTAATATTTTCTCACTTTTTCTCATTTTTCTAAAGATACAAGTAATACTTTAACACACTTTTAGCAAATAAATAAATAAAGTGTTCCCAAACCAATCAGTACAACTTGCCTGATTGTTTAATAGAAAACATTATGTGGGACTCGCAGCCATATCTAAAACGAGGTACATTTATATTGCAAGCGAAGACATTGTCAATAAGGAAAGAGTTCACATTAGCTCCGGTCTTAAGTAAAGTCGAACTCAAATGTGTTTGTTGTACCAACTATTATGAGTTTATAATAAAAGCTTTTTTTTTTTTTTAATACAAGATAGAAATTCTACTCTAACCTAATTTAAATATGAAGCTCTCTCCTATAAACTTGAATTCTAGTCCTTGCCCCCTCTCAACCCACACTCTACAAGCATTTATACTTGTGAAGTGACCATCGTACCAAAGATGTGCGGTGATACCCAAATTTGAAATGGGTAGCTCATAACTCATATTATTTAGCAAAAAAAAAAAAAAGGGTAGTTCATATTTTGAAATTTGTGACTTAAGGATCATCATTGGAACCTAGGGTTTGAATGGTTTGGCAAGACAAGGCACGATATGAGATATCTCTAGTATATTTTCCACAATTCCTCTTTGAAAAGGGGTAAAAAGTAAAAACAAGTTAGGGTAGTTATAATATTTCATTGATAATTATTCTGATAAAAAAAAATAAAAATAAAAAAAAGCTTAAACCTCTTCTAAGAATAAAAACAAAAAACTCAAACCTAAACCAAAACTATTAATTTATAAATAGAGAAAGAATAAAAAGAGTTGAAGGGTCCACACATTTGGAGTCTCAAACATTTTTAAAAAACAATAAAATAAAACGTTTCTTCCATTGTAAATATTCTACTTTGACATTTTAGAAGCCTCCCTTCCTCACTTGCACCTTTTTATCATCAATTTATAATTTTACAAAGCTTCATGTATTATCATCCATATTGTTAAAGACATAATATTTTCCAAATATAATTAAATTGTTTAATTTTAATTTGGTGGTTGTTTCCAATTGGTTTATTGGAACTAAATATTTCAATATGTACTCTAGTTATGTAATGTATTATAAACCCGGTTTAAAACACTATTATTATTTTCGTGTATGTTCTAATAAGTATTATTGTTTACTTAAAAAAAAAAGTTCAATATTGGTATATGTTAAGGTATTGTCAGCGTTACAACTATTTTTAATATATATATATATATATATATATATATGATTAGGTTCAAATTACACATGGTGTAATTTTAAGTAATATTACACCACTTAATATTTTTTAATTGGATGTGAATTTTGACAAATCCATCATTAGATTACATTATTTTCGTATATTCTCTATGATTGCAAAATTTCAAGGTGATCAAAGATTAATAGTTATGTCATCAAACAAATGTTTAAATTCAAGTTTATGTAGTTTAAAACAATGCATAAAAGATGAGTTTGTGAATCATATAGTAAATAACATCTAATTAACATGAAAATTGACATAAATATTAAGAACATATATAACATGTAATTCAACAGTACTATTTTCAAAATATGAATTATATAATAAGTTATTGGGTGGTATACCATTGTTTAGAGTTACACCAAGTGCAACTTGAACCCAATTTATCTATATATATATATATGTATATATATATGGACACAAATGTTTAACACTTTGAGAGAGAGAGAGAGTAAAGCTACTAGCTCAATATGACTGAAATGCAATGAAACACAATGGAATTTAAATCAGGGTAAAGGGGGATGAATGTATTAGTTTTATAATTGAGATTAAATCAAGGGAGTCAATACTATAGTGGAGGTCATTTCGGTTTGGTTAAGGAAATGAAATATTTTGGTACTGATTAATACTGGTGTACCGTTTCAGGATTACCGCTAATATATATATATATATATATTAGTCAAAATCTATATAATTTGTTACAAATATTTAAAATAATAAATTTATATCTATGCTTTAATATGTTAACTTTCTGATTTAAATGTTAGCTCATTAATAAAGAATAAAATAAATTTGATGTACTTAGATAATACTTAATAGATTACATGGTGATAATTATATTAATAATAGTAATAATACAAGTTTGTAGTTGTATAAAGATGGCAGATCACTTGTACTTATAGTAATAACACAAGGGCCAAAATGGCAAAATACCACTGTTTATCGAAATATATATTAATCTACCACTGTTTTGGAAATATGTATGGATCTACCATCTTTTGAAACTCGAGTTCTTTGAAAAAATTGTCTTCAAAATTGTCGGAAAATTTTTTATGAAACTTGAGTTCATGGAACTCGAGTACCATCGAAAACTCGAGTTCCCTAAACTCAAGTACCCAAAAAATGATAGATCCCTATATATTTTCGAAATAGTGGTAGATTGATATATATTTTGGTAAACAGAGCTATTGTGACATTTTGGCCATAATACAAATTTGAATTGTCAAGACCTTTGAAATTTGTGTCCTTTTAAAAAGAAAAAACTATTTGAAATTTAAATTGGCCAAGTTCACTTGAGTGGGTGTCACTGTCAGGACACACCTCCACACTTAACAAAAGGTGAATTCTCTTCTTTGAAAAAAAGAAAAGGTAAAGAAAATTTAAAGAAACAATATTTAGTAACAAGTGAGGCAGAAGTGGAGCAAGTCTAGATGAAAGGTGATGAAGAAGAAGAACCAAAGACAAAGAGGATACGGAGGATAATCGGCGACCACTTTGTTAGGATATGTGCCCTTTAAATCCTATTGTATGATGCTATGTATGACTTAATGTTATAATTAATAAAGTTGTTTTATTATTATCTAAAATAACGGTAACATGAATATTTGGACATTATCATTTAGTCCATGAGATGCATATTATATGATTTAGTGATTTAGTCACAAAAGATATAAATCACAAGTTCTTTGTAAATTCAGAATTTTAGTTCGTAGTGGGTGATGAAATTAAGCATTTCATCTATGAAGATTATGACATATCAACTAAGATGATTTGTCTTGATCATGAAAGTGGAGACTTCTAATTGGTATGTTGATATGTTTTAAGAGTTACGACATATTGAACTGGACCACTATGAGATTTATTATTCTCCTAACGACTGTCAAATGAATAATAAATCTTACAACTTCTATTTACATGAACTCTTAATCCTAAGAGAATAATGAACCTAATCATGAAATGTAGGTTGCTTTGATATATCAGAAGTGAGATCTAAAGTCACGATTAAAACCTCAATATGTTGAGCAACCACATTTAGTGTTGATGGAACATATATTCTCAAGATGGAATTCATAATCTTTTAATGGAGATATAAAATATTCCCTTGAGATAAGTTTAATGGGTTTGATTATTCAGAGTGTTAGGCTTAACCACTTTAATAAGGAGTTACTAAAGTATATATTTATAAAATTAGATTTCATAAATACATAATGAATAACTTAAAGGATTACACCAGTACTCAAGGATTAGGATGCAGTAATCTTCAAAGTGACAGTCTACATTCATAACTTTATATTACTATGAATATTTTATGAAGGGGTTGCATGTATAATAAAGTCTTAGGATATAATTTATTAATGAGGCTTACAGTGCAATTATATTTATAAAATGGTATTAAATATAATTAATGGTAACTTTGGACTTGTCAAGAGTTGACTGAAAAGCCCAAGACCGATTGGAGCTAGTGTCTTATTTGTTCCCTTTTGGTCCTACTCCAAGCCACATATTAACGCCCAATTGGAATGGCCCAAAAGCCTAGCTCAGTTAGATATTCAGTTATAAAGAGAAAAACATACAAAATTTTAAAAGAGAATGAAATGGTTTGTATGTGAGTGTAGAACACTCTTATTCTCCCTTGAACACACACATATAAACTGATTGAGAGACCACACTTCTTGGGCATAAGTGGAATTGGAGTGAAGATTAAAAGTGTTCCCAAGTACTTCTAATATTTGGTTTTGAATTTCACCGCACCAAGGTACACTCTCTTGTTCTTATATTCTGAAATTTACTTTGTACTTATCAACTGCGAATGAAGTAGATCCGTTAATTTTCCATTGTATATGTTTTGTATGTGATACAAACATGTATTTTTCCAACACACTTCGCTACTGGAAAGGTGGAAGTGACAGCAAGGATCCTGGGTATTTTTTTTGTTTTCATTAGTTTACACTTTACCGGCAGATATCCAGTATTTTTCTCGAAATGGCTGGTACGTCCCGATATTTAGAGTGGAGTGAAATATCGGTGTTTCTATTTCGGCCTAAGAACTGGTACGATAAATTCTGATCATATCAGCCGATACGGTACAGAATCGATTTTCTTGGATTAAATTCTATAAGGATATAGTGTAAAACCCAAGTTTTACACACTCTAATCCTAACATGCCATATCATCATATTATATATTATAAAATAGACACAACTGCACTCAATCAATTCTAAATGAAAATCCAAGTCAATTGTGAGTATATTGAAATTAGGCTTGTCCATGAGTCGAGCCGGGTCGGTTTTGGACCCAACCCAGAGTCGACCTGCCGGCGTCAGGTGAAGGGTGGAGGAACCGAAAATCAACCACCGAAATCAGTCGATTGAGTTGGTTTCGGGTGAAGTTCAGCGTCGGTTGGGTTGATTGATTGTCGGAATCTAAAAAAGTCATCAAAATCTGCAAAAAAACGTCATTGAAATCTCAAAAAAGTCACCAAAATCTGGAAAATTTTGCCGGAATTTGGAAAAAGGCACTAGAATCTACATTTTTTTCATTGGAATCTGCATTTTTTCACTAAAAATGACTAGGATTTGGCCAGATCTGGCTAAATCCCACTAGATCTAGCCGGATTTGGTTGAGATCTCATAGAATCTGGCTTGTTTTTACAGGATTTGGCCTCTTTTTTTATATAGCTCCACTCGGTTTTTAGAGAAGCAAACCCGCCACTCAACTCGCTGGTGTCGGTTCTTGAAAATGGAAACCCACCTCCAACTGACTGAACCTTTGGTTCGGTCCAAAATCGGGTCGGCGTTGAGCGGTTTGGTTTGGGTTGTCGGGCTCCAATCGGGTCTAGATAGCCCTAATTGAGATGTTATTATATGTGGTAAGATGTATTGAGTTTTAAGTAAAATCTGATGTAGCAATCTCTTATTGGATGGTGTAAAACATTTTCCTTATCAAATTCAGACTCTTTTTAATTAGTAGGGAAAAAAAAACGAACCATCAATACCTTTGAACACAACAACAACATTCAAAAAAGATAACATACATAACTCATGAAATGGCGGAGTTAGAAATTTTTCTCAAGAAAGACCAAGTTAAATGTATTATTGTATTATAGTATTCTTAATTATCTCAATATAAAATGCGTATGACTTTATTTTTGGATTTTTTTTTTTTTTGCTAAAGAGATTTATTTATATATAGCTCTTTAAATAAATGACTTCTATATGACAAAAAAGTCAATATTAAAAGGAAAATAAATGAGACAACAATTAATTAAGGAGTATTTATACTTTAAAAAAAAATGAAGGGGGCCATTACCTAAAATTTATTCTAAAATTTGAATTTTTGACATTAAAATCGAGGGAGAGGGGCATTTTTAGAAAAGCAAAATGACTTATATATGAAAAAAAGTCAATATTAAAAGAAAAATAATTGAGACAACAATAAATTAAAGAGTATTTATACTTAAAAAAAGAAAAAAAAAATTAAGAGGGCCATTATCTCCATTACCTAAAATTTATTCTAAATTTTGAATTTTTGACATTAAAATAGAGAGAGAGAAACATTTTTGGAAAGAGTTTGTCTTATTTTCAGTACTTTTTTAATTGAAGGTCTCTTTTTACTTTAAATACACAATGGCAAGTGGTAATGAGTTTTAATTTTCACATTTTATTTAGTTAGTGGATGATGTAGTAGTTTCTTATTAAAACAAAAGGAGATTCTAGTATATAATATATATATATATATATATTAGAAATAAGTCAAACCTTTTTGAAAAAGCTAGGGGCTTTCCCTCTCCCCCCCCCCCCCCCTCCCCAAAAAAAGTCTAGCACGGTTAAAAATATTTATACATACGGATTAAGAAGTCATGGAGGAATTTCTTGTTGGTTTTTAATCCTAGATGGCTTGAATCTCATGGATCTCACAAGATATTGGAATCCACCAGACCAATTTTTTAGGGTTGAAATATTAATGCAGGTAATTAATGGATTTAATAGACAATGTCATATGAGTAATTTACTATTGGCTAGCTATTAGATGTTAGGTGATGGGTTCTCAAAAAAAGATTTTAGGTGATGGATATGATCATATATGTACCCAACATCTTCCAATGTCCTAAGTTAATGTCCTAAATCAAAGTTAGAGAAGTAGTCATTTTCCATGTAGTTGGAGTTGTTTTGTTTTGTCTTTGTTTGTTTGTTTGTTAGGCATTTTATTATTGTTGTTGTAATTTTCCCTTAGATGAATGAATTCTATATTGAAAGCCTCTAAATTTGTTTTTAATGACATCGATGACATTTTTCAATAAAATTTGAACTTTCTTTGATTATATTATTGTAAAAATTGAAATCCATGACTTCATTGTAACCTTGCAACAAAATGGACTTCCCATTTGGTTAAATTTCTACCATGCCACTCATGATTAGAGAACCCGATGAGTAATTGACTTATGGATAATTTTTTAAAAAATATTTAAAAAACACTAGGATAAGGATAGTGATTTTGACTAGATTGATGCCGCCATTAAAGAAAAGTGGTTATTCTGAAAGAGAAATGATATGTCTACAATATTTTTACAACAAATCCTTAGTGGCAGGTTGTTATTGTTCTGTTAAAAAAGTAATCTCAGTGCTAAATTCAAATTTGAACCAATAATAACTAATCACTCATAATTTGTTGTAAAAATGTTGTAGACGTAGCATCTCTCATTGTGAAAACCCCCAAAGATTAAGAGTCAAATTGAAGAAAAAAAAAACAGCTCAAAGATAAAATCTAAAAAAAGTCATCGAAATCTGCAAAAAATGTCATCGAAATCTGGAAAAAGTCGCTGAAATCTGGAAAAAATTGCTAGAATCTGGAAAAAGATGCTAGAATCTGCATTTTTTTCATTGGAATATGCATTTACTAAAAATTACTGGAATTTGGCCAGATTTGGCTAAATCCCACCAAATCTAGCCAGATCTGGTTGAGATCTCGTAAGATTTGGCTTATTTTTGCAATATTTGGCCAGATTTTTTATATAGCTCCCCTCAGGTTTTGGATAAGCCAATCCGCCACTCAACTCGCCGGTGTCGGTTTTTGAAAACAAAAACCCTCCACCGACTGACTGAACCTTTGGTTCGATCTCGGATTGAGTCAGCGTCGGACGGTTTGGTTGGGTTGTCAGGCTCCGGTCGGGTCTGGACAACCTTAATTGAGATGTTATTATGTGTTGTAAGATGTATTAAGTTTTAAGTAAAATCTGATATAGCAATCTCTTATTGGATGGTGTAAAACATTTTCCTTATCAAATTTGAACTCTTTTTAATTAGTAGGAAAAAAAACCAGCCATCAATACCTTTGAACACAACAACAACAACAACAACAACATTCAAAGAAGATAACATACATAAATCAAGCAATGGCGAAGTTAGAAATTTTTCTCAAGAAAGACCAAGTTAAATGTATCATTGTATTATGGTATTCTTAATTATCTCAAAAAAAAAAAAATATATATATATATATATATATATAATGCGTATGACTTTATTTTTGGATTTTTTTTTTTTTTGCTAAAGAGATTTACTTTTATATAGCTCCTCAAATAAATGACTTATATATGACAAAAAAGTCAATATTGAAAGGAAAATAAATGAGACAACAATTAATTAAGGAGTATTTATACTTAAAAAAATTAAGGGGGCCATTACCTCCATTACCTAAAATTTATTCTAAAATTTGAATTTTTGACATTAAAATCGAGGGAGAGGGGCATTTTTAGAAAAGCAAAATGACTTATATATGACAAAAAAGTCAATATTAAAAGAAAAATAATTGAGACAATAATAAATTAAAGAGTATTTATACTTAAAAAAAAAAAAAAAATTAAGAGGGCCATTACCTCCATTACCTAAAATTTATTCTAAAACAAAAGGAGATTCTAGTTTTTTTTTTAAAAAGTATTAGAGGTAAGTCCCCCCAACCCAAAAATATGTCTAGCACAATTAAAAATATTTAAGAAGTCATGGAGGAATTTCTTGTTGGTTTTTAAATCCTAGATGGCTTGAATCTCATGGATCTCACAAGATATTAGAATCCACTAGACCAATTTTTAGGGTTGAAATATTAATGCAGGTAATTAATGGATTTGATAGTCGATGTCATATGAGTAATTTACTATTGGCTATTAGATGTTAGGTGATGGGTTCTCAAAAAAAAGATGTTAGGTGATGGATATGATCATATATGTACCCAACATCTTCCAATGTCCTAAGTTAATCTCCTAAATCAAAGTTAGAGAAGCAGTCATTTTCCATGTAGTTGGAGTTGTTTTGTTTTGTCTTTGTTTGTTTGTTTGTTTGTTATGCATTTTATTGTTGTTGTAATTTTCTCTTAGATGAATGAATTCTATAATGAAAGCCTCTAAATTTGTTTTTAATGACATCGATGACATTTTTCAATAAAATTTGAACTTTCTTTGATTTTATTATTGTAAAAATTGAAATCCATGACTTCATTGTAACCTTGCAGCAAAATGGACTTCCCATTTGGTTAAATTTCTACCATGCCACTCATGATTAGAGAACCCGATGAGTAATTGACTTACGGATAATTTAAAAAAAAAAAAAAAAAAAAAAAAAAAAAAAAAAAAAAAAAAAAGGATAAGGATAGCGATTTTGATTAGATTGATGCCGCCATTAAAGTCAAAAAGTGGTTATTGTGAAAACCCCTAAGGATTAAGAGTTAAATTGAAGAAAAGAAAAAAAAAAAAGTTCAAAGATAAACTCGAAATATAATTAACTAAAATATAGGAAACGGACCTCATGTTTGGGCCTTGGGGGGCGCGCATTTAGGTCGGGCCAATTTGTTTCGGGCTTCTGTTCCTCTGGGCTTTCAAGCCCATGATGGTTATTTAATGTCGGCTTTATGTAGTCTTAGGTGTAGTTTAATTATTTGAATTACCGTTTAGTGTAAACTATATAATGCTTGTATATAAAGAATCAAGTTTATTATTTGCATTATTTTGAGCAATGTTGTACAACAGGTTACAATAATCTCCTCGTTGATATTGTTACAATAATCTCCTAGAGATTTGTAAGGGAGTTGGGGTTTCAATGACATACAAGAAGGAACATATCTGAATGAGGTGGGTTTGGTAATAACAACAAAATTTCATTTCCCTTTTGAACTAAATTGTCGTGGTTGATTCTCTGCCTAAAGGCTTTATATACTATACTACTCATGGCTACTTTTCTACATGGTACTTGTATATGCATCAAGGTATTTTTCCTAGAGAGAAATCAATATGTGACATCTTCTACACGATCAATTTTCAGGAAGCCTTTCTTGACGAAGGTAGTCATACATGACTCCTTGAAATTGACTCGTGCTCCTTGACTGTCTGAGAAATATTATGTTCTTTCCTTCTTGGAGTAGATTGCTTGCTACATCAATGTTGTACAACCAATATAGCCCATGAATTCCATGCCTCGTGATGGCGTTGTCCCCGCCTATAACCCCTGTTGAAAAGTGAGGAGGATAGGCTGTGGCATCGTTGAACCAAACCTTGTAATCCAGTCACAAAATAACACTATAAGCAAAAAATCAACAGGAAAAAAAAAAGGGCGGCTTTGAATAGTAGAAGATGATTATTTTCATTTGAAATGGATACATTTTATGTTTAGAATAAATGTTGTAATTCAAACTATTATATCATTTAAAATTTTAAATTCCAATTATGAGAAATAGTAGCACCTTTGCTATGTGCATGCTTGTTTTGTGAGTAATGAGTACTACTATTCTTTATGTAAGCGAAATTCTTAATTGTAAATTAGATACTTTAGATATTAACCAATAATATTAATAATAACAAAAAAAAAATGTATAGAATAAATAAAATATAAGTTTGAAACCTGCAATTCAGCGTTAATTAGTGGCTGAAGCCAAGGCCAACCGGAGTGTGTAGTTTCCATTGTTGTACACAGTTTCAAGTTCAAAATGAATCTGCCACGTAGTTGCTTCGTATGTCCGATTATTTGTACGCCTGAAATGCAATATTAGAACAATGACTTAAAAAAAATTGAAATACTGGAAACATATAAAGAAATGTGAAAAAAAAAAAAAAAAGGAAACCAACAATTATATATACCTGTTAACATGAGCGAAGAACCAATCTTTACTATAATCACTGACATTTACAGTGTAGATAAAATCCTGATTACGGTACATATCTGAATACCTTTCCCACAAGCCATATTGCCTGAAACTGTAAGTAAAAAATAAATAAATTAATTAATTAATTAATTAACTATAAGTAAGCAATGAAATTTTGTTAAGATTGCAATAGAAATGTTTGAATGTTGGTTTTGACTTACTTGTTAGATGTTGTGGTGGTGTACACACTGTTCAGGAGTGTTGCATATGGGTTTGGTACATAGAACTTAGCCGCGGTGCGGTCAGGGATGCCAATTTCCCACAGGGTAGGACCTTGTCTTGGAGGCCCATATCTAACGGTTCCCAATTGTACTTTCCCACCTGCAATATTGGACATCAATGAAGCTATAGTAGACTCATCTCTTGGGTTCACAGCTCCGGTTTGATATAATAAATTATCGATTGTTCCAAAAGTTTAAACTCTTAAGAAATAGTGAATTTAATTATTTAATTGATATTCTAACATTCTCCTTCGCATATCAACCTAAACTTGTACTTAATTACTGGAAACCAACATGTGAGAATATTTTTAAGTAGAGTGGAGACAGTTTAATTTTAATACCATGAGAAATAACCAACCATCCAAAAAAGTTATATTGTTAAGAAATGATAAATTTAATCATTTGACTAATACTCTTAACATGCTTGTGCATAATGTATATGCTTAATTTACCTGCCATAATAGAAATCGTGGTAGCAGCTTTGTAATCCCCTATGAAGCCAGGGACCCATGCATATAAATTATAGTTCCCAGGATGGACATTTTTAATTTCGAAATAGCCCTCCTTGTCGGCTTGGGTCCAAAATTGATAACCCTAAAAGAAAATAACAAGAAACAAAGTTTACAGTTAAAATTAGTGGTTGGTTACCTTTCCTAATCCAAAGAGAAAATTATGTACTAGAGAAATTATGTACCTTGCTTTCTCTTTGCCAAGATCCCTTCTCTCCAGGAGCGGCCAAACCAATTAATATAAGCTAATTGTGCCCACATTAGTCTCTCGTTAATGTACCTAAATATTGATTTAATTAGGGAAACTTTAACGATGGCCTAAAGGCATTGATTTAGGAAATAGTTTTAGAAACATTTTAAGGAAAAAGGACAAAAAACAACTAATTTTTTATGAAAGTTTTTTTTTTTTTTTTAATTTCTTATAAATAAGTGGTATTAAAAGTTTTCCAAAATAATCTATTAATAAATAAACATCCATTAACTGGACCCATTTAAGGAAACTCATCTTATCTATGCAATATTATTGGAGGATTAATTTTTAGATCAAATCATGTAATTGCCAAGGGAAATACCTGTCACGAACTAGCAATTGACCTGCAACACTTCCACGTTGATGAGAAGTAGGATAATCTTTCGATTGGATGAAATTGTATGGCCAGCTATTGACTTCATTTAGCATCTGAAAAAAATAAAAACGAGTAAGAGTTAGTTGTAAATTTTTTGAGTACTCTTAACTTAGGTTTGATTCCTCTTAAATAATAATAAATTCCACATAATACTCCCTTCTAGAACAAATATTAAGTACATAGTTTTAAAAATCGAACCAACCGGTCCGATCGGTTCAATCAGGAACCGAGAGCCGATCTGGTTCGATAAAAACCACTAAAACCAGTGAAAACCGATCAAAAACCAGGGTAGAATTGAGAATTTTGAAAAAAACGGTTCAGTAACCGGTTTGGTTTTTAAAACCATGATTAAGTATCATTATTTTTTTTATAATTAGATAATTGGTTGTGGGGGGATTTTAATCATTGATGTATCCATTGGAAACACTAAAATATATCAGTTAAATTACAAAACTCTTGACTAATACCACTTAATTAATTAATACTGAAAAGTTACTTGAGTTAGTTAATTAATATTTTAAAGTTCAAAGAAAATTTAACACCTTAACTTAATAATAATACCTTCAATTTAGCATCTGACCAAAGCTCAAGGGGATCTTCTCCTTTGGAAACCTTGTTAAGATATATAAATGAAGGACCAAAAACCTTTTTCCATGGCTCACCCTCTGCAAATTTCATCCCTACTTCCTTCCCAGCATAGTGAGTACTAACGAACATCTGGACATTGCACCAACAAACTAGAATTATGAATATTCTATAATAAGACAAATATGTTGAATGCCCTTAATTTGTGGAGCATAACACGGCTTAAGAAGCTAGTTTTCTAGTGATGAATCATCATAGCAAACATTTTTTTTAATTGATTTATATTATATATTTATGGAGAAAATAAGACATATAATACTCATATCATTTTGGACAAAGTTTTGCTCAAACTAGTTTGAAGCTAATAACTACAACTACCTCTAAAAAACTAACATGGATGCATATTTTAAAATTCTAATTGTTGAATTACAATTTTTTTTTTCTATTCTTAAAATACATGTTAAATTTCTTATAAATCAAATATTATTTACTATTCAATTTATAAACGTAATATTTATGCATAATTTTATATTATAAAAATGACATAATTACTAATTTTTGATTTTTTGAAAATTTTACAATTATAAAAGATACAAAAAAAAAATGTAATTTAATTGTGAACTTGTAAAATTCACATTAATTATAAAAAAAATATTAAATAAAGTTGGTAAGATGTAATCAAACTCTACTGTTACATTTTCCTTCATTATTATTATTATTATTTAGAAGAAAAACAGTCCTATGTGGTTGGCAACTGGCCAGTGAAGATTTTGCCATTTTAGATGGGATGGGATCAAGCGGACTTGACTTACATTGAGGTTAGTGGGGCCCACATGGGAAGTGAGGTCTTGCTTGTTGGGACCCGATGTACGAAACTCATTGCTGGGTGTGATCATCCAGAATCCCACGGCTGGGTCATCTTCGCATATCCACCCCTGAACCTTATTGTCTTTGTTCTCCACCGAGTACTGGTACTTGTCATCCACCTGCGCCCCCCAATACAATATCACGGGTCTCAAACTCAAATTCTACCATTATATTCTCTTCTCTCAAAAGTATGAACTAAAGCCAAAGGCATACCCCCACAAAATAAAGACCAAAAAACAATGAAGTGAGAGAGAGAGACTGAGAGAGTGTGTGTATGTACTTGTATATCTAGAACGTTCTCTTTACCCAAAAAAAAAAAAAATCAACAAATTATCTGTACTTAAAAAAAGATATATATAACCACCACCACATAATAGAGAACAATATAAAGAAAAATAAAAATAAAAACTTTGAAATATATAGATTTGATTGTAAATTAAAAAAAAAATACATTAAAAGAAAATTGTAAATCAAAGTGAAACTAGTTTGTTTCATTGGTTTTCTCGGGTCATCATATCTTGTCTTATTTACTATTCCGCTATACATGATATTGATATGATATTGATGTTTGTTTGTTTTAACAATGTTTATTTATTATAAATCTAATTAACAACTGTATTATAAAGTGTATAAACACAATTCAAAATATAAATTAAGTATTTTATAGCTTAATTCATAGTACATTCTACAAAAATAAAATATGTATTAAAGTTTAACAAACTTAAGCCGAGATTTAAAAACAAATGTTGGAATATCTAACATAAATTTAATCAACTGTTATTTTTATTTTTATTTTATAATCAACTATCATTTTTATTATCCCATAAAAAAATTGAGAAAAAGCGAATAGTACAGTGACATTTTATATTTGGCATCAGCTTATAAGCTCAGCTTTTAGTTTTTATGTACAACTTATTAAAATCTTAAGGTATGTTTGGAAACTATTTTTTTTTTTTTACTAATTTTATGTTTTCAAATTGAAGACCGTTGTCCAAGATGAGGGTGTGAGGAGTCCCGAAGCGTGTAATAATGTTTTTCCAAATGAATTTCTTGGCATCCACGTCCCTGATGTTGGCCAAAGGTTCAACCTCTACCCATTTGGTGAAATAGTCGGTGCCGACTATTATGTATTGCTTATTCCCTGCTGCTTTAGGGAAAGGACCGACAATATCAAGACCCCATTGAGCAAACGGCCAAGGGCTGGAGAGGGGATTAAGGACTCCTCCAGGTTTGTGGATATTTGGGGCGAATCTCTGGTATTGATCATACTTCTTCGTATATTCTTGGGCATCCCTCTGCATATTCGGCCACTAGTATCCCTGGGTGAATGCCCTGTGCGCCAGCGATCCTCCTCCTGTGTGACTCCTACAAATTCCCTCATGTAGCTCCTCAAGCAGGGACTCGGATCCCTCTGGGTGTATACACAATAGGTACGGCCCAGAATAGGAACGCCGGTATAGCTTGTGGTCTTCCGACAACCAAAACCGAGGAGCATTCCTTCGTATCTTCTCGGCTTCCAGTTTTCCCCCTAGTAATGTATCGTCTTTGAGGAAGTTCATTATAGGATCCATCCAGCTGGGACTCTTTCTAACCTGATGGACCTAAGCTGGGTCTCTTCTAATTGAACTCGCTTGGACTAGATCCTCAACAAGGATTATTCGCGGTAGATCATGCGCCGAGGACGTGGCAAGAGTGGCCAGCGAATCTGCATGGGTGTTCCCACTTCTGGAAACGTGTGTCAGATTGAAGGATTCAAAACCCGACTGCAGGCGTTTGGCTCGTCCGAGATACTCTTGCATTCTAACATCTCTAGCTTCTAACTCACCCATCACTTGGCCAACGACCAATTTGGAGTCCGAGAACGCTTCCATTGCCCTTCCGCCCAATTTTTGAACCATCGTCATCCCTTGAGGTAAGGCTTCGTACTCGGCCTCGTTGTTCGTAGCCGAGAACCCGAGTCTTAGTGATTTCTCAATGGCAATACCTTCAGGCGATATGAAAACTAGCCCAATTCCAGATCCTCTTTGGTTGGCCGCGCCATCCACGTAGACCTTCTAGTGCAAGGTCTCCCGTGCTGAGATTGTGTCAACTGATTTTCCATCCATGTCTTTCTTTTCGATTATTGTTTCTACAGAGGGTTCAATGAATTCTGCGACTAAGTCTGCGAGGACTTGACCCTTGACAGAGGACCTAGGCATATATTTAATATCAAAGGCTCCCAAAAGTGCACTCCACATGGCGATCCTTCCTATGTAGTCGGCGCTTTGAAGTACCGCTCGAAGGGGAAGCTGGGTTAGAACGATGACCGTGTGTGCCTGAAAGTAATGAGGGAGCTTCCGTGTGGCGTGCACTACCACCAGAATTGCTTTCTCCAATGGTAAGTATTACACTTCGGCCTCATGTAATGATTTACTTACATAGTACACTGGTCGCTGTACCCCATTGTCATCCCGTATCAGTACCAGGCTTACAGCATAAGGGGCTACGGCTATGTATGCAAACAGTACCTTGTCTGCCTCAGGGCTAGACATGATGGGTGGTCACGACAAGTATTCCTTAAGTTGCTAGAAAGCTCGGACACAATCCTCCGACCACTCAAACCCTTTCCACTTATTTATCAAGAGGCAGAAAGGTAGACATCGGTTTGCAGATCGTGATATGAACCGGTTTAATGCTGCGATCATGCCAGTGAGTTTCTGCACTTCTTTCGGATTGCGAGGAGCCTGTAGGCTATTAATCGCTTTGATTTGATCTGGGCTTACCTCTATCCCTCTGTGGGTTACCATATAGCCTAGGAATTTCCTAGACCCGACACCGAATGAACACTTGGTAGCATTGAGCCGCAACTTGTGCTCCCTTAAGATGCCAAAAATGATCTCTAGGTCTTTCACGTGCTCGGACACCACCTTACTTTTTACCACCATATCATCTATGTAGACTTCAATAACTTTGCCTAGTTGCGGTTCAAACATTCTGGTCATCATCCTTTGGTACGTTGACCCTGCGTTCTTTAGTCCGAAAGGCATCACCTTATAGTGGTAGTTTCCGACGGGTGTCATGAACGCCGTTTTCTCCTGATCCTCTAATGCTAAAGGTATCTGATGATAGCTCTGGAAGGCATCCAAGAAGCTCATTCAAGGGTGGCCTACAGTCGCATCTACCAGTCGGTCTATTCGGGGTAACGGGAACGGGTCTTTCGGGCATGCCTTGTTCAAGTCTGTGAAGTCTACGCAGACTCGCCACTTCCCCATTTTCTTTCTTACCACCACCGTATTTGTCAGCCATTCGGGGTAAAAGACCTCTTTAATAGCTCCTGCCTTTTTCAATTTTGTCACTTCGTCTCTAACGGTACTAGCATGTTCCTTTGAGGGACGTCGGGGTGGTTGCTTCTTTGGAATGGAAGATGGGTTAACATTCAAGTGGTGACAAATAAGGCTAGGGTCAACCCCCGGGGTGTCGTAAGCGTCCCATGCAAACACATCGACATTTCTTCTCAGAAATCCGTCCAGTTCCTCTTTTTCTTAAGGAGGCAACTCGGAGCTGACCTGGAAAAATCTCTCCGGGTTATTGTCAACGATAAACTTTTCTAAACTTTCACACCTTATCTCCTCGGTTGGCTCATTGACCTTCCTTGCCGAGGTGGTTGGTTGCTATAAGTTCTTAGAGGTCGAGGACTCGACATTGGACTGACGTGAGATGGCGGCCACCATACACTACCTGGCCATGGCCTGATCTCCACGAATCTCTTCTACTTGGCCTCTGGACGAGTATTTTACCTTTTAGTGAAGTGTGGAGGATACAACTTCTAGGGCATGGATCCATGGCCTGGCTACTATTGCTGTGTAGGGCGAGTAGGCATCGACCACGATAAAGTTCACCTCCACCACCTCTGACCCAGTCTGTATGGGTAGTCTGATCTGCCCTTTTGGCGTAACAGTCTTTCCTTCGAACCTGATAAGGGGAGAGTCATAAGCCGTCAAATCCTCCAGTCTCAGGTTCAGCCCCTTGTAAAGATCAGGGTACATTACCTCTACTACGCTACCCGAGTCTACCAGCACCCTTCTCACATCGAAGCCCCCGATTCTTAGCGTAACCACTAAGGCATCGTCGTGAGGTTGGATAGTTTCCTTCTTATCGTTGTCCGAGAATCCTAATATTAACGAGCTTCCCTTTTTAGGCCTTTTAAATTCTCTTCCCCCGTCCTCGGCAGAGAGCCGAGCCACAAACAGCACCCTAGAAGGAAATGACCCGGTTCTTCCTGGAGCGGCGAGGATGACATGGATCGTTCTTGTGGGGGGTCTTAAGGATACATCTTTTCGAGGCTCTTGCATTACCTGGCCCGGATGACCGCTCGAGGGGTGTAAAAGGTGACGTAACTTTCCTTCTCGAACCAACTGATCTAGGTGATTCCATAGATTCCTGCAATCCTTAGTGGTATGTCCATGGTCCTGATAATAGTGGCAATATAGGTTCTGGTTACGTTTTGAAGGGTCTCCAGCCATCTTTCCCAGCCATCTGAAGAAGGGTTCGTTCCTTACTTTCTCCAGCACTTGTTGTACTGGCTCTTTGAACATGGCATTCACCGTTTACATGTTACTTTGTCCAACCTGTCTCGAAAAATCTCTCCTCGGCTGGTTATGATTATATCATTCCGACCTGAAATCATTCGCTTTGGGAGGAATGATCTTCTCCTTTCCCTTTCCTTGTAGCTGATCTTCTTCCACCCTTTTGTACTTGTCAATCCTATTCATCAACTGATGAACGTTGGCAACTGGTTTACCAGTGAGAGATTTCCTTAAGCCATGCTCGGTGGGGAAACCGCTTTTGAATGTGCTAATAGCGACATCATCATGGTTCTCATCCAACTCGTTATACATCTCCCAATATCTATCCGAATACGCCTTCAGGGTCTCTTCCTCGTGCATGGATAAGGACAACAACGAACTTAGGGGTCGAGGGACTCTGCTATTTGTAATAAAGCGAGAGCAGAAAGCCTGAGTGAGCTGCTTATATGAGCCTATGGAATTTATCTTCAGGCTGTTGAACTATCTCATCGCCATTGGTCCCAAGCTGGAAGGGAAGACTTTGCACATTAGGACTTCATTTTGCGAGTAAATAGCCGTTTTTTGGTTAAACTGACTCACGTGCTCCACCGGGTCTGCTCAGCCGTTGTAGATGGCGAACGTTGGTTGATTAAAGCGTCGAGACAACTTAGCCCCTTCAATTCTGTACATGAAGGGTGATCTTGAAATCTGGTCTAGTGCCCTATTCATAGCATCGTTTCCCAAACCCTTGCTGGATGGGCTCTCATACTTTCGTATAGGGCGAGACTCCTTCTCGCAAGAAAAGGTTTCACTTGGGGGTGTTCTCGATCTCCGTCGATAACTCACGTCCTCCTCATTAGAGGACGCATCTGAGTTGGAGGGAGATTGCTTTCGCTGCGCACGTCGCAACTTCCTTTTCAAGTCATCTATCTCTCGCTGCATGACCTGATGACTGTTTCGCCTTTGGGATACGTGACTACCTATCTGGGTATGACTTTGGCTCGTCTGGGTAGTATGTACGCTTCCCTCACGATTCCTTCTGCTGCTTGGGTTGGCAGGATTATTTTGCCGCTGGGACTCAATGGGTTTTGTCTGTTGAGGGTTAGCTTGGTGAGGATTCTCCTGGTGTGGACCTCGTTCTACCATGCTCGACCGTTGTGATTACTGATATTTTAGTTCTTCCCACAGACGGCGCCAATTGTAGGGACATGGTTTTAGTTGACCTGATCCTTATTGGTCAGGTCTTGGCCCAAAAGGTCCCACACATTAAATTTTTTGTAGAGTATGGGCTAAAGAACTTGGTTTCAGTTAGCTTAAATGGTTTATTGCATGGGCTCAGGGGATATAGAAATAAGAACAAAAGGAGGTAGTAGTGAAAAGAGATCCTTCTCAAATGATCAGGTCTCAAACTTGATTAATGGGCACAGATTCATGCAAATAAAATTTCTCTACAGTGTTCTCTCCTCTCTCTTTCTCCGTCTCCCGTCCCCTTCTCTTGGGGGACCTTTACATATTATATAGGCCCTCTCCTATCATCTGGGCTTTACACTTGTTGATCATCCAAACCCCTACTTGAGCACCTGTCCCATCAGACATCCTTATCAGTTCTTTATGAGTTGCAGTGGCCAAGGTAGCACTGTTCAGGGGTCTTCTCTTTATTAATGCGGCTAGGAGAGTAGTTGTGGTGCATTTAATGTGGTGGAGGCAGTTTTTGCTGAGATATTTTGGGTTTACTTTCTTTTTACGTACTTGGAAGGAGGACTACAGTAGCCAGGACGCACCCTTGACTCGGATTTTGGAATGTCCGAGGAGGAATTATTCCTCGGACATGTTCTCTTTGCCCCAGTGAACCTAAATAAGGATTCTAGGCCACGACGTCTCCTCGGACGGATTGGTCCTCGGACGGGCCCAGGGCCCAGCCAACCTATTATTCTGGGCCGGTCCCCACAACCACTGTTTACCGAAATATATATCAATTTACCACTGTTTTGAAAATATGTAGGGATCTACCATCTTTTTGAAACTCAAGTTTGCCGTGTAACTCGAGTTCCATAAACTCAAGTTCTTTGAAAAAATTGTCTTCAAAATTGCCGAAGTTTTTTTTATGAAACTCGAGTTCATGGATCTCAACTTCATGAAACTCGAGTACCATGGAAAACTCGAGTTCCCCAAACTCAAGTACCCAAAAAGTGATAGATCCCTATATATTTTCGAAACAGTGGTAGATTGATATATATTTCGATAAACAATGTTATTGTGACATTTGGGCCATAATACAAGTTTGAATTGTCAAGACCTTTGAAACTTGTGTCCTTTTAAAAAGAAAAAAACTATTTGAAATTTAAATTGTCCAAATTCACTTGAGTGGGTGTCACTGTCAGGGCACACCTCCACACTTAACAAAAGGTGAATTCTCCTCTTTGAAAAAAAGAAAAGGTAAAGAGAATTTAAAGAAACAATAGTTAGTAACAAGTGAGGCAGAAGTGGAGCAAGTCTAGATGAAAGGTGATGAAGAAGAAGAACCAAAGACAGAGAGGAGACGGAGGATGATCGACGACCACTTTGTTAGGATATGTGCCCTTTAAATCCTATTGTATGATGCTATGTATGACATTATGTATGGCTTAATGTTATGATTAATAAAGTTTTTTTATTATTATCTAAAATAATGGTAACATGAATATTTGGACATTATCATTTAGTCCATGAGATGCATAGTATGTGATTTATGTGATTTAGTCACAGAAGATATAAATTACAAGTTCTTTGTAAACTCAGAATTTTAGTTCATAGTCGGTGATAAAATTAAGCATTTCATATGCGAAGACTATAACATATCAACTAAGATGATTTGTCTTGATCATGGAAGTGGAGACTTCTAGTTGGTATGTTGATATGTTTTAAGAGTTAAGACATATTGAATTGGACCGCTGTGAGATTTATTATTCTCCTAACGACTGTCAAATGAATAATAAATCTCACAACTTCTATTTACATGAACTCTTAATCTTGAGAGAATAATGGACCTAGTCATGAAATATAGGTTGCTTTGATATATCAGGAGTGAGATCTAAAGTCATGATCAAAACCTCAGTATGTTGGGCAGCCACATTTAGTGTTGATGGAACATATATTCTCAAGATATAATTCATAATCTCTTAACGAAGATATAAAATATTCCCTTGAGATAAGTTTAATGGGTTTGATTATTCAGAGTCTTAGGCTTAACCACTTTAGTAAGGAGTTACTAATGTATATATTTATGAAATTGGATTTCATAAATATATGACGAATAACTTAAAGGATTAAACTGGGTATTCAAGAATTAAGATGTAGTAATCTTCAAAGTGACAATCTACATTCATAACTTTGTGTTACTACGAATATATTTATAAAGGGGTTGCATGTATAATAAAGTCTTGGAATATAATTTATTAATAAGGTCTAGAGTGCAATTATATTTATATAATTGTATTAAATATAATTAATGATAACTTTGGACTTGTCAAGAGTTGACAGAAAAGCCCAAGGTCCATTGTTCCTTTTTGGTCCTACTCCAAGCCACATACTAACGCTCAATTGGAATGGCCCAAAAGGCTAGCCCAATTAGATAATCAGTTATGAGAGAAATATATAGAATTTTAAAAGAGAATGAAGTGGTTTGTATGTGAGTGCAGGACACTCTCTTATTCTCCCTTGAACACACACATACAAACTAATTGAGAGACCACACTTCTTAGGCATAAGTGGAATTGGAGTGAAGATTAAAAGTGTTCTCAAGTACTTCTAATCTTTGGTTTTGAATTTCACTGCACCAAGGTACACTCTCTTCTTCTTATATTCTAAAATTTACTTAGTACATGTTATCAATTGCGAATTAAGTAGATCCATTAATTTTCCACTATATATGTTTTGTATGCAATACAAACATGTATTTTTCCAACACACTTCGCTACTGGAAAGGTGGAAGTGATAGCAAGGATCTTGGGTATTTTTTTGTTTTCATTAGTTTACACTTTACCAGCCAATATTCGGTATTTTTCTCGAAACGGCCGGTACATCCCAATGTTTAGAGTGGAACGAAACAACAGTGTTTCTGTTCCGACCTAAGCACTGGTACGATAAATTCCGATCATATCGGTCGATACGATACAAAATCAAATTTTTTGGATTAAATCCTATAAGGATAGAGTGTAAAACCCAAGTTTTACACACTCTAATCCTAACATGCCATATCATCATATTATTTATTATAGAATAGACACAACCACACTCAATCAATTCTAAATGAAAATCCAAGTCAATTGTGAGTATATTGAGATTAGGCCTGTCCATGAGTCAGGCAGGTCAGTTTTGGACCCAACCTGGAGTCAACTTGCCAGCGTTGGGTGGAGGGTGGAGGAACCCGAAATCAACCACCGGAATCAGTCAGTTTCGGGTAAGGGTGAGCGTCGATTGGTTTAGTCGATTGTTAAAATCTAAAAAAAGTCATCGAAATCTACAAAAAACGTCATCGAAATCTGGAAAAAGTCGCTGAAATCTGGAAAAATTTGCTAGAATCTGGAAAAAGATGCTAGAATCTGCATTTTTTTCATTGGAATATGCGTTTACTAAAAATTACTGGGATTTGGCCAGATTTGGCTAAATCCCACCAAATCTAGCCAGATCTGGTTGAGATCTCGTAAGATTTGGCTTATTTTTGCAGTATTTGGCCGGATTTTTTATATAGCTCCCCTCAGGTTTTGGATAAGCCAACCCGCCACTCAACTCGCTGATGTCGGTTTTTGAAAACAAAAACCCTCCACCGACTGACTAAACCTTTGGTTTGATCTCAAATCAGGTCGGCGTCGGGCGGTTTGGTTGGGTTGTCAGGCTCCGGTCAGGTCTGGACAACCTTAATTGAGATGTTATTATGTGTTGTAAGATGTATTAAATTTTAAGTAAAATCTGATATAGCAATCTCTTATTGGATGGTGTAAAACATTTTCCTAATCAAATTTGAACTCTTTTTAATTAGTAGGAAAAAAAACCAGCCATCAATACCTTTGAACACAACAACAACAACAACAACAACATTCAAAGAAGATAACATACATAAATCATGCAATGGCGAAGTTAGAAATTTTTCTCAAGAAAGACCAAGTTAAATGTATCATTGTATTATGGTATTCTTAATTATCTCAAAATATATATATATATATATATATATATATATATAAAATGCGTATGACTTTATTTTTGGATTTTTTTTTTTTGCTAAAGAGATTTACTTTTATATAGCTCCTCAAATAAATGACTTATATATGACAAAAAAGTCAATATTAAAAGGAAAATAAATGAGACAACAATTAATTAAGGAGTATTTATACTTAAAAAAATTAAGGGGGCCATTACCTCCATTACCTAAAATTTATTCTAAAATTTGAATTTTTGACATTAAAATCGAGGGAGAGGGGCATTTTTAGAAAAGCAAAATGACTTATATATGACAAAAAAGTCAATATTAAAAGAAAAATAATTGAGACAATAATAAATTAAAGAGTATTTATACTTAAAAAAAAAAAAAAAATTAAGAGGGCCATTACCTCCATTACCTAAAATTTATTCTAAAACAAAAGGAGATTCTAGTTTTTTTTTTAAAAAGTATTAGAGGTAAGTCCCCCCAACCCAAAAATATGTCTAGCACAATTAAAAATATTTAAGAAGTCATGGAGGAATTTCTTGTTGGTTTTTAAATCCTAGATGGCTTGAATCTCATGGATCTCACAAGATATTAGAATCCACTAGACCAATTTTTTAGGGTTGAAATATTAATGCAGGTAATTAATGGATTTGATAGTCGATGTCATATGAGTAATTTACTATTGGCTATTAGATGTTAGGTGATGGGTTCTCAAAAAAAAGATGTTAGGTGATGGATATGATCATATATGTACCCAACATCTTCCAATGTCCTAAGTTAATCTCCTAAATCAAAGTTAGAGAAGCAGTCATTTTCCATGTAGTTGGAGTTGTTTTGTTTTGTCTTTGTTTGTTTGTTATGCATTTTATTGTTGTTGTAATTTTCTCTTAGATGGATGAATTCTATAATGAAAGCCTCTAAATTTGTTTTTAATGACATCGATGACATTTTTCAATAAAATTTGAACTTTCTTTGATTTTATTATTGTAAAAATTGAAATCCATGACTTCATTGTAACCTTGCAGCAAAATGTACTTCCCATTTGGTTAAATTTCTACCATGCCACTCATGATTAGAGAACCCGATGAGTAATTGACTTACGGATAATTTAAAAAATTATAAAAAAAAATTTAAAAAAAAAAAAAAAAAAAAAAAAAAAAAAAAAAAAAAAAAAAAACTAGGATAAGGATAGCGATTTTGATTAGATTGATGCCGCCATTAAAGTCAAAAAGTGGTTATTGTGAAAACCCCTAAGGATTAAGAGTTAAATTGAAGAAAAGAAAAAAAAAAAAGTTCAAAGATAAACTCGAAATATAATTAACTAAAATATAGGAAACGGACCTCATGTTTGGGCCTTGGGGGGCGCGCATTTAGGTCGGGCCAATTTGTTTCGGGCTTCTGTTCCTCTGGGCTTTCAAGCCCATGATGGTTATTTAATGTCGGCTTTATGTAGTCTTAGGTGTAGTTTAATTATTTGAATTACCGTTTAGTGTAAACTATATAATGCTTGTATATAAAGAATCAAGTTTATTATTTGCATTATTTTGAGCAATGTTGTACAACAGGTTACAATAATCTCCTCGTTGATATTGTTACAATAATCTCCTAGAGATTTGTAAGGGAGTTGGGGTTTCAATGACATACAAGAAGGAACATATCTGAATGAGGTGGGTTTGGTAATAACAACAAAATTTCATTTCCCTTTTGAACTAAATTGTCGTGGTTGATTCTCTGCCTAAAGGCTTTATATACTATACTACTCATGGCTACTTTTCTACATGGTACTTGTATATGCATCAAGGTATTTTTCCTAGAGAGAAATCAATATGTGACATCTTCTACACGATCAATTTTCAGGAAGCCTTTCTTGACGAAGGTAGTCATACATGACTCCTTGAAATTGACTCGTGCTCCTTGACTGTCTGAGAAATATTATGTTCTTTCCTTCTTGGAGTAGATTGCTTGCTACATCAATGTTGTACAACCAATATAGCCCATGAATTCCATGCCTCGCGATGGCGTTGTCCCCGCCTATAACCCCTGTTGAAAAGTGAGGAGGATAGGCTGTGGCATCGTTGAACCAAACCTTGTAATCCAGTCACAAAATAACACTATAAGCAAAAAATCAACAGGAAAAAAAAAAAAGGGCGGCTTTGAATAGTAGAAGATGATTATTTTCATTTGAAATGGATACATTTTATGTTTAGAATAAATGTTGTAATTCAAACTATTATATCATTTAAAATTTTAAATTCCAATTATGAGAAATAGTAGCACCTTTGCTATGTGCATGCTTGTTTTGTGAGTAATGAGTACTACTATTCTTTATGTAAGCGAAATTCTTAATTGTAAATTAGATACTTTAGATATTAACCAATAATATTAATAATAACAAAAAAAAAATGTATAGAATAAATAAAATATAAGTTTGAAACCTGCAATTCAGCGTTAATTAGTGGCTGAAGCCAAGGCCAACCGGAGTGTGTAGTTTCCATTGTTGTACACAGTTTCAAGTTCAAAATGAATCTGCCACGTAGTTGCTTCGTATGTCCGATTATTTGTACGCCTGAAATGCAATATTAGAACAATGACTTAAAAAAAATTGAAATACTGGAAACATATAAAGAAATGTGAAAAAAAAAAAAAAAAGGAAACCAACAATTATATATACCTGTTAACATGAGCGAAGAACCAATCTTTACTATAATCACTGACATTTACAGTGTAGATAAAATCCTGATTACGGTACATATCTGAATACCTTTCCCACAAGCCATATTGCCTGAAACTGTAAGTAAAAAATAAATTAATTAATTAATTAATTAATTAACTATAAGTAAGCAATGAAATTTTGTTAAGATTGCAATAGAAATGTTTGAATGTTGGTTTTGACTTACTTGTTAGATGTTGTGGTGGTGTACACAGTGTTCAGGAGTGTTGCATATGGGTTTGGTACATAGAACTCAGCCGCGGTGCGGTCAGGGATGCCAATTTCCCACAGGGTAGGACCTTGTCTTGGAGGCCCATATCTAACGGTTCCCAATTGTACTTTCCCACCTGCAATATTGGACATCAATGAAGCTATAGTAGACTCATCTCTTGGGTTCACAGCTCCGGTTTGATATAATAAATTATCGATTGTTCCAAAAGTTTAAACTCTTAAGAAATAGTGAATTTAATTATTTAATTGATATTCTAACATTCTCCTTCGCATATCAACCTAAACTTGTACTTAATTACTGGAAACCAACATGTGAGAATATTTTTAAGTAGAGTGGAGACAGTTTAATTTTAATACCATGAGAAATAACCAACCATCCAAAAAAGTTATATTGTTAAGAAATGATAAATTTAATCATTTGACTAATACTCTTAACATGCTTGTGCATAATGTATATGCTTAATTTACCTGCCATAATAGAAATCGTGGTAGCAGCTTTGTAATCCCCTATGAAGCCAGGGACCCATGCATATAAATTATAGTTCCCAGGATGGACATTTTTAATTTCGAAATAGCCCTCCTTGTCGGCTTGGGTCCAAAATTGATAACCCTAAAAGAAAATAACAAGAAACAAAGTTTACAGTTAAAATTAGTGGTTGGTTACCTTTCCTAATCCAAAGGGAAAATTATGTACTAGAGAAATTATGTACCTTGCTTTCTCTTTGCCAAGATCCCTTCTCTCCAGGAGCGGCCAAACCAATTAATATAAGCTAATTGTGCCCACATTAGTCTCTCGTTAATGTACCTAAATATTGATTTAATTAGGGAAACTTTAACGATGGCCTAAAGGCATTGATTTAGGAAATAGTTTTAGAAACATTTTAAGGAAAAAGGACAAAAAACAACTAATTTTTTATGAAAGTTTTTTTTTTTTTTTTAATTTCTTATAAATAAGTGGTATTAAAAGTTTTCCAAAATAATCTATTAATAAATAAACATCCATTAACTGGACCCATTTAAGGAAACTCATCTTATCTATGCAATATTATTGGAGGATTAATTTTTAGATCAAATCATGTAATTGCCAAGGGAAATACCTGTCACGAACTAGCAATTGACCTGCAACACTTCCACGTTGATGAGAAGTAGGATAATCTTTCGATTGGATGAAATTGTATGGCCAGCTATTGACTTCATTTAGCATCTGAAAAAAATAAAAACGAGTAAGAGTTAGTTGTAAATTTTTTGAGTACTCTTAACTTAGGTTTGATTCCTCTTAAATAATAATAAATTCCACATAATACTCCCTTCTAGAACAAATATTAAGTACATAGTTTTAAAAATCGAACTAGCCGGTCCGATCGGTTCAATCAGGAACCGAGAGTCAGTCTGGTCCGATAAAAACCACTAAAACCAGTGAAAACCGATCAAAAACCAAGGTAGAATTGAGAATTTTGAAAAAAAAAAACGGTTCAGTAACCGGTTTGGTTTTTAAATCCATGATTAAGTATCATTATTTTTTTATATAATTAGATAATTGGTAGTGGGGGGATTTTAATCATTGATGTATCCATTGGAAACACTAAAATATATCAGTTAAATTACAAAACTCTTGACTAATACCACTTAATTAATTAATACTGAAAAGTTACTTGAGTTAGTTAATTAATATTTTAAAGTTCAAAGAAAATTTAACACCTTAACTTAATAATAATACCTTCAATTTAGCATCTGACCAAAGCTCAAGGGGATCTTCTCCTTTGGAAACCTTGTTAAGATATATAAATGAAGGACCAAAAACCTTTTTCCATGGCTCACCCTCTGCAAATTTCATCCCTACTTCCTTCCCAGCATAGTGAGTACTAACGAACATCTGGACATTGCACCAACAAACTAGAATTATGAATATTCTATAATAAGACAAATATGTTGAATGCCCTTAATTTGTGGAGCATAACACGGCTTAAGAAGCTAGTTTTCTAGTGATGAATCATCATAGCAAACATTTTTTTTAATTGATTTATATTATATATTTATGGAGAAAATAAAACATATAATACTCATATCATTTTGGACAAAGTTTTGCTCAAACTAGTTTGAAGCTAATAACTACAACTACCTCTAAAAAACTAACATGGATGCATATTTTAAAATTCTAATTGTTGAATTACAATTTTTTTTTTCTATTCTTAAAATACATGTTAAATTTCTTATAAATCAAATATTATTTACTATTCAATTTATAAACGTAATATTTATGCATAATTTTATATTATAAAAATGACATAATTACTAATTTTTGATTTTTTGAAAATTTTACAATTATAAAAGATACAAAAAAAAAATGTAATTTAATTGTGAACTTGTAAAATTCACATTAATTATAAAAAAAATATTAAATAAAGTTGGTAAGATGTAATCAAACTCTACTGTTACATTTTCCTTCATTATTATTATTATTATTTAGAAGAAAAACAGTCCTATGTGGTTGGCAACTGGCCAGTGAAGATTTTGCCATTTTAGATGGGATGGGATCAAGCGGACTTGACTTACATTGAGGTTAGTGGGGCCCACATGGGAAGTGAGGTCTTGCTTGTTGGGACCCGATGTACGAAACTCATTGCTGGGTGTGATCATCCAGAATCCCACGGCTGGGTCATCTTCGCATATCCACCCCTGAACCTTATTGTCTTTGTTCTCCACCGAGTACTGGTACTTGTCATCCACCTGCGCCCCCCAATACAATATCACGGGTCTCAAACTCAAATTCTACCATTATATTCTCTTCTCTCAAAAGTATGAACTAAAGCCAAAGGCATACCCCCACAAAATAAAGACCAAAAAACAATGAAGTGAGAGAGAGAGACTGAGAGAGTGTGTGTATGTACTTGTATGTCTAGGACGTTCTCTTTACCCCCAAAAAAAAAAAAATCAACAAATTATCTGTACTTAAAAAAAGATATATATAACCACCACCACATAATAGAGAACAATATAAAGAAAAATAAAAATAAAAACTTTGAAATATATAGATTTGATTGTAAATTTAAAAAAAAAAAAAAAAGGTTAAAAGAAAATTGTAAATCAAAATGGATTTTTGGGTACCTCTCCTCTTAATTTAGGATTGCTTGTATTGGTCAAAAGAACAGCTTCAGGGTAAGCGAGGGGCTCACCCTTGGCGCGGTCTTCCGCCGATGGCATGATCCTTTGCATACCGTCGGATATCGCCATGAACCGAAATCTGACCATTAATTTCAAATATCACAACATCAACAATTTTGCCAATTGCCAAAGAAAGTTTTATTTTTATTTTTATTTTTTCCCTAAAGAGTAGTTCAAAGAATTGGCAATTTTTTTTTTTTTTTTTTTTTTTGCTGAATTGGCAATTTGAATTGTGTTGCATAACCTAATGAAATGAAATGAACATGTTTTATAATTACTTGTCTTGATGGAGCTTGTAAACAATCCTAATTTGATCCACTTCAACCTTAGGCCATCCTTCAAGGCGCTCAAATATTGCGTAGAAATAATATCCCGAAACGTTACGCCGGAATATGTACCTATAAAGTTAAATTTTAGATTAATTAATACTATATTTAATTGTAGACTAAAATTACTGCCCTATTATTATTAATAAGGGCCTAACATACGCACCTTTTGTCTATAATGAAAGGAACTTTTTCACGGAGCGAACTTTTCCATGTGGATGTAAATGAAAGTTCTACTTGGTCTTTGTTCGCAGTTATAACTCTAAATATTGTTCCTCTTATTCTGCAAATCATTCATGTACCTGATTTCAGTTTTGGGGGGAAGACCTACCAAAAGATTACATATCATATCCGTGCCAAAGGGGACATAAATTTACCTCTCAAAGACACCAGCTTTTCCTGGTTCGTTCCATACAACATCCAAATACCTGACACCAAATAATTAAATAAACCCCATGTTAAAATATTAATGCTGTGTAGTTTTCTATGTATTTTAAAGTTGGGTTTGTCACCGCCTATTTTTAACGTAATAATCACTTCAAAAGTATAAGTTTTTGTGAGATGAGAAGGCAAGAGTCAGAGTTCAAATTTTCAGGAGAAAACTTTAGATATATATATACAATTAAATTAAACTAAAGTAAAATTTGTATCTCACATAAAATAAAATAAAATAAAAAAGTTGTGTCCTTAATGGTCATTTTCTTGTGTGTAACTAAGTGTGTGCATGATGGACAAGTATAAGGGCTATCATTTATGTCTGGAAAAAAAAAAATCCATGTAATTGGTGCAGAAGAGAATCGATTGAATGTGAAGAAGTGGAAAATTCCAATTCCATTCTCTCTCCCTTGTTTAGGTAATTCAAGATATCCTCTTAGAAAAAGACTAATCTTTGATAGCAAAATATTAAGAAAAAACTCATCAAAATCATTGTTCCCTTATATTTCAAAGCTAACACCTTAGACTTTATAGGTTCTATGCAGACTTTAGTTCTCAATTACGTACACACTGGGTATTTGGAGACTTCTTATGTTCCAAATCTATGACTGAGTTTTTCTTCTGTTAATTTCATACACACGCTAACAGCATTCGAGGCCTATATGATCAATTAAAGTCGTTAACTTGGTCCTGGGCCTTGACATTTTTGATACGTCTGGACTTCGATTTTGTATGACTTTCTTTTTTTTTCTTTTTTCTTTTTTCTTTTTTTTTTTTGATGGGGATTTTGTATGACTTTCGGTCACAATATGGGTCAACAGTTGAATTGTGAGGTCAAATAAAAATAGTTGTAATGAATAAGAAAAATGTTTAATAAATTCATTGGTCAATTTTAAAAAATGAAAAATCAATAATATAACATTATTTGAGCTAAAATTCATAGCAATATCAAAAGATTTGGATTTACTGATGCTGCGCTCCCAAAATTAAAAGCAAGTGATAATTGTACATACCCTCTATCATATTCTTCATTTTCTCTGTCAAGTAAATTATCTATTCCATTGTACTGTATTCCCAAGACATGACCGTCAGGCCTCGACAAAATGACTCGCACGATGCCATTATTCACCACCACCTAAAAGATGTATCATATCAGAAAAAAAAAATTAAAAAAAAAATCATAGCACATTATCATGTAGGAAAATTAAAAGAGAAAATATGTGGAATTTTAAATGGATTACTTAATTATTCCAATATTTTTATATTTAGGTGTAGCAAGTGAAATGAATCGATAGCCCCTTTCTCATATGCTCGAAACTGCAAATGTTCTAAGTATATGAATTCTAATTCGGTGAGTTATGCGATTGATTTCGAGTTTTAATTCTTACAAACTTTTGTGTCCATAATAATATCAGCAAAGAATAAAATCGAGTCCATATGCATAAAAACCCAGGCAGCTGGGTTTGTCTTTTTGACAATTAGAATATGTGGACAAAGCTGACGCATATATTTACCTGCTCACGATCATGGGTAATCAGTTTTACATCAAGATTTGGTTCTCGGACATTGCGTTTTGATGATAGAAGTCTCCTGCATATTGCATAGGGGAAGGAGTAATTAAATATTTGTAATATTTGTTGCTTTGTAAAAGGTAGGCCAACAACTCATATATCATCTTTTCAAAAAAAAAAAACAACTCATATATCATAATAATACTGGCCGGCATTCACTACAGGGTGGTGATAAGATTAATAAACAATCCCAATGGACAATGAAATATGATTTTTAAATAGAAAAATGTAGAGTACGTTTAGTAGAGGAGTTAGTAGAAGAGTTTGAGTAATGTTATTTATACTTTTTTAAAATATGTGTGAGTGAAAAAACATGTAAAAATAAGTGTAATATTATTTAAAAATATATGTTTAAGATACTCAACCAAACGGAGCTGCAATCACCCATACATATTTGGGAAAAAAAAGAAAAAAGAAAAAAAGAATTGTTCTGCTATGTTGTGTTGTGTGGCGGAATTTATAGCAATGGATACCAATAATACTGTCGTAGGTGGTAAAATGACAAGCAACAACTGTAGAAGTTGAAGCATGTGACCTTGCTCTCTTTTCTCTCTCTCTTTTTAAGGATAACTTGTCGTTACATGTCACACGCCTATTATGTTTTTTTGGCCTTTTTACGGTTTCTATCACAGAAAACGAGGAGTAACATACCAATGAAGCTATGAGTCATCACAACATTGAATTGCTATGAATATTAACCTAGGCCTAAGTTTTAACCCACTCTCTAATTTCCAGCAAAAAACAAAATTCAGAAAAAAAAAAAAAAAAGTAAATGGAAATAAACAACAAAAAACATTTATAATGCACCAGTAGTGTTTTCTAAGACTCCGTGACTATATGCTAAAGAAATGTTGCCTTCGTTCCCACCAATCAAATTAATTAACCTTTCTCAACAGTCCCTCTCGGTCTATCTTCACGTTCCTACAGAATTCTGCTCTGCCCGACACCTCTCTCTCTCTCTCTCTCCATAAATAATGCTTATCATATATGTTATTTTTGGGCAAGTACGTACGTTATAGAAAGTAGAGGGAGCAAAAGTCTAGGGAAGAACCTCAATGGTGTCTTCTCCGAAGAATCAGCAAGCAAGAACACAAACAGGAAAATCACTCCTAAGCAGCCAACAAGAGATCCCCATTTCCAAATCCGGCTTACCTTCTCCATATATGTAAAGACCTGTAAAAACCAATTACATGAAAGCAAAACAATGAGAGTTTTATAAAGTGCTCTTCTATTATTTTGGAAAGAACAGCAGAAATAGGTTGAAGAACTATAGCAAAAGAAAAGGAAATAAGCAAATATATCATAGCAACAAAAACTGTTAATCCATAACAGGGAAAGGAAAACAAGCCCCAAGTCTTAAGAAAATTAAAGTACCTGAATTGAATATGCCAATATGGTTTTCTATATATGTATAATCGTTACTGGCTTTGATAGCTTAACAAACGTGCATGTATATATAATGCTAAAGTAAATGCCGTTTATATAACTGCAGAAAAGGAAGGACATCAAGGCTGCTTGAAAATTGAAATGTATGTTACTCTTTCTTTCACATTGACTGTTTTATTTTCTACTATATAATATATGCAGTGCAAGAAATGCTAACCTCAGCTTTTCTTTGTTCCACGGTTTCTCTTGAGGGGCTGGACCGGACTAATCTTTTGAATTGAAATTACACAAAGCATGAGAAGGCTAATTTAATTTGAGTCTTACAGAAAAATATCACGTGGTCATATATAGGAGTCAGGAAGGGACAGTGGAACTCCATGTAGGTCATGCTATTGTTATTATGTGCCAACTTTTTGACAATTTTAACGAATTCGTTAGGGGAAGGTGTTCGGTATTGACAATAGTGTAGTTTTTGGTTGAAAAATATTTCATCTGGGGCGGGTGTTGTGGCTATGTACCAGATTTTGACAGGTTTGGGTAGCCAGATTATTTTTATGAATAAACTGGTCTTTATCTAGCTTTATTCTTCTTTTGCCCTCTCATATTTAGTAAATAAGTTACCAAAAATTATGGAAGGCCAAACAAACATTCAAAATAGAAACTAAATTCAAAATAGAAACTAAATAATAGCCTTTTAAAGCTCATTGTGTTAACTGTATAAAGAGTAATGTTACAAATTCAAACTATTTTACAATATTTTTATAAGCTGTCGATATGGCTTTAACATTGTCTAATAATTATTGGTCAATAAAAATGTGATGTTAGTGATAGACCCAAATTAAAACTAGTAAGAATTTGTCACATTAATAGTGTGTAAAAGAAAAATGATCTGTCTACAACATTTTTACAACAAATCCTAAGTGATAAGTTGTTACTAGTTGTTATTGTTGGGGCAAAAGGGTAATCTTAGCGTTAGTTTGAAATTTGAACCAATAACAACTAACCACCTGTGATTTGTTGTAAAAATATTGTAGACGTAGCATCTCCTTTAAAAAAATATCGTAAAATAGTTTGTGTCTATAGTATTACTCCTGTATAAAAACACAAGCAATATAATTCAATAACTTTCCTATTTTGCTTCTGGTAACTAAATAACAGCTTTCTTACTAGTTATATATTTGGATAATTTACCAAATAGGTTGAGATTTTCCAATCCCAAGACATAAGTCTGATTTGACAAAAACATTAATATAATAAACTTTTTAGTTATAGTTGTTGGTAAATTTAGACTCTCTGATTAATTAATTTAAAGTTTGGACTTTGGAGTCACCTATTAATTAATTTTAAATCAAATCTGATTAATTAATCAATTATGCACGGAAAATCAGTTTGGCATTAATCAACACATACAACATATCACAAATAATAAATAATAGGAAGCATATCCACAACAATAAAATGAAATTTGTTGTGATAAGCTTAACCTGAAATCTACAGTTACCTTATGTTGTACTTGTTGACACACAACTCCAAAAACTTGAATTCTTCTACGTCTTAAAGACTCTTCATAACAACTTGATTGTGTTTTGATTGCAGCAACTTCTCTTTGATCACCAAATCTTGAATCTTCAATCACTAGGTAATGCTTACCTTAGTTTGGGATCATAAAGCCTAGTAAATTGGATGGTTGAACGAATTGAATTTAGATTCAAGTTGCATAATTCTCAATCGATCAACTTCAGTAAATATTTTAATTATTAGTGGTTTGAAAGCATTATTTGGTATGTTTTAACTGGAGCCGCCACAGTTAGTAAGCTATGTGTCAAGATCTCGAACAATTGACTAATGTGTTGAGAATCCAAAACTTTTGGTTCTTCTTGAGTACTTTAGGACACGTCTTGAACATCAATTACGCATCTAAGGCACACACAAGACAGCCATTTGTTCAAGGTTTATCAACCTATATATAACCACGGACTCAACAATAGTTTGCCACATATGACTCCTAGTCAGTTTTAGTTATTGCAATTTCCCTTCAAGCTTTTCATTTCCGTGATAGATGGATCCCCACTCGTTTAATATACTTGACTAATTCAATTTTCAAGCTGATTTACTCGTTTGTAATTCCAGTCGGCTTAAAACTGCAGAATAATTGATTGAACTTCTAGATACCAATAAGAAAAAAGTAAGATGTATACGTAATCACGCACCTTACTTTTTCTTTCTTTATAAATTTTATATACCTGTAATGGGATGAATTAAATAAAATTTTCACCCGTATCATCAAAATTGAATAATAATAATCAAATTTATTTATATTTAAAGCTATAATAAATTATAAAAAAGGAATTGAACTTCTTTTAAATTTATTGAAAGGTTTAGTAATATAGTTTTAATGGAGTTGTGTTCTAAAATTCTTAAAAATTTAATAAAAAATTACTTATAACTAAATTATCCTAATAATTTTAACATAATTATATTGAGTTATAACATAACAACGTCATATTATACGTATAAATATTTATATATTCCACCATACGACACGGGAAGCAAACTTATTAATTAAGGAAAGAGCGTCAAAATTCTCAGTGTTGTTTATATTAGGTGTTGAATGGGGAAAACGTTTTAAAAAAAAAAAAAAAAAAAAAAAAAAAAACTGTTATACGTTGAGTATTTCAGCTTTCAGGTCAAAACCCACTATAGCTAAGACATGACTAACGATAAACGATATGGCGAATTCAAAAAAAAAAAAAACGAACCTGTGAAACACCACCGCAAAATTACAAAGGTGACTGGCCAAATACCTCATCATGTGACTTTGTGACTTTATATGGTCTTGTGACACACGTAAACCACATTGAGTAAAGGGTATCTTTCACCAGAAGGAGAATATGGGCATTGCCTCTGACGATGAGGGCCTCTCGTGACACTAGTGCTTTCAACTCTAAAATCACTAGTTTCTGTTTCTCATATGACTTAATTTATAAGAGAAGTTGACATTAAAAAAAGAATTATCAGAGAGCAATTCTATGTAAATGGTCGCAAATTTATAGCATATAAGAGTGTGGGGCGGCGCCACCAAATTTGCTTGGCAGGAGTAAAGGTTTTTAGTGGGCTCAAGCCGAGGAATCAAAAATCAGTGCACGCTTCAAAGTGGAGTAATTTATATGATGTAAAGACAAAAGGAGTATGGGCTCAACCCTAGCGTGCTTGAGCACACTTTTTAATAAAAATTATCTTATGATGGGAGGAGAGGGTGGAATATTTTACATGGGATTTCTAAGAAATGATAAAGTTTGATTACAAAATTAATTATAGTATAAGGCTATAATTTCACTTAATATCTTTTTATTGGATATAAATTTTGACAATCCATTATCAGATTACATTTTCTTCTTATATTCTCCATACTTACAAAATTTCTAGAAGACCAAAGATTAATAACTATGTCATCAATCAGTTTTTAAAATTACAAGTTTTTATAGTATAAAATTATACATAAAAAATTATTTTATGGATCATATAGTAAATAACATTCGATTGACATAAAATTTGACATGTATATTAAAAGTGTAAAGAATATTTCATCCAATAATTAGATTTTCAAAATATATTGTAATGTTAATCTTTTTTAAAAATGAGGTTGTAGCCAATTTTATTGCCAAATTTTGTCCAAACTTAAATAATTTTTTTTTTAATAAAAAGGTCATTTGAATATATCGAGTTATCAACACCAAGAAAAAAAAAATCTAAAATATATGAAGTTTTACAATTTTTTTCATTGAGTTTCATATTATCAAATTGTTACATAATAGTTTATTATAAGTTATTATTATCTAATGTCAACGTGAATAGATCTGACAATTTTATTTTGTTAAGTTTATATAAAACTTTTATTTTATGTTATTTCATTATCTATATATTTATCATTGTTTTTATAAAAAAAAATTTAAACTAAATAACAAAACTCAATTCACATGTTGTATTAATTATTAACTCATACAATCACATCTGTCCATACATAAATAATACACTAAATATTTACTTAACCCATAATCACTAATTTTATAACAAAAAGTTAGTATGACCATGGTTTTAAAATTAATCATGGTTTTAAAATTCGGACCGAACCGGCCGGTTGAAGTGGGTTAACCATGAACCATTAACATGTCCGGTTTTTCAAACTAACAAAACCGGCGATCTTCATTTTTCTGTTACCTCTTGAACCGCGGTCAAATCGCCCGGTTTTCAAAATCAGACACGGGTTTGACGGTCTTCAAAGCCAAGATCTCTCACATTAGATCTGCTGAGAAAAAAGAACAGAATAAGAGAAGAGATCCACCGGATCTATTTGCTTAGTTAAGAAAGAGTGAGAGGCAGCGGAGAAAGAGAGGAGCGGGGGAGAGACACAGAGGATTTGTTTTGCACTTCTACTAGACTACTAGGCTTCAGTTCTGTTTTTTTGGGAACCACTGAAGAGAGTGACTGAGAAATAAGCGAGAGAAGGAAACGAAGCGTACTCTGTAGGCAAATCTGAAAATGAAAAGAAAAGTAAAGAGGGGTTTGATAATATTGATGGCTTGGGAAACGTGAGTGGTGTTGGATATTTTGAATTACTTATTATAAACTTAAAAGCAATGTCTCATGAGATCTCATGACTCTTTGAGTTTTTTTTTTTTTTTTTAATCTTGAGTTCTTTTAGTTAAATTTTTTAAGTTATATTAATTTATTATATTTTAGATATAATTTGTTAAAATATTTTAAATAGTAAGAGGATATCTACAAAATCTATGAAATAAATTATAACAAATATCATCTTTATCTTGAATTAAGATATATTTGAACTTACGTAAATATTAATTTAGTCAAATTACATAATTTTACATATTTAAAATATATTTTTGTATTAAATAATTATTAAATTAATTATGACATCATCACAGTTCGACCTTAAAAATATTGAACCTCTCTCTACTTCGGTTCTTTAAACGGTATGTGTTTCAAAACCATAATTATAACATTATAAAAATATACACACATGTAACAAATCCTCTATATTTCATAATGTTTAAATTATATAAAATTATGATATATTTATACTATATATGCACTCATTTACACACTTCACAATTCACACAAATAACATTATAACAAAAATAATTATAATAACACACATATTGGACAGACACACACACAAAATATAAATTGATAATAAAAAGAGAGACACTCACAACTTATAAACACTCACTTTTTACTCTTAAATTCAGGGATATAGAGATAGCCATATATATATATATATATATCGAGAGAGAGAGAGAGAGAGAGAGAGAGAGAGAGAGAGAGATCTATGGTGTATGTTGTTGTTTGATTTTGGAATGGACTGATTTGTGTTGTTATTTGGCTTTGGGTTAGGTTGATATGTGATTAGGGTTTGCAATAATATTTTTAATGGAAAATTAAACTAATAAAAAATATTAGGGCCCATTTGGTAAGAGTATTTAAATATAGTTTTTTATTTTGCAATCCATAAAATAGTGGGTCACACTCTTGAATTTATTGTTTGGTTAATATTTTCTAAGTACAGTTTTCAAAAAATTATATCATATTTTCCTAATTTAGAATAGGATTTTGAAAACTACTAAGGGGCATTTTCAGGATACAGAAAATGTTTTTAATGATATAATTGTAAATAAATTGAAAACAATAACCTCACATATTTGTCCAAACTCTTTTATATCTTAAATTAAGGAAATTATCTTTATCACAAAAAGAATTCTCGCACTTCAAATTTGAAACTTATCATAATAATAATAATTGTGAGGGGTAAAGGACTAGTAGGCCCATGTCAATGTCTATATCAGGCCGAAGGCCCAGCCCAAGGGAAAAATCCCTCCTCGGTCGCAGGGAAGAAAAGCCCCTCCTCGGCACAATGTAGCCGAGGATAGAGGGGGTAACCTGCCACCAGTAGTGGCATTCCTTATCATCCCACGAAGCGGGAAAAGTACTAAAACAGAAAATGATAACGAAAGTGTTTAAAAGGAAAGGCTGTCATTATTGTATTCAGTGCCTTGTATTTGACACGGCCATACTTCTCTGTCATTACAACTACTCCCAACAACTGGAGGAAGGGGCTGATGGGACAAGTACTTACCCTAGGGACCCCATTCAAGAAAAAGAAAACTACTATAAAAAGAGAGTAAAGAGAGATAGAGAGGGTGGGGTGGAGACCCCCCAACACACTGAAGGCATAAAAAAAGACTCTCTAGACTGTGACGAGGATCAATCCTCTCTGATGAAGCCAGTCCATCCCAACCTGATCGTACAGAGCACCATGTTGACCGTTGTTCATATGCTAAAGCCTAGCTCTTTGGCCCATTCTCTACAAATTCATTGTACAGGGCTTACAGGTCCAAGGTCTCATTCATTTTGAGCTTGGCCTGAAAAACGTGACCCTACAATTGGCGCCGTTTGTGGGAAAAACTTGTGCGTTGGGGAATATGACTGTTAGTCAAGGTCAAGCTCCTATCAATAAGAATCCCTTGAAATGACCATTTTGGCAGTGGTGCGAGCTGCGCAAAAGCCCCCCATCACTTCCAGGAACACACCGCCATTGTCATAGCTCAGCCTCCGTTTTTGGGTCACGCTTCTAAGTGCTCACTACGAGGGGAGGATCGCTAGACAGCGCAGTTCTAGGGGCTTCGGACGTCAGATATACGCCCCCATGCACTTGTCAAGGGGCTAACTCTCAAGACCCCTAACATTTCGGTTCGTTGAATTCCCTACGGACAAGGAAACCGAGGGCTAAACCGAAATCTTTTGAAGTGCTAGACAGAACCAATGTATTGCATGGTCTTCAGACTCAAACCTATGGGGAAACTAGACACTCCAAAGGCCTAAGTGCTAGACAGAACTAAGGTCTTGCATGGTTTTCGGACTCAAACTTATGGGGAAACTAGACACTCCAACAGCCAAGTGCTAGACAGAACCAAGGTCTTGCATGGTCCTCGGACTCAAACCTATGAGGAAACTAGACACTCCAACAACCAAGTGCTAAACAAAACCAATGTCTTGCATGGTCCTCGAACTCAAACTTATGGGGAAACTAGACACTCTAACAACCAAGTGCTAGACAGAACCAAGGTCTTGCATGGTCCTCGGACTCAAACTTATTGGGAAACTAGACACTCCAAAGACCTAAGTGCTAGACAGAACCAAAGACTTGCATGGTCCTCGGACTCAAACCTATAGGGAAACTAGACAATCCAACAGCCAAGTGTTAGACAGAACCAAGGTCTTGCATGGTCCTCGGACTCAAAGCTATAAGGAAACTAGACACTCCAACAGCCAAGTGCTAAACAGAACCAAAGTTTTACATGGTCCTCGAACTCAAACCTATAGGGAAACTAGACACTCCAACAGCCAAGTGCTAGACAGAACCAAGGTCTTACATGGTCCTCAAACTCAAACCTATGTGGAAACTAGACACTCTAAAAGCCAAGTGTTAGACAAAACCAAGATCTTGCATGGTCCTCGGACTCAAACCTATGGGGAAATTAGACTCTCTAACAATCAAGTGCTAGACAGAACCAAGGTCTTGCATGGTTCTCGGACTTAAACCTATGGGAAAACTAGACACTCTAAGAGCCTCAGTGCTAGACATAACCAAGTTCTCGCATGGTCCTTAGACTAAAACCTACGGGAAACTAGCAACTTCAAGAAAAGCCTAAGTCTTAGGCGGAATGGAGGTCTTGTATGGTCCTCGGCCCCCCGGCCTTATGGAAGCTAACACACAATGATGCCTTTCTGAGTGTTTAGACCAGGTACAGTCATGCCTTGGTCCTCGGACCAAACACCTAAAACAAGTTAAAGCTACGAGTATCATAGGGAATGCGAAAAAGAACCCTAATACCCAGCGACTTCCTCAGGCAGTTTATTTTAGATTACACGTCTTAGGCAGTCACCCCGTTCGCAATACAGAACGTACAGCTGTTATCTTGGATAGTCTTATATAGTCAACCTATGTAAAGTTGGCATTGTTGTGCCCGTGAGTTTCGATAAGTTCAAAGTAATAACTCTTTACCGACAAGGGCATCAGTTCTAAGTACGGTTCGAAAGAAACGACACCAACACATCCATTCACAAAATAATTATTGCAGAAAATAAAGGATGCATAAAATGCGATAAAATCATCTTTTATTAGATAAAGAGATAGTACAATATACATTAAAGGGCTTAGACAAGCCTATATCATAAGCTAACTATAAAAAAAAAAGGAGGAATACACGGGGACGATAGATTCTTCAATTTTGCTCTAGCAGCGAGTCTGGACGGCACTAGCGATGGAAGAGAAGAAGAAGCAAAGGCACCTGGTCCACAACCTTGCTCTAGCAGCAACTAGGCAAGTCTGGATGGCACCAATGATGGAAGAGAAGAAGAAGCAGAAGCATCTAATCCACAACCTTGCTCTAGCAACGATTAGGCAAGTCTGGATGGCACCAGTGATGGAAGAGAGGAAGAAGTGGGGATGTCAAATCCCCATACCTGCTCTAGCAGCAATCGAGCAAGTATCGTTCTAGCAGCAATCGAGCAAGCACGGATGGTACTGGCGATGGGAAGTCCAAGCCCTCACGTGCATAGCACACGACACCGGATGGAGGTCCTAGTGTTGTCGCACCGAAAATCTGATGCGACCTCCACCTACTTCGGATTTTGGCTGAAGGAAGAAGAGGCTCCTTTCTTGCCTTATCAAGGAGAAGAAATGTCTTCAGCCTTTGTCTCCCTTACCCTGACCGGGCCATTCTAAATCTCGAAGATACCTAAGGCTTCTAAAGAGGGTGTGGTTCTTCACCCTCACCCTAGCCTTGTCCATTTCACCTCCTAAGGCTTAGTCACACTGGTAATGGGGACTTTGGGAACAATTGGAGAGTTAGGAACTTGAAAAGCTCAAAGGGTTTGCAAATAAAGGGGAATGACCTCCCACCGTGTTTCTTATATAGGAGGCAAACCTGGTGACAATCAATTCACCCAAATCTCCAAAAAGGAACTGCAAGCGAAATAAATCTCGTTTAATTTCCAAAGTGGTCTTTAACCGTTGAGTTTATGTCGCCTCGTGGAGGGACCCTCATTAAAGCATGCCTCGTATACCAAAGCGATAGGGACGTAGTAAGGATAAATTAAGAGAATGTCTCGCAGCCAGGAACGTACCTTAGGAAAACTAAAAGGCTCTGGCCTTTAGTGGAGGGCCTGACGGGGCAAACCGAAATAGAGGCCCGATATCACCAAAACCCTCCTCTTCACCCGAGGAGTCGGACAGCAGGATTTTGAGGGGTTATTGTGGGGGGTAAAAGACCAGTAGGCCCATGTCGATGTCTATATCAGGCCGAAGGCTCAGCCTAAGGGAAAAATCCCTCCTCGGTCGCGGGGAAGAAAAGCCCCTCCTTGGCCATGTGGAGAGCCCTCCTCGGCACAATGTAGCCGAGGATGGAGGGGGTAACCTGCCACCGGTAGTGGCATTCCCTATCATCCCACGAAGCGGGAAAAGTACTAAAGCAGAAAAGGACAATGAAAGTGTTTAAAAGGAAAGGTTGCCATTATTGCATTCAATGTCTTGTGCTTGACACGGCCATACTTCTCTGTCCTTACAACCACTCCCAACAACTGAAAGAAGGGGCTGATGGGATAAGTACCTAACCTAGGGACCCCATTTAGGAAAAAGATAACTACTATAAAAAGGGAGTAAAGAGAGACAGAGAGGGCGGGGAAGAGACCCCCCAACACACCGAAGGCATCAAAAAAGACTCTCCAGACCGTGACGAGGATCAATCCTCTCTGATGAAGCCAGTCCGTCCCAACCCGATCGTACAGAGCACCATGATGACCGTTGTTCATACGCTAAAGCCTAACTCTTTGACCCATTCTCTACAAATTCATTGTACAGGGCTCACAGGTCCAAGGTCTCATTCATTTTGGACTTAGGCTGAAAAACGTGACCCTACAATAATAATAAGCTCTATTCCCTTATTATTATCCACAAAGAAAAGTAATATACAGATTATGCACAGTACTTTTTGTAAATTTTTTTTTGAAATCTTAAAAATAGAAATTGTCTCCCAAACAATTATTTTTTGTTTTTAGTATTTTAAAAGTGGGAGCCAAACACATAAAATATACTGAGAAATTATTATCTAAAAACTAATTTCAAGTTAAATTTTTTGAAAAAAAAAATTATACTATTTTGAAAACAAAAACAAAAATCCTCCTACCAATCAGACCCTTATATATATAATTCTTTTCTTTTTTTCAAGTCAGGGTCTAACCATCTAAGTAGCTCTCTAATGCCTTCTCTAATCTCCTTTCCTTTTTCCACCCTTCATTTCTCTGCCTTTCAAGCAATTAAGGTGAAAAAGAGAGAGACAAAAAGGTAGAGAAAAAATGAAAAATAATGGAAGATGATTGATATGCTTTCCATTTTTTTTTTATCATATATATATATAAATATATATTATCATACAAGTCGATAATTACGGGTCTTCATTAATGAAACCCGACATCCAAATTGATTAAATCGGTCTTTCTTTATGCCAACTCATTGTTGATCGTGTTTTGTTAACATTTGCTCATATTGGATCAGATCGACTTGGTTCATGCAGGTTTATTTGAATCCGGGTCTACTTAGACAATCCTAAATATAGCTGCTTTTTATTTATTTATTTTATTTTATTTTTTATTTTTAGAAACAAATACACACACAAGGAAGATGGAAAGATGTTTTAACACAAGAGCATACCACTACTCTACTTAAAAGTCATTGTAACTTTTAAGGGAAGGCGTGGCTACACACAACAAACTCTCTTAAGCAATGTAAGACAATTACTCTTAAATATAACAAGAACATTAATAATATTAAAAAAGTGGAATAAATAGCATACTCAACCATAGAGGAAAGCCATTTTATTTTTAAAAAATAATAACAACAAAGTTTAGCTACAGAATTAGTTGTAACTTAAGGTTACAATCTTACTCAATATTATTAACATTACTACATATTTTTAAAATCTAACAATTGAATTGTATATTTTTTATACTCTTAATACACTTGTCAAATTTTGTGCCAATCGGATATTATTTACTATATGATCTATAAAATTATAGTTTATGTATAATTTTAAATTACAAAAACTTACAATTTAAATAATTTCTTGATGACATAGCTATTAATCTTTAATTTTCAAGAAATTTTGCAAGCGTATAGGATATAAGGTGAAAATTTAATTCGATGGTAGATTTGTCAAAATTCACCTCCAATGAAAAGATATTGAGTAAAGTTGTAACCTTAAGCTATAATCAATTTTGTAACTAAATTTTGTCCATAATTAAGTATGTTGTTGTATAAATAGTGGAAAATCATTTTATTTTGTAACTAAACTTTATCTATGGCTGAGTATACTATTTAACCATCAATGGCGACTCCAGGAATTTTCTTTTCAGTGTGGTAATTAAAAAAAATTAATAAAAATAAGACTTGAATATATTAACATCACACAAAAAAAAAAAAAAAATGCACAAATACATAAAGTTTTAAAATTTCCTTCACAAGTTTTTATATTTTGAAATCGTTCTATGATATGATAGTTTCACTATCAACGTTATCAACCACATCTTTTTCAATGTACACAATTAAGCAATTATTAAACTACTGATCTCTCATTCAATTACCAACATATTGCTGTAGGGAATTTAACCAAAATCCCAACCTGTGAGAAACAAAAAATAGAGAAAACACACGCCAAAGAAAAAAAAATCACACGCACAAAACAATATTTACATGGTTCGGCAATTTGCCTACGTCCACGGAGTTGCAGGGATTTCATTATTATCAGGGTAGAATACATAGTACAAAATTGCAGCTACAATACCTTTTTCTCTCACCCTCAAGAATACGGCAACCACAACCTACAATCTTAAAAAACCCAAATCACAGCAAAGTCGGTTTATATGAAATGGGCCCAAAAAATTTTTCCCGGGGGCATTGCCCCCGGACCCCCAAAGGCTTGTCCATGAGCACTCCAGCCTGGGTCTATCGGCCCAAACTTCCACTCCATGAACTAAGCCTCAATAAATCTCTCATTAAAAATTATGCAATATTATTCAGGTCAGGTCAAAGTCATCAAACCAGATCAAACAAAAAACTAGGCTCCATAAAGCCCAACAATTGCCTAAATAAGTAACAATATAAAACAAATGTGTTATCTTTTTGAAAAAATGTATCACATAAATCCAACAAATTCAGCTAATGACTAAAGCAAGCATTAATAGACTAGCAATTTGAAAAAGTGTGCATTTTTTTATTTTAAAATATTCAATTTAAAAAATCACAATTAAGCGTTTGATTTGGGCTTTTAAGCTAATTTGTTTGTTTGGGAAAATTTTGAAAAATACTACACCCACAACATTTGAAGAACATGTATATAACAAAGCGTAAGTGGTAAGTTTTTATTAGTTTTAATTTGAATATACTACTGAAATTATTTTTTTGTCCATTAGTAATAACCTACTACTTAGGATTTGTTACGAAAGTATTGCGAAAATGTTGGAAACATAGCATTTCTTACAATTTTTTAGAGAGGTAGAATTTAATTTTTAATGGGCTCAAATTGTTATTTACAGTATTCAAGGTTTTTTTAGGGTAGTCAAGTTTTTTTTTTTTTTTTAGGGTGGTCAATGATCCATATTAATTTTAAATTCAATTTTTTTAAGGTATATTAAAATAATTCAGGTCAAGATAGTCATGTGATTACTTTGAACCACAGTTGATGCCGCCCCTATTAACAAATACAATACATGTACTCTAAGAGTTGGTGCAATGATTCCTAAGATATCATGAGATCTATTAGATTAAGAGTGCTTTTGGGATGTGCTGAAATGATAGCTTAATTAACTTTAAGCTTTTAAATTTTAAGTATTATTAATGAGTTTCACTGCACTGTTTATCATCCATGCAGTTGGAAAAAAAATTCAGCTTACATTTGAAAGATTGCATTGCCTATTGTGTTGATGGTCCCACATTTGGTTATAAAAAAATACATATGTAAAGCTCCTTGTGCAGTTATGTGACAACGTTTTTTTTTTTTTTTTTTTTTTTTAAGCTGGCCCAATATTCACTTAAAGTCCTTTTGGATACAACTTATTTTTGCTGAAATTGAAAACTGAAAACACTGTAACAAAATAATTTTTAAATGTGTGAATAGTATCGTGAGACCCATTTTTAATTTTTTTTTTCTGAATAAAGTAGCTGTGGATCTCGTGCATGAACAGTAAATTTTGTCTCTAAAAGTTGGAAACGCGTAAAAAAAAAAAAAAAAAAAAAAGAAGCAAAACGCAAGCACAAACGCAACATAATTTCTATCCAAACACTCATTTAATACATGTGTTTGGCAATAGTGAGAGCTGGGTTTAACACGTTTTAGCCCTTTTAATTTTTTTTTCTATACTACTTTTAGAAAAAAAAAAAAATGTTAATTTTTATTTTTTTAACAATATTTTCAACAAAAAATTTAAATAAGTTATTCTTAAACCGACAATAAATAACTAAATTTACTATTTCATACTAGTTTAAATTTTTGAGATAATCATTAATTTAACACGCTATCAGAGTAAAAAGAGGTCTAAGGAAAACCCAATTTCCACTTGATCTCCCATTTAAAAAAAATTTCTTGTGTTAAGCATCATTTAATAAATGCAAGTTAAGCCCACATGTGAAGGTATAATATTAAATTAAATAATTAAATTTAACATTTTTTAATTGCTTAAGTTTTTAGACCAATTAATAATTTATCACCAATAGAGTAATATCAAAACTTTTAATATCAATAATTTCTTTCCTATAATTTAGTGGGGAACATGAGAGTCAAAAAAGTGAGGCGATGCTAGTTGCCCATAAGATTCTCCAATAGGACCAACACCTAGTTCTTGGCTATATGACAGGAATTACAAATAGCTAAGGAAAAGACATATTTGCTTCACGTGACATCAATTGTTCCGCGACGTCGTGGAGTAATAGTCTGTCTGTCTTTTTTTATTTTTATGAATAAGTATATTTTGTCTTGCATTGATGATTGATGTATGGTGTTACCAACAATCCACGCAATTTCATGACGGGTGGTGTCTGTGGGCGACAATATCACAACATCACAATAACACATGTAGCGCTCCTTTCATTTTTCTTTCCCAACTTCCGAGTCCCAAACCCTTTCATTTTTCTTTCCCAACTTCCGAGTCCCAAACCCAATGATGTGATGAAAGGAGGAAGACCGTCAGAATTTTAAGTGTTTGGTTATGTCCTTAAAAATATTTTTTTAATAACATTTTCTCAATTTTCAAATAAATATATAATATGATTTTTTAATATATAATATAAACACGAAAGAAACCAAACAAAATAAAAACACTCATCAAATCCAGTTAAACTGCAGATTTAGAGGTTTGGGTAGAAGAATTACCCGAGGACGTGGATGGTGTTTTCCAGTCGGATCTTCCTTGAGTTTGGTTTTTGTTTTTTTGCTTGGTAGTTCGTTTTTTTCTTTAATAAAATTTCGCTTACCTTTTTCTCAAAAAAAAAATTGAGAGAGAGGGCAAAACAGGTCAGACCTGACCCGTTTGACCTGTAACCTGATTGACCCGTTTAAAAATGACCCGTTTTGACCCGTGACCTGTTTTGACCCGTGACCCAATTGACCCGACCCGAACCCGACCCGCTCGTTTTGCCACAGCTACCAACGTTGAGTAGATTGAGATTGAGGTGTAATTTTTATAAAATATTTACTTATTCTTTTTTACTTAATATGTTATGTACTCCATTATAGTTTGTCATTTTTTACTTGCCACATTCATTTTCTCTTCCTACTTTAAATAAATTGAAGATTATACCAAGATTAGTTTCTAGAAAGCTAGAACAAGAGTTGCACCAAATTTGGGTATCAATTCAAGTGTTTAGTGGTAATTGGTAACAATATCACTAGTGAGAATCTAATCACAATTAAGGAACTCATAAACGATTGACAGATTGCATTTATTTCCAAAAAAAAAAAAAAAAATTGTTTGAAAAATACGGGTCAACTCAACCTGACTCACGACCCGACTCAACCCGCGACCCGTTTGACCCGCAACCCGATTGACCCGTTTTGACCCACGACCCGTTTGACCTGCAAACCCGACCCGACCCGCCTCGCCTGTTTTGCCACGTTTAGAGAGAGCGCAAATTGGTGATAGGTGACACGGCCACAAACGGTAGTTGAATAGATTTTGGATAGCTATTTTTACGGTCAATGAAAATGATTTTCTGTTTGACTGAGAGAGAGCGCAAATTGGTGATGGGTGACATGGCCACAAACGGTAGTTGAATAGATTTTGGATAGCTATTTTTACGGTCAATGAAAATGATTTTCTGTTTGACTGAGTTTTCCGACCAACCCAAACACTCCTCATGGAGTAAAATATTTTTCGTATTCTTTTTACACTTGAAACAAACATAGCCTGAATAACAACCAAAGAGAAATACAATTCAGGTAATAAAAATTCATAGTAATTTCACAAAATACTAAAATTATCATGTCACATCATTAAAAAAAAAATTTTAATTGGAGATTGTAGTGGACCTATATGCTAATTGGTATGCTAATTTTTGAACGTTGTGAAATTGTTATGACTTTTTATTGTGTTCCTATTATTATTCAACAACCAAATCATGATCACAAATAATGTTCAAATATTGAGCAATGCATCCAACTCATTAGTTTGAAGAAATCAACTCAGTTCAACCCAACTCAATGTCTCAGATTGGATTTTCATGGTTTGGTGAGTTGGATAAAGTTGGAATTTTCTTTTGAGTTTAGGATTGTGTTGGGTCAGGTTAATAGTATTTCCAATTTATTTCACCTAGCCTAATCCACCCCCCCCCCCCCCCCCCCCCATACACACACACATATATATATATATATATATATATAACTCTTATTTTTATTTTAAGTTAAAATAGATTGTAGTGTATTTTAAGAATTATTTTTTAAGAATTTGAAAACTGGGGATATAATTTAAGTATATTATGTGAATTGTAACAATTTATTTAAAAAATACTTTACACACTACATACCGACACAACCCAACTCTACACGTCATAGGTTAGGTTGGGTTGGGTTGAGTTGAAAAAAGCCTCTAACATAACTCAATCCAACCCATGCACACCCCTAGTCACACCAATAATATATATATATATATATATTAATTGGGCATGACACACAGTAGTTATTACAGATGCTTCCATTTTAGACTCAAATAAAGTGATAAAGGTTGTGTGAGGTGCTTTCATAGGAAGTCCTAGGAACATCGGGTTCAAATATAAGATTTTTGAAGCATAATTATATATATATATATATATATATATATGAGATGGGTTTAAGTTACACCTGATGTAACTCTAAAGAGTTACACATTTTTTTAAACTATTAGATTTAAGTAGATCTAATGGTAAAAAAAAGACACTCATTAATGCTGATATTCCGATTAAGATCTTATTTATTATCTTATATTTATGACATTCCATACCTATATCTAAAACCAAAAACTGGTATACATTCTCTCTACTCTCTCTTTCTCCTCCATTGCCCTTACGATTGTCGACCATGGATTTTTGGCTTACACTTCATTTTGTAGGGAAATGTTGTCCCTACATATGGTGTTATGAATGAACAAAACCCCACTTTCCTTTGTGACTTGCCAATTCACAACTAGTATGACACAATCGTGGCATGTTCAGCAAATGTAGTTAGGTAGAAAAGTTTTCAATCTTATGACTTCTTGAAATTCAATGATGATCTCAAATTTCCATCAATTTTTCTTGACCATTGTATCACTAGTTTTGTAGCATACAAAGTTATGTGCCTCATTTGAAGAGTAATCAAATGTTATGTTTAGCCATATACTTTTAATGTAACTCAAACAATCTCGTCACAAAAGAAACTCAAACTCAACCACACCTTAATCTCATCTAGTTAGATCTACTACATGAACATCTTTGTTTCCATTTAGCTCTTTTAAAGGTTATATCTATACTCATGGTGGTCATAATAGAAGCTAAAGTCTAATTACAATTTTTCTTGAATTATTTCCCTATGACAGTGGAGGTGGAAGAGTGATGGAGGAGAAAGAGAGAGCAGTGAGAAACGTATACCTATTTTTGGGTTTATAAATAGGTATGGAATGCCATAAATAAGAGATAATAAATGATATTCTAATAAGAATATTAGCATTAATGAATGTTTTTTTTTTTTTTTTTTTTTTTTTTACCGTTCTCTCTCTCTCTCTCTCTCTCTCTCTATATATATATATATATATATAAAATTAAACTTAAATTCTAATATCTATTCAAACCCTCGATTAGAATATTTTCTAATATATAAAATATTTTTTGTAAATAGTAGAATATATAATACATATACAAACACAATCATACTAAATGCCTAATAATGGAATATATATCTAGTATAATTACCATAATTATTAAATTTCAATAGCCAACCATTTAGACATAGTAAGATTTGTCATGGATCCTCCAACTTAGTTAATAGAATCTCATGTGACAAAGGTCGATTATAAACAATGCATCTTTCTTATTTTTTTATTTATTTTTTATTAATGTATGGCGTCTGCTCCTGATGATGGCTCTTTATCATCAAACCAAGACACTAATTAGTTTTTGGTGTACGCGAGGATTGAACCCTAGATCTCTTATACAACCATCAGAGACTTACTAGTTGAGCTAACTGGAACCTATACATCTTTCTTATCTATCTATATATCTATATATCTATATATATATATATATCTAAAATTTGAAGCGTAGCATTGTTGCTATGCTCTTGTTAAGCCACCTTATCCTCCATGTCATTGCCACATCATTATTTTTTTCATATTTATTTTTTACTTTTAATTTTGTTGACATTATTAAATATATAAATACATTGGCTTTACAAATTCATCTTAGGCGGTTTTAACTTTACATATTTATCTATTTCAATTTTAATGTTGTAACTAAGTATTGTCTATACATATTCCTCTTAAATGGTTTTAACTTTACATATAATTTTGCCCCTTTATCTTCCTTTATTTTTTCTCTTACTATTCTCATCATTTTACTATAAACTAGTCGCTAACCCGTGCGATGCATGGATTAGTTGAACAAAAATTTTAAATTTGCTTAAAGTTATGATCACTTGAAAAATAAGTTACAATTTAAGAGGGAAAAAAAATATTAACACCAATAATGTTAGGCATGCCATGTCTATTATTAATGGCATCCTTTCTTTAATGAAAATTAAAGTCTCGATCATTTTTTTAATATAATATAATCCCTCCCATTGCTCAATTTGTTTCCAAAATCCTAGGTTTTTTCTTGCCATATAAAATGCAACCAAAAAAACCCAAAAATAAGAAAATACTTAATCTTCAATTCCATAACATGGTCAAAATCTGGTGAAACTGGCATTGTATAGAGCTTGAATTTCTCAGAGGCAAGGTCTAAAGCAAGAAACGACTCCTTATCTAGCACGCCAAAATTAGCAACTAAACAATGCACAACTCCATTCAAAGACGCCGACTCCCAATGACATATCTCCTTGTTTGGCCATTGTTCTTCAACTTTTTTCCAGCGCTGTGATTTAAGACTATATACCTTGATTTCTATAGGCAAGTCATTGTAATGAAAAAAGCGCAAGCCTTAACACCTTATAGTCATCGTTCTAATGATCGTGACAGAATGCAAATTGGAGAAACCAAAAGTCCATAACACCTTTAGGTTTGGAACTCCATAGACAGTAAGCAAATCTTCACGCCTAGAAATAACAACCCTAAATTTCCTCAAAAAAAAAAGAAAAGAAAAAAAGAAAAGAAAAGAAATAACAACCTTAACATCCACAATAGTCAGGGAAAACGATTATGAAGACTCCCCTCCTAGTATGGAGATTGACTCGGATGATGATTAAAGTTTTAGGCAAAGGTCTAGAACACCTCCCAGTGAATCTTTTTCCATATCCTCGCGCTTGGAGAGGGAGGAACGGAATCATAGGAAAAGAGCTAAAAGTCCAACTCCCAGGAGCATGGGGAATGATGCAATGAGTAGGGTTTTGCACCAAATCTCCTTGATTATCAAAACTCCAAGGTCCTCATTTCAAAACTTGGCTCAAGTCAAATTCAATTTGGAACTTGAACTGAAAAAGATTTGATCCAACTTCCACAATCTGTAACTTAGTATTCATCCCCCATGCTCTTTGTATTGTGTTCATGGTAGCCCTTTTATTGAAGACCTTGCACGTTAGAAACTTGCCAATGAGACTCAAGTTGCAGCTTTCAATCTCAGGCAATCTACCCTCTTCAGATATTGCGATAACTTCTTCCTCCACAGTCGTTAACTTCATATTCTCCAAGCCATCAATCACATTGTCCGCCATAAGGAAAAGAGTAAAAAAAGAAAAAAGAAAAAGAAAATTCACGCCTATAGAGTGAACCTAAAAGAGGGAGGGACTCGTTTGAAAAAAGCGAGAGAGAAGACTCCTACTAGAAGGAGAGTTACCAAATTGAACTAAGTTTCATCTGTTTTGCAATGTTAATTTCAAATCTGCCAATCAGTTTTAAAAAACCATCTAGTCCACAGAAGAATGATAACTAAAACAACACAAATCAACCAATAATAGCTTCAAATTTCACTACTTCGTAGGAAAAGCCAAGAGTTTAAATAATATTTTTGACATTCGAAGTTCAGGGTTGTTGACACCCCATTTTGCAACTCGTATTTAACCTTACATGGAGGGTAAAAGGGTAATTTCACATTGGACATATGCATCTTGATTTTGGTCATTAGATCCTTAATCTCATTTCACCAAAATAATCTTGATATTGTAACGATCAAATCGACTGGTCATAAGCCCTAATCAGACCATTAGATTGAAAGTTATTATCAAATCAAGTTTTAATGGCCGAGATGTATTATCACAAATTGAGTTAGACTATATGTGATTATGAACAATTAATTCAATTGGTTATAAGTATAATCAATATGAGAATGATGATGTGTCATAATTTGATTGGTTATGACTACATTTTATGGTAGGGTTGCACACACCTAATTAACTAGATAGTTAAACATTAATTATTTAATGAGTAATTTGTGCAATTATCTTTCAATTAGGATAAATTTGGAACCAATTAAGTCTGAAATGAGAGTGATTAGAGCCATTTAATGTTAATTGGGAGCTAATTTAGGACCTATTAATGTTAATTGTGCTGAAACCATTTTTCTAACAAATGACCTCTGCTCACTATTTCATCAATATCTCTCAAAATATTTTGAATCTGTGAATGAGGTTAATTTTCTCAAAAACTAGACATCCGAGGCTTCAATTTGAGCACAAGAATGAGACAATTCTGATCAGAATTGAGTCAGATATGATTTTTTGAAGTTGGCTCTACAGACTGTCACAGCAGCTACAGAAAAACCGAACTTTGCTTACTCCTCACTCTCATCAATCTCCACATTTAATGCACCAAATTTCCCCAAAGGCTAAAATGAAGTCCAGATTCATGATTCTTTGTCAACCCTCAATAAATGGCCTTCTATTTATATTTCCTCCACCACTACTATATAAACCTATCATCTCTTTCATTTCAAAGCACACAAAAAACCCCCTCTTTTCTCTTCTCTTGAGTTCTAGTGAAATTGAGTAGTCTTGTCATATCTTGGTCTTCCTGAGACTCAAGGTATTGAGTAAGACTCACTCTCTCTCTCCTAACTCTTCTTTTCCTCCACCTTTAGAACCTCCATCAAGAGTCCCCTCCTCTATCATATGGATCTTGCATGAAGGTATAATCCCCTTCCCTAACTATTTGTTTATGTTGTCATGATGAGAATTTAAGATTAAAACATGATAATTCTCTTGAATATGTTTGAATGTTCTTAATTGTTCTTATGTGTTTTTTACATGTTCTTGATTGTTCATCACATGTTTATGCATATCACTAGATTTAATCTTAAATCCACATAAAAAATATGAAAAACATGTTTGTTTAATAATTCTTTCAAAACCTTGAATCTAGGTTATCACCATCCACACCCATTCACTTGAATTTATTTTTCAATCCAAATGCAATGCTTAATAAATTGAATTAGAGTTTATCACATGTACACATATTAAATTCAACATGCAAATTGATTGATAACATATTGGATAATGTGATATGAATGTTGGCCACCATAATCTAGAAGACCAGTTTCACCGGGTAAGGTGGGTGCCTAACACCTTCCCACCTTGTAACATAGCCTCCAAAGTTAGATCAAGGGTTAGTAGATCAAATGCTTATTCATGTAATTTTCGATTTTTAGATTGTAACTAGGAAATAAAGTCAGGTACTCTATCTTAGATTGTATCTAGGACCAAGACCATGTAATTTTCCTATGATCGATGTAAATTCAATTTCAAATTAATAAAATGAAGAATTTTTCAATTTTGGTTTTCTTATTTATTCCAATAATTAAATAAGTGGCGACTCAATTGTAAAACCCTTAATTTAAAGGGGAAAATATAACTAGTCGACTCTCCATTTTGAGAGGCAATAACATGACTCCACCTATTCACGTGGGTTTGACCCAACATTCCTATAAAAACGGGCCGGGGGCGGGGTCTCTCACAAGGTTCTTCCGCTTTCAAACATTTTGCGGCTTGAATATGTACTTACTCGAACATGGTTGTAGCATAAGTCCCATCTTTCTATGTAATAGTGGTTGATCTATGAATGAAACTTTGGCAGGCTTTTCTCTTGAAAAGAAAATGGAAAAATAAAAAGTAAAATAAAGAAAGCTGCATGTTATCCATATTGTGCATGGACTTGTTTACCTGGCATTCAATGAGAGTGCCAGATTGAACCAAATAAAAAAAAATTGAAAAAAAAGATATAATAGAAAAAGAAAACAGATTCATAGAAAAATAATATAGGTATCAAAATAGAAGTTAAAAGTATATATTGTAGCATTCCTATTCCTCCCCCAACTCCTTAAGCCAACGTTTAATGAACCAAAAACGCAATAAAGCCAAAATTTAAAGAACCCAACTTACAGGAAGAAGCGGAGGAGAGAGAAAGGGCAGCAAAGCCAGTGAAGAAGACTTGGTTGTTGAAGAGGCTGCGTCTGTTTTCTAAATCTTTGCGGTGTTTAGACTTCAAAGGCTTTCGTGTAGGGTTTACATGTTTTTGGATCTTTGCATTTTAAAGAGAAATTCCTATATAGTCAAAAATTGGGGCTGTCCTAAATCAAATTAAAAAATATAAATAAAAAATACTGAGGTGAAAAATTGTGGGAGTTTCAGAGGTTTCGGTTATATATATATATTATATATATATATATATATATATAGATTTGTCACTCTCTCCCATTTTATGCATATTTTATTTGCCCACACAAAAAGGTTATCTCTCTCTCATTTTTTTTTTTTTTTCATTTTTTGTTGGATTTTTTTTTTTATGAAGTTTGTACACTCATTGTCTTATTATTGACTAACTCAGATTTGGGGGGAAATTATATTATAATATGTCCATATTTTGTGCTATTATTAGGTTTTAGTTTATTTGGAAAACAACGGAATAGTTTGGACAATATGATGAAGAACAGTTACTGTAGTTGAAGAAGATGGTCTTTGTGCAGTTTCCTTTTACTTTTTGTAAATATATTGTTTAACAAATTAGCAACAAATTGTTGTGATGTTTTTGGATGTGTGAGTATTTGTTTTTAAGCATTTACGAATATTTTGTAGTGCTCATCTTCCTAATCTTATTAGTGTATTTTTTGAGATTTTTAAGAAAAGAAAATTCAATTTTGAGTTTAAAATTATTTATTTATTTATTCATTTTTCGCATGTTGGATTAGATGTTAGATTACATTATGACAGTATTAGCACAATATTTGACTTGATTACAATCATTATGTATAATAGGGTAAAATTTTTGAATTTGATTATGCATTGAATATTTGGCTTGATCACATCACATTTGAAATATTTTACATATTCGGGAGAATGAGTTTGACTTTGATGTGAATTTTATTTTTCCCTTTCTTTTTTTATTTTAATTGTAGTTTTGTTGAATTTTATAAATTTTTTTGATATGCTTCTCGGTGTTTTTGATTGTATGGTAGAAAAAATTGGGTTTGAATTTTTTTTAAACTAAAAATAATTTCCAAATTCTAGTTACTTTTTAATGATACAAAAAATGTTATAAATAATTTTTATTCAAAAATTAATATTTTTTCAACCTTTTGAAATCTTGAGAAAAATTGTATTGTTTTCATTTTTGTATGACTAAAATTATTTATTATATTTGTGATTGTCACTATAACAAATGAAAATATGATTATGAAATAAATTACTATTTATTAAATTAGTCCAAACTACAGAAATAAATTTAATGAGATCACCTTAAAAATATTATTAAGCACAACGTGCAGGATTCGCGACTAGTGACTATAATTCTTAAGGCCATTTGAAACATCAGGAACTTTATTCCTCACCACGGAAAAAAGGTAAATATTACTCTCATTATCGATGGCATTAGTAAGAGAATATGTACTGGCTTTAGAACTTGTACAAATTCAAGACCAAGTTCCTAGACAAGAATGCAATGGTAATTCCTTCCAACGGAATTAGTGATGCCAAATGTTGATGTTGTTATCACTGAATAATTTACAGCATTGGCTATATTGGCTCAAGATGTAGAGGGTGAGGTCCTAGATACATGAACTAAGTAGCATGTACTTTGTGAACTATTGTAGGGAGGAGCAATTGCATTCCTCTGAGCCTTACAATTAGCACAAGCTGCAAATTTGCACAAGACCATTGTAGAGGGCGATGTTAATACAGTTGTTTTGATTCTCTAAATTTAGGCTTGCCTAATGTTGAGTAGTCCATTTCTGCCATGCTAAGCAATTTTGTTGAGTTTAGCCATTGCTTTGACTCGAGTGCGTTTATTTGGGTTAGAAAAGAGGCAAATAGCGTTGCTCATTCCTCGCTAAGTTGCTTATGCAAATAGGTGTTTTGTTTTTTGCAATAAATTTTCTCTCCCTCTTTTGGTTTGGAATGAGTTTAGTGTCCTTTCACCATGAGAACTAATGCACTGTTGCCTTATCGTTGACTGAGCAGAAAGTAGTGTAGTGATAAGTGTGATATGTATGTTGGTGCTAGTGGTTTCTATCAATCACCTTTGGCAATAGGGAAAAGTGTTAGAATTATATAGTTAAATGATTAAATTTATCATATTTTAAATCGATAATTTATCAATCAATAATTTAACATGGTATCAGAGTAGAAGTTCGAATCTACTCTACCTCCTATTTAGAATCCTATATGTTGAGCTTCACCTATTAAAAGGGATTTTGAGCTCACACGTGAGGGAGATTGTTAAAATTATATGGTTAAATGATTAAATGTACTATATTCCAATAGCTTACACTTTTGGGATAATTAGTAATTTAATAAGAAATGCCATTATTCATTCACACACATATACACTCATATTAGGTTAGAGTAGAATTCTATCTTGTATAAAAAAAAAAAAAAAAAAATGGCTAGCTAGAATTGAAGCAAGTGGAAGCCATTAAAATTCCACCTCAATTAGGAGCTATGCTGGAAATGGGGTTTATCTCATTCTATCCTTGAAAACCTAATTTGATGTGTTATTGAAGAGGTAGAGTTAGTTTCTTAATTTGTTTTAAATTCTCTTCCATTTCATGTGTGGTTCATGTCATTTGTATTTTTCCTAAATGTTAGTGACCTCTTTTACTATGTTTCTAAATATACTTGTTACATTTAGGGGTATTTGGTACACCTACTCAAACACACATTTTTAGTTTTTAAACAACGCATTTCTTTACACTTTTTCACTCACACATATTTCCACACATATTTTTAAATAACAAAACACATGTACCAAATACCCCTTATTTTTTGGCGAATTGAATATGTTGCTTATCAGGGATATAATTGAAGCAAACTACACGTGTTTAACACAAGCCCAAACCTTTATGTTATGATGTATTTATGATGTTGTGCAGAAGGGCCTCTTGAAGAGTTTCCACACAAGATTGATTGTGACCACTAAATGTGCATGTAAAAGATCTCACAGAAACATAATAAGAACCCAAAAAAAAAGAAAGAAAAAAATCCCTGACGAAAGGAAGAGAAAACAATCACATATAAGAGATGAACACCAAAATTTAAGTGGTTTGGCGTTAGTGTGTCTACCAGTAGCAGAAATGAAATAATAGTCATTACAAAGCATTTACATATTCAAAAGCACTCACAAATAACAAAGTTCCTCTATATCTAACCATGTCAAACCATATAGGATTCTAAACTAATACAATAGCACTTCACATTTTTTTCCTCTCTCCCTCTCCAAATCTTACACATGACTACACAAACATAATCACAAAATTCTGAATTAAATAGAAGTTTCTATATCTAAAAAGAGAAGGAAACTTTTAAAAAAACTAATCAATCCAAGAAACAAAAATCATAAATTGAGCCAAATTACACGATACATGAACAAACAAACATATTTGAACCCAACTACTTATCAGCTTTGCTTGAATATAGAAGAGCTTTTCTAGATCCAGCTGACATAGATGAATGAGTAGAACAATTGCTACACGAACATTGCGTCCCATCTTTCATTGATCCCGTGAGACCAGAAGAAGTGTAGGAGAATCGACACATGTGCATTGGAGGTGCAAAATACATTGATACTGGCAACTTTGATGGAAGGTTAGGCAAGGGAGCTTCAAAGTTAAGAATATTTATCACTTGGGTCGGATGGTAGGATCAGGATGGCAACACCATAACCCAACTACTATCAAGCGCTCTATTTGCTGCTCATCAAATTCCAAATTTAGTCCCTTATCAACTGCTTCAAGGAATTGACCTTTTCCATAGAGGTCCCATACCCATTCTACTAGTCTTACTTTGCTTGGTTCTACCTTTAGTTCCACGGGCTTTCTTCCACAAACAATTTCAAGGGAAACTACTCCAAAACTATAAACATCAGATTCTTTACTTGCCTTTCCAGTGGTAATACACTCCAGGGCAAGGTAGCCCAAGGTGCCTGCCAAAACAGTTGCTTGTGAACCCAACTCATGGTCTATAAGCCTTGCAAGACTGAAATCACCAAGCTTGGCATTGAAATTTGAATCTAACATAACATTGCTTGACTTAATATCCCTATGCACCACACATTGTTCCCACTCTTCATGAAGGTACAACAATGCAGAAGCCAATCCATTGGCTATTTATACCTCACGGGCCATGTTAGCATAATCTTTGCTCCAAAGAGATGAAAATCAAGGCTTCCATTAGGCATGTACTCATAGACAAGAAGGAATTCTCCCCGTTCGTGGCACCAACCAATAAGTTTAACCAAGTTCCTACGTCTCAAATGACTAATAATTTTCACTTCGGATGTATACTCTTTTATCCCCTGCTTCGATCCTTTTGAGACCCTCTTAACAGCCACCTCTATATTAGATTCGGTTAACAAACCCTTGTAAACGCCTCCAAATCCTCCCTCTCCAAGCTTCCCTCCTTCAGCAAAGTTGTTTGTTGCGCAAATGAGTTCATGGTACGTGAACCTCCTTGGTCCAGTTCCTTCTTCAAACTCATAATCCATATATATATCATCGGCCAAATCTTCTGTTTTTCCACTAACCCTTTTTCTCCAATAGATGAACCAAAATAGGCCTAGTCCACAACTTAAAACACCAAAACCCACAGTTATACCAATCCACAACCCCAGTTTGTTTTTCTTGTTTCTATCTTTAGTCTCCAAGCTTGAATAGAATGACCATGATTGTATTGAATGTAACTCAACCCAATTACCTGTAGCGGCGGAGAAACCAATTCTAACCCATTCTGGCAAAACACTCTCAAATCAACAATATACGAAAGGCTAGAATTCCCACCGAAGACTGGATTATAAGCATAAGTTAGGAAGACACTCAGATTTTTGGTGGTTGAGTTATAACTTATCCATGCATTTGCTTGTGACCCGTTTTTGATGCTACTATTCCATGAGACATTTGTCGCAGATAAAATGGAATTGACATTGATTCTTACATGATCATCACTTGGATCCCAATAGTTTTGGAAACTATCAAACTCAACAGCAACAATTTGATTCTGCGAGGTTTTGTTAGCAGATTCACCGCTAAACAATGCAAGATACCCACCACTCGAATTGTTGGGGATGTTAGACTCAAATGGTGCAATGAGAAACGAGAGCCCATCACCATGCACTGAGATATTAACGGCTTTTATGATAAAGGAGAAATGGGTGGTGAAGTCTGTAAGCCTTCCTGTGCTGGCATCCCAAAGTTGCACCGGTTCAGCATATGAGGCACGACCAGCACTGTAACTGATGGAGCCGTCGAGTTGATTCTTTTTGAGTTCAAGAACTCCTTTAGAAGTGAATGCATCCCCTTGGAATGTTATTGCGTCATTCATATTTTGCTGGAAACTAGTGAAGTTGAAGGAAATTGACTTGGCATGGGGAAGTAGCAATAGAAAGAATATGAAGATTGACTGAGACTGAGAAGAGAATGGATTTTTTCAAGTTGAAGAAGGCAAAAACTTATGTGGGAGAGAGCCATGGTTGAAATGCATAGAGAGGGAGAAAGAATTAAGGTCAATTAGATATGGAAAGGCTTGAAAGGCTAGGAATGATTCAGCTATATCATATGGCTGTCCTATTTCAAAGCTTCTATTTTCGTTTTTAAATTATTTGTATTTTTATTTTATTTTATTTTTTGTTTAACTTGGTCATTTGAAGGACCTCATGTTGGATTTTCCTAGTCGGTATGGCCGGCTTTATACCAAATCATTAAGTCTTGTGCCGAATAGCAACCAATTAGGTAGACAAAATCCTTGGTCAGAATGTTGATAGAGACAATGGTTTTATGCAACTCGAAGGTATCTTTATTCTTTATTGCCTCTGCTTTTATATATATATATATATATATATCTATATATATATATATATATATTGCTTCAATTACTCCAACTCATGAATATTCTAATAATTTGGCTTCTTATGTTTGGACATGCTACAAAAGGTCCAGAGATAGTGTAATTGAAAATTCAAGTTCATAAGACGACAGAAAGACAAAGGAATGAAGCCGGTTGCCGGCCTAAGGTGTTCTGAAATTTTGAAGCTACTATATCGCTAGTAATTATTCACTACGATTGTCATTAATATTCTCGCCCTGCACTAAAGAAAAATGAAGGAAAAGTTAAATATGTAATGTCTTCATATGCTGTGATAGGTTTTAGAGTTAATTTGGCAAATTCAAAAGAGCCATTGTGATATCATTTTCGGAATATATAGAGGCATCGGCATCTTTTTGTATACAGAGGCTATATTTTCGGTCTCTGTTTTTTCTCCTTCACGACCCACTACTTCCACCAACCACACCACCCCACCCCCCCCGGTCTATCTCTGGAGGATACTTTTGATTAGATTAATCAACTAAGTTTGAGAAAGGAATTCAGGTTGAAGATGTCTGTTAATGATAATATATGATGTAATCCTTCTTTTTCTCTTCTTATTATTTTTTTAATTTAATTTTAAAGCAAATTTTATTAAAAAGAAAGCAGCGCAAAATCCTTCCTCTAGGCATCCAAAATGTTAGAGGGATGGACAACCTATTACAAGTTACAACATAAAAAGCAGAGTTAGAATTATGGCAAGGGCCAAGGCTCAAACTTGAAAGGTGTGGGCTTAAATTGATATGATTTTTAAAAGAGTTTGGTTAATGGGTGCCCTTAAGCATTTATTAATTAGCTATTTTTGGAAAGTTTTGTGCTTTAATACCATTTTATGGAAAATATAAAAATTTGTAAAAAAAAATCAATTATTTTTTCTTGATTTTTTTTTTTTTTAATATTTTATATACTAATGACCTTACGGCATTTGTTAACTTTTACATTTTTTTAAATAAATCCAATTTAAAACTAGAAAATTATATAGTTTAATTTGTAATAGCCTTAAATTTTAAGTTTTCGTTTGAAAATTTTGGAACTATTTACCAAAGAAAAAGAAGAAGGGGACGTTATTGGGTTAGGTGGAATGGATAGGCGCTCTATACATTGGGCACAACTAAGACCGGCCCAAATATTAAGAACAACATTGGCCTTTTATGTTCGTAAGTGTTCTGCAACTAAATACTCTTGTCAACAGTCCAATGTATATGTATGACGAAAGGGAGTCTAGGACAGTAGGGAAGATGCCCATGTCTCCTGCCAGACTCCGGCGGCGTTTGCCAGGTTGGAGGTGGTGGCTCTTCGCAAGGTTATTTTATTATTATTTTATTTGATGGCTTTAGTTTTCTGAAATTGGATATTGAAGAGATAGTATTATGTGTGGTGGGCTCTATTGATTAGTTTGTGAACTGCTGACGTGGCATGTTAGTATTGGAGAGTGTAAACAGCAAAACAAGGGTTTTACACCATGGTCCAATAAAATTTAAACTTAATAATTCATATGACTTGTTAAGCAGATCCGAATTCACCAAACACTTAAAAATGTATCAAAGTTCAAAACAACTAAATATATTATTACAAAATTCCACGAAGATAACTACGAGAGCCTTCTTGGTCGGTTAGACAAGATAGTGTTTAAAAGACTTAATACAATCTTAAATTTTGTGCTAATTTAGAGCATATAACCTTTAGACCAAAATGCACAACCCACCCTTTAAGTTTCCCCACTTTTCATTTAAATCATCTAAATTTGCATTCATTCATTTCAATCTTCTAAGTTTCAAAACTTCTTAATTCAGTCCTCCTTTAACCTGCGATCCATTAATACTATTAAGCCCCGATTTGCAAACCAAAGAGAAACCGAACTGACCCGCCCCCCTTCACACACACACACACACACACAGATATATATATATATATATATATATATATAGATATAGTTCAAAATGACATCGTTTTAGTATCAGGAAAAAAAAAGAAAAGAAGTGGAACAGCGTCGTTTTAGTTGGAGTTTAGGTTATATTTGAGAAATCCTTTAGTTGTCCGCCTCAGCCTCCCTCTCTCGGCTACATCTCCACCTCTCTCTATCGATCTCTCATCTAACTCCACCGTTTGACACCACTCACCACCAACATCTTCTACAACTCAATGTCACCGTTCTCCAAGTTTTCCCCTCTCTTCTCTCCTCTTTGTCATGGCTATTATCTAGAAATTTCTAAAGTATGTTTTGATGCTCAATAGCATGTATGTGAATTTGTATAATGCTCAATACCTAAGCTACTTCTCCTTGGCTTCTTGCTTTGCTTCTAAAAGTATTTGGAATTTGTTTGAAAATTTTGTGTGGATATTAGAGAAATATTATGAACATGTTTGTTTGTTTGTTTGGTTTTATTTTTTATTTATTTATTTATTTATTTATTTATTTTTTTTTTTTTGGGAATATTTGGGTTGTTTGATAGTTCTAATGTCATTTTTTTTTTCTCTTAAATTTATATGCTTGTTTTATTTTTTCATTGGACTAATTGCACCACTAGGGTGAACCGAACCTGGAGTAGACTGGTTCCTACCCTTTTACATGTGAGGTGCAGTCAAGCCTAAGGGAAACCACACCCTATAGGTGCGGTGCAAAAAATCCCCCATAACTGGCCGCACTACACCGTGTATAACCCTAATTGCGAGAGGTTTTTCCACCAGGTTCTCTGATGTTCCTCTTCGATAACACATCACGGTGTTATCTTGTATTTGTTCCTCTCTTCCCTTACAACTTGTGCTTTTTACTTTATTATCAATTATGTTTATCCATGCCTAGTTAGTAGTCCCACTTGATTGTGCTTTTATTACTCTTGTTCCACATTATTTAGAGTAGACTAAAATCAATCTAGCTGTAATTTTAAAATTGGGGGTCTAAACTCACTCTAGAATTTATACTAGTGAGATTTTAGAATCCATTATAAAAACTATCGACGCCTGGCCTCGAAAAATGGTAGTGGAAAAATTGCCGCCGCCATCGTGGGCCTTCGTTCGACCACCGGTCGGGGTGATACTCCTACGCACGCAAGGGGCCCGTTGGAGGCCCCTCTCTTAGATGATGATGATGGGTGTGCGTGTGTGTGGCATGGTTTGCGTGGGGTTTTGGGTGCTCTCTCTCTCTCGGTGGAGGATGGTATGTCTACCTTTGGCATTGTGTCAGGAATCTAGGCCAAATTTTAAGATATTACCAAAGGTAAGTGGAGTCACCACCAATCATTTGGTTTTTCTAAGGTGTGATTGGTCACTTGTTTCTAGTTGATTTTATTACCAATCCTAGATTCTTAGGTTCGAAAATTTGGTTATGTGTGGGGAAGGTGTTAGACCTCACAACGCCTGTCCAAGGACAGTCCTTTGTTTTGATAAAACCTTAATTTCTGGAGATTAGCAGTAAAAACATGATTTTGGCATTGGCTTTCAGGACTTTGCATGCATGGGGGCTTTGAGGTTTGGCTTTTAAATGGGCGTGGTCCCAATCTATGCTTTCCTAAGGCTTTCTAGTAAAGTGCCAGATTTTTACGGCGAAAATCTGGCAACATGTCACCTTACTTTCGTACCGGAAAGGGGTGAGCAGGTATATATATACATACATCATACATAATGCAAGCACACAGAGCAGGAAAGTAAATGCCTACATCCCTAGAGCATGGCCCAAAATAAAATTGCAGGAAAATAAACAGGGGTCGCCACACTCTAGAGATGAGGATGAATGGTACATGGCATGATATACCTAATATGACCTGTCTAAAAGAGAAAGGGAGGAGGAAGGTAGGGGTTTTAAAAAGGTACATAGCCAAATGGGAAAGGTTAGACCCCCTAAACCTACTAGACACAGCCATTTGGCTTATATTAACATGCTCACATTTGCGCCCTTTTTGCTTATGCTTGGGAAACCGTGCCCTAGCTCCATGCGTCCTCGCTCCATGTGTGTACATGCAAAGGCAAAGACAAGAAACCAGCAGACAAGCAATGGAAGGAAAAGATGTAAAGAGCATATGAAAAGGCATAAAGCAGATAAGTATGATAGCCATGGCAAGTAAATAACAAGAAAGCAAGCAAACAAACGAGAAGACAACAAGCAAGAAAACAAACAAAAGGTGGTGTCTATGAGGGACAAATGTAGATTTGGATCGAATATCCATAACTTCATTGTGTTGAAGCATGGATGACACACTAGCAAGTAAGACTCATGCATGAACATGTAAGCAAGTATGTAAAGATACATAGAAAGCCAACAGGTGGCAAAAACAAGCATGGAAAGCATATCATCGCACAGAGTAGAAAGTGGGAAAGTTATGCACAAAGCAACCAGCATCATGGCGATGAATCCCAAGTGGTTACACCCAAACAAGGCCTCGTGGGCATCAGATGTAACCACATAACCACAAACCCACTAAGTGCATTGAACATGGCAAAACCTAGAACAAGAGAGGCTAATACAAGCATAAAGCACAAAAGCAAGCAATCATAGACATGCAAAAAGGGTGATCCCAACCCTTTGATAAAGACCATAGGCTCTAGATTGGGTCCGAATTGATAGGCCAAAACATAAGGAAGAAAGACAAAGCGACAAAAGGGCTACAATAGCACATGGCATGATGAACATGGCTTAGGTCTAGGCATACAAACATGGCATGGAGTGTACAAACACATGGAAGATAGCATAAAGCATGTAGAGAACATAAATCTAAGCACACAAGCATTTGAAAACATAGATCTAGACAAGTAGGCATAGAAACATACACATCAACATGTACAAGCCTAGCACATAAACATGGAAGAACATGAATCCAAGAATATAAGCATGTGAAGACAAGGATCTAACCATATAACATGGAAATAAACACATAGACACATAGATCCAAGCAAGGCATAGCCAACAACATCATACAAGCATGTGAGCATGTAACCCTAACATTAACCTAGAACAAAAAGAGGAACAAAGCATAGGGAAACATGGCATAGGGTATAAAGCACGTAGATCTAAGCATATAAGCATGTAAGGATGTAGATATAAGCATGAAACATGGCAAAAAGCATAAAAAGCAAGGAGATTTAGGCTAGAAACACAAATAAAGCAAGCAACGTGCTAAAAAAGTAATAAATCATGTTATTAAGACAAAAAGAGAGAAACAATGCTAGAAAAAGATTTAAAAGGTTAGGGGTGTGGATAGTAGCTAAAAAGCTACATCCACACCCCTAAACCCTAAATCCAAAGTGCAGAACCAAGGAGAAGAAGATTGGGTATAAGAGCAATACCTTATATTTTTGGTAAAGAATGAAGAATCAAGAGACTTTGATGTGTCTTTCATGTGTGTGTGTGTGTTTTGTTGTTGTTGTTGTTGTTGTTGTTGTTGTTGTTGTTGTTGTTTGTGTGTGTGTGTGTTTGTTTGAGAGATAAGAAAAATGAGTAGAAAACATCCAGGCAAAGCACAGGAACCGGGAAGACCTCTTTTTTTTTTTTGGTTTGAAGGGTGCTTGGGGCCTTTTATAGCCCCAACACAGATTACGAGGCGAAGGATCGCCACCTTCAAACTTCCTCAGATGGGTTTGATCTGGAAAGGTCTTGACTTTCGATTTTTGAAAAGGTATGGATCTTGAAAATATAACGGTTAGATCGAAAGTTATGGCTCTCGAAAGTTAGCGGTGCATCGATTGGTGCGTTATCCCGGTTTTCGTGATATCTCAACAGTTCTAACTCCGACTTTGACTCATGAATAGTCGTTGAAATGAGAATTTGATAATCTTCATAATGGCGTTCTGACGGTCGACTCAAAATTAGGGTTCTTGGGCCCACTCGAGGTTAACCTTGTGTTAAACTTGGTCAAAGTGGCCAAAAATCTCTGAGAAGCTCGGGTTTGGTGAAAAACCAAGAAAAGTGTTGTTATGTGAGGATTTTGACCTCATTTGACCTTCGGTCAAACCTTAGGTTAACTAGGGGCATTTTAGTCATTTTATCTAAAAAAACCACTTCGGGTGCTCCAATGTTTGAACGGGTTGTGCTACGTCATTCTGAATGTCCTCTTGGCCCCATGGAGAGAAAATAATATTTTTGTATTTTTCAAGGTCCAGCACGCAAATCGAGGGCAAACAAAATATAGAATCAACAAAAACATATTATTTATTTTGCTGTGAAGCATTTGTTTTTAACACTATTTATGATTGATTTTTTTTTTTTTGGGTTTTTTTTTTTAAATTTTTTTTATTGCAAATAATCATTTTGCAAAGGAAATGGGCATCAACCACCAAAGTCAAAATTTGGTAATTTTGGCATTTTTAGGTGTTGATGCTATTTTCAATCAATTTGTTATTATAATACTTTTAATTGTTACTAAAAATGTTTATGAATCAAGTATATGAATGTTGCATTTTTGGATTACAATTGGAAAGTGTTAGGTTCTAAAGATTTAAAATTAATTATTTAGAATCATTATTGTATTGTGCTGGCAAATCGAGATCAAAACATGTATAGTCTAAGTGTTTAGGCAATGCTTAAATAAGGGTGTTTCTAGTTTTGAAGTCCAGTTGATTGCAAAAAAGAAAAGTGAAGTTCTGCCTTTCTGGATCGATCAAGAATTAGGCTTGACCGATCAAAAATCGCTGGTCTAGTTTTTTTCAACGGATTTTTAAACAGGCCCAAGCCCGCGAAAAATTTTAAGGTTTCACTTAAACTTCTCTACATATAAAAGAATAACCCTAGCCACATTTTGGAAGAGCCGAAGAAGACTTGTGTGTTACTCTTTGTGAAATTTGAGAGGTTCTGTACCTTCTAACTACACAAGAATCTACTAGAGCTAAAACTACAATCAAGGATTGGTAGAACTAGTTGCTGCATCAAGATCAACAAGTAAAGGTGATCTAAAACCTTTGAGTGGGATCTCAAAGTCACAAGCAAGGCGGCTTGTGTTGCTATAAATTCAAGAAGAGCAGTCCATGGATTTGGAGCTTGCATGTGGTCATGTCAGTAAGTTACTACTAGAGGTAGCATTAGATTTAGGGTTAAATTTTTTGTAAAAACTTTGATTCTCTTATAGTGGATTTGGTTTATTTTGAGGATAGCTAGGTTAAATCCTCTCCAAGCTTTTACCTTGAAACGATTCATTTCATTGGTTTTCCTGGGTCATCATATCGTGATGTTATTTACTTTTTTACATCTTTTCATGATATATTTATGTTTAACCTAGAACTAAATAATTAATCTAAGTAATCACTTGGTTAATAAATTAGGTTAAAATTTTTGGTTTAAGGGGTCTAAATGAACTTTCAATTGGTATCAGAACAGGTTAGCTCATGTTTATAGGTATTTTTACCTAGAGTTGATCCTTGACCTCGGATGTCATGGAACACGGTCACTTTCTTGTGATCCCCCCATACTTTGATGGAAATAAATATACTTACTGGAAGGTTAGGATGAAAGTCTTCTTGAAATTTATTGATGAGAGAGTATGGTTGTTGTCTGTTGAGAACAGTTGGGAAAGACCATTCACAGCTATTGGTGAATGGACTATACCCAAATGGAAGTAGCAAGCTTTAATAGTAAGGCTATGAATGCGATATTCAATGTTGTTTCTATGGAAGAATTTAAGAGAATTTCAAATGTGGAGATTACTCACACTGCATGAAACATCTTACAAACTGTGCATGAAGGCACTAAGGTAGTAAAAATCAATAAACTACAACAGTTGACATCTAGATTTGAAAGTATTAGAATGTCTGAAGATGAGTCTTTTGATGAATTCTATGCTAAGTTGAATGATATTGTTAATTCTACTTTTTAATTTGGGTGAAATCTATGATCAACCTAAATTGTTAGAAAAATTCTTAGATCTTTGACAAAGGATTTTAAACCCAAAGTGACTGCCATAACTGAAAGTAAAGATTTTGACTCTATCCCTATTGATTTCTTCAGTCCTATGAATCTAAGTTACCAAAGACTAATAAATCCAAACCTATGGCTTTAAAATTTGTTAATGATGTTGAAGATTGTGGATTTGATGATCAACTCTCATCTATTGAAATTGCTTATATTGCCAAGAACTTTAGAAATTTTTTGAGAAATAATAATAAGAGGGCAAGGAACATAAACAATGTTGATACTAGGAATGTGAAGAAGAATGACACTGCTAAAAACAATAATGCTAAAAAATCAAAAGAAAGAATAGGTCAATCTTCAAACATATCTTTAGGACAACAGTGTTATGGTTGTCAGGGTTATGGTCATATGAAATCTGAGTGTCCATCTTTCTTGAGGTCAAAAGGTAAGGCTATGGCTGTTACTTGGAGTGATGATGAAGTTTCTGATCATGAGTCTAAAAGTGATCAAGAATGAAACTTCATGGCTTTCACTGCTATTGCTGTAGTAAGTGAAATTGAAACTATTGATGAGAACCCTTTTGATGGGGAACTCTTTGAGAATGCAGATTTGCAGGAAGCTTACAACAAGCTTTGCAAGATAGCAGCTAAAGATGTTATGAGTGTTGAATTAGGTTTAAAAAAGATAAACACTCTTGAATAGGAAAAGAAGAATTTGCTGCTAAAGTTGTTTAATGTTAATGAACTCTTGAACTCTGTTAAGATTAAGAACATGTCCTTGCTTGAAAAAGTTAAGAGTTTAGAATTAGAATTATCTATTGCTAGAGAACAAATAGATAGATCTTCTACCTCTAAACTAGATGAGATGTTACATGTTCAAAAGTTTGTTTCTAATAAGACAGGTCTAGGGTTTGTTGAGAATGGATCTACTACTGTAGTGAATCCTCCTAAGTTCGTACTTGCTACACCATCTTTTGCTGTTTGTCAAACTCTTTTTTATGTTAAGGTTCATAAGGAAGTATCCCCTGCTTTTAGAAGAACTAGAGTAGATCTAAGTGAGTCTGAATCTAAAAGGTCTAATCAATCTAGAAGCAAGAAAAACCACAAACCTCAGTGGTTTTTACTTTTGTAGTAGAGATGGGCATGCTAGACCAAATTGCTTTAAGTTGCAAGCTTTAAAGCAATCTCCCAAACAAAAAGTGCATGTGCCAAAAGCACAAGATCCTGTTGCACTTATTCATGAGTTGGTGAAGGTTCTTAATCTTTATACCAATACTGGAGCTGAAATTAAAACAAATCCCAACTCCAAGTTTGCATCTAAAAGGGCCTGGATGCAAAAGACTTAGCCTTAGTGAGTCCTTCTAACATGGTCCTTGTGTAAATTTTTTCTATCTCTTGTGACCCAAACTATTTTTATTTAGGACTACATTTGCATAACATTCATACATTGCATTCTAGGATTGTTTTGTTTTATGTTTTTTTTTTTTTTTTTTTTTTTTTTTTTTTTTAAATATAAAAAAAATAGAAAATAAAAAAATTTGTATTATGCATCTTCAAGTTGTGTAATTGAGGTTGGCCTATGAAATTTACATTTCATGACTGTGTACCTTATTTAGCTTTGATGAGCATTATTTTTCTGCATTTTGCTAGTTTGTGCTACGTAGTGCTTGTATTGTGTGAGTTTTTTATGGTTTTTAATCACATGCTCTTGATTTTGAAGTCACATTTTTTTGATTGTAAGCACTAAAAAATCCTAGGAAAAAGGCATAAATAATCATCTCACCACTATTACTTACCAATCATGTACACCTGTGTACAAATCATAAAAGCCATACTCAGTAAGGTGTAGCACTTGCACAGCAAAATTCTTAAGGTGTTATTGTATATTAGTTAAAAGAAGCAAAAACAAAAAGAAAAAACAAAAAGAAAAATATGCTTCAAAAGAAAAGAATAAAATAAATACATGGTTGCAAGTGTATTTTCTAAGAGATGGGAGTTATATGATGTAACTCTTTAGGTAATAGTCACTTTCAAACTTATGTGATGAATAATGTAGAAAGTGTGTTTATTCTCTGTTTACGTATCACCTTGCGAGTATTTCATGCACTTGCTAGTTGCACACACCACAAGCAAAACATTGTTAAATATGGTACATGTGATTGTGTGTTATGTTTTGTGGCCTACCAAAATTAAATTTCTAGAAATGTTTAATGCATTTTTGGGATGTGAGAAAAGAAAAGAGTGAGGAAAATTGATAAAGTTGAATTTTTCTTTGAAAATTTTGGTTTTGAAAATCATTTGAAGTCATGAACATTCGTGTCATATCATAAAAACAGTTTTTTCAAATGATTCTGCAAAAACTTTTCCAGGATTTTTCAAAATTTCTATTTCTTTGAAATTCGACCGATTTCAATTGATCAAAATGTGAAGGAGAAAAATGACTTTTTCTTTTAAAAATCTTGAGTCTCTCAATTCCTTTCGATCAGTTGAGCCTGTTTTCATGTGTATTTCGATTCCTACTCGATTCCTCTCAACCGATTGGATTTCAGTTTTTTAAAAACAAAAGGGAATTAGATTTGATTTTTTTCAAAAGAGTTTTTGTCTATCTCTTCGATTCCTCTCTTGATCCCTCATCTAAAAAAAAAAAAAAAAAAAAAAATGTAGTGTTTGTGGTCAAAGTTTCAAAGCTTTTCTTCATCTACTTAAGGTAAGACTCTTTTAACCTTTCTTTTTCATCTTTTTGCATGATTACATGCATTTTTCATGAATTTTTTTTGGGGTTTTTGCACATTTCAAATTTTGGGTTTTTGATGAATATAGGGTTTTTGATCAATTCTGAACCATGGGTTTTTGTTCATGCATCATTTAAACATGCTTCACATGCTTAAATTTCAAAATCTTTGAGTTTATGTGAAAATTTCAAAATTAGGGTTCTTAGTTTTTGAGGAATTGGGGATTTTGTGAAATTGAACAAAATTGAGTGAAATTGACTTCTAATATTGATGAATTGAGTGATTATAACTTGTATTTTACTTGTTGTAGTGTTCAAGTTGTCAATATGAGGATTTTTGAGGATTGGTTATTTTTCAAAGTTGGGGATTTTCTAAAATTCTTAAAATTTCCTTTGTCAATTTTTCAATTTGTGGTGATTTTGGACTGTTTAAAAGCATTAGATCATGCATCATATGAGGATAACTGTCATACATCATATAGTTTTTTCAAATTACATGTTATCTTGTGTCTAATCCTTCTTATGCAATCTGCCCTTGGTTTTTGTTATTTTTCTTTTCTTGATTCTTAGTCATGGCTCCTAAGGTTGGTCGGAAATTCAAAACTATAGCTAATAGGAACCCTGGGTCTTCTTCTTCTTGTTCAGTCATAGGAGATAGAGATAGGTTTCTGTTAGCTAAGTGTGAGGAAACATATGAGACCTTGACTAAGTATAGGTCTATTTGGGGTGAAAGGGAAATAGTGTTGAGTGAACTAGATCCTTCTATACGTAGAAACTTCGTGTCTAGGAATTGGGTTTTCTTGTGTGAGGTGTTTGATCCTCCTGCTGCTGCCTTGATTAGAGAGTTTTACTATAATCTCTCTATCTATTCTGAGGTTACTGTTGGTCATTATTTGACTTCCTAGATCCATGGTCAAGAGTTTACTATCACTAAACAAATTGTTTCTAAGGCTTTAGGAGTGCCTTTAGTACGAAAACACACATACCTATACACTGAGTTTCTTGTTGTGGATGATATGATGTCTCTTCTGTGTGGTCGTCTTGTTTCTTGGGGTTTTGAACCAAGAATCAACTCTTGTGAGTTCACTGAGCTTAACTCTTTATACTTAAGGATCACATGTCATAACATCTATCCCATTTCCCATGTTCATACTGTTCCCATTGAGCGATGTGCTTTCCTTTATGCTTTCATTACTGATGGTTCTATGTATTTTCCGTCTATGTTTATACAAACCATTGTTGATATCTATAGGAGTAAGGGTAAGAGTCAAAAGTTGTTCTTACCTATGTTTATTTTTAGGATTTTGAGGTTCTTAGGTTTGTCGGACTTTCCTCCCCTAGAGTTAGTACACATTACTGCCACTATAGGAGCCACCTATCTTAGATAGAGATAGGCACAGATGAAGAGTGCTGAGCAAAGCACTAAGACTTCTAAGAGACCACGAGGAGATGCTACTACTACCTCTGGTGCTATGCTTGCTACTAAGGAGACATTTATGGATCCGACTATAGCTATGGATCCTGCTGGTGGTGCAAAGGATGTTGATCCTACAATTGCTCCTCCATTTTCACTCTATGCTATGGTGTAGTCCATCATGACTACTCAGGTTGCGCATGGATAGCTTCTTGATGAGTTGTTGATGAAGGTTGCCTTATTGAGAGCTGATTTTATGGACTAAAGGAGTTCTTTTCCACCACTTCCACCCTTTGAGGACTGATTTTGCCTTTGGCAATACATAACAAAAATGGGGAGTAAATTTAGGAACTTTTGTACATAGGGGGAGTTGACTTATTGTGTTTAGGGGGAGTTTTGATGTTTTTACTAATCAGTTTTGATGTATTTGATATTTGGATAGTTTCTTTGTGTTTATTTGTCTATTTTATTTTTAGTTCACAAAGATTGATGTAATGTGGTTATTGATTATGATAGTTAATGATTATGTTATTCATATTGATGTGTTCACTATCTATTTATGTGTTTTGTGATTTCAAAGTTTAAATTTTGATTTAGAATGTTATACTGTATTTTCCACATATGCGTTTATGGTTTGTTTTCAGTGTTTCAGAAATTTACAGGTTAATTCTTTCTATAGCTGCTATCTATTTTAGCAACTAATAGTTAGTAGTTGTGTAAGAATTGTATTAGGGCAATAATTTATATTTGAGCTAGTATTTGATTTAAGCATTTCATGTTGTATGTATGTTTTGTCACAGATTGCCAAACGGGGAGATTGTTAGGTTCTAAAGATTTAGAATTAAATATTTAGAATCATTATTGTATTGTGTTGGCAAACCGAGATCAAAATATGTATGTAAGGTTGAATTTAATTAATCATCTTGTTGGCTTTATTCCGTGCCAAATTTTCCTGTAATTTAGCAATTAGTAACCTTGTGTTTAGGTGGGAATCATGTAAGGGTAGTGTGTGAGAGAGTGTGAAGAAATGGTCAAGAATGTGCAGTGAAGCAGGGACTCATGGTTGGATCTTGCGGGTGGCTTGCAAGCCACTAGAAGATGCACACGAGTGAAGCATGCAGAGAAGGTAAACCGTCATGCCAGTTGTAGCACTACAGGACAAAAAGTCCAGACTAGCCATTTAGTTAGCTCGTGGCTTGGACTTGCGACTCAATCAAGTCGCGAGGCCAAGTCGCCAGTCCACTCTGTTATGGAAAAACTGACTTTTCGCATTCCTTTCTCACTCCAATATAAATACTCTTTATACCCACGAAATATAGAGAGCTTCTAGAGAGAATTTTGAGAGAGAAACCCTAGAGAAAAACAAGATTGGCTCATCCACAATTTTTACATAGTGACTCTTCAAATTCCTTAACTCTCACCCTTTCCATTGTTACATTCTTGAGAGTTACATTAGCCAAAACCTTTTCTCATCATACCCATATCTGTGAGAAGGCTATTTGGTGCTTGGGAAGCAGTTAGGAAGGGACCAATTGATATTGGTTGATGCTATGGGTTATAGCGAAATCCGGTAAGCTAAAGAAGACAAAGGTTCGGCGTAATCTCGTTAGAGCAAGAAGCTTGAAGGGCTTAGGTACACTAGGTAGATTAGGCTTGGAGGGACTTCTGCTGTTCATGTATCCTAACTTCATTCTTTACTGGATTATTAACCGCTTGGAGGGCGGCGGAGAGGTTTTACGCCGAAGGCTTTGATTTCCTCTTTGATAACACATCGTTGTATTGTCCTTGTGTTTGCATTTCTCTTCTCTTAATCTTTGCTATATAATTTCTGCTGTGAATGTGATTTTATTAGGTTTAGATTGTTTATCAATTATGTTATAAGCCTATGTTCATTTTCCGCTCATATATTGTTTGATAATAAGCTTGAATTGGTAATTTGTAAATTGGGGTCTAAATGTTCAAGGTGTTTTATACACTATTTGAACTTTCAATGTATAGTCTAAGTGTTTAGGCAATGCTTAAATAAGGGTGTTTCAAGTTTTGAAGTCTAGTTGATTGCAGAAAAGAAACGTGAAGTTCTACCTTTCTCGACCCATCAAAAATTAGGCTTGACCGATCGAAAATCGCAGGTCCAATTTTTTTTTTTCTACAGATTTTTAAACAGGCCCAAGCCTGCAAAAACGTTTAGGGTTTCACTTTAACTTCTCTACATATAAAAGAAAAACCCTAACCACATTTTGGAAGAGTCGAAGAAGACTTGTGTGTTACTCTTTGTGAGATTTGAGAGATTTTGTACCTTCTAACTACACAAGAATCTACCTAAGCTAAAACTACAATCAAGAATTGGTAGAACTAGTTGCTGCATCAAGATCAACAAGTAAAGGTGATCTGAAACCTTTAAGTGGGATCTCAAAGTCACAAGCAAGGCGAATTATATTGTTGTAAATTTGAGAAGAGAAGGAGTCCGTAGATTTGGAGCTTACACGTGGCCGTGTCAGTAAGTTACTACTAGAGGAAGCATTAGATTTAGGGTTAAATCTTTTGTAAAAATTTCGATTCTCTTATAGTGGATTTTGTTTACCTTGAGAATAGCTAGGTTAAATCCTCTCCCAAGTTTTTACCTTGAAACGGTTTGCTTCATTAGTTTTCCTAGGTCATCATATCGTGATGTTATTTACTTTTCTGCATATTTGCATGATATGATATATTTGTGTTTAACCTAGATCTGAATAATTAATCTAAGTAATCTCTTGGTTAATAAATTAGGTTAAACAATCTGGTTTAAGGGGTCTAAACGAACTTTTAGAAAGTAATTTATGAAACAAACACCTTAATCTTATATTGTTGTAATGTGATTACATGAATCTAAGATTACAATAATGTAACATTACACTTTAGGTAACATCAGGTGAACCAAATGCCCCCTAAGGTATTTGTGTTTACAATATTCTTGATTCACTTTACAGATAGATTTAACAAAATACATTACTTTTGAGTCTTTAATACTAGAACTAGTAGGAATAAAATTAAAATATACAGAAAGTTATAATGACTGATTTTCAAAAAAAAAAAAAAATATCAAGCAAGTTTTGGACAAACATTGAGTGAAGAAAAGAACAATGCTTAGAAGAAAAGATGGTGAATATGTTTAACAACCTTGTTGAAGGTTTGCACTTGTGGAAACTACATCACCATTTTCTGCTGCTGGGGTACTCGATACATTCGAAAGGGCTTATATGTTGGAAGATTTGGCATTGTTGCCTCAAACTTAAGAACTTGAATTGCTTGCCTTATGGAGGGCCTTAGATTTCGGTCTAGGTGAGAACACCAAAGTCCAACGATCAGCAAACACTCCACCTATTTTTCATCAAAATCTATTCACAAGTTCTCATCCACGGCCAAAAGAAGATCTCGTTTTCCATAAAGATTCCAAATTGACTCTAAAAACCCCATTTCAGAATCCTTTCGTATTGGATCAATTGACTTCTTCTAGTAACAATTTCTAAGGCAACTACCCCAAAGCTATACACGTCTGACTCTTTACTAGCCTTACCTGTTCTAAATACTTTGGATCTATGTATCCGAAAATTCCAGCCACTCTAGTTGTCTGAGGACCTAACTCATGATCCATAAGTCAAGCTAACCCAAAGTCACCAAGCTTGGCATTGAAACTAGAGTCTAGCATGACATTACTTGCCTTGATATCATGATGCACCACACATTGCTCCCACTCTTCATGAAGATAAAACAACACAGATACCAATCCAAGAGATATTTTTAAGAAAACCTTCTCGGGCCTGCTACTTTCTCAAGATCATCATTAATTGATGATAACTTTGCTACTGCTGCTGTCTCTTTTTTCTTTCCCTTCCGTATACACAATATTGTAAATGCTATAATCACGCCAACAATCAGAAAACTACTGGACACTGTTAGAACCACTATTAGTCTACGTTTTTTCACTTCATTTCTAGGGGAAGTGTTTATATCCAAGCTTGAATTGAATTCCTAGGACTTAAGAATATGTCGCTCTATATTTAGACCAGTAGCAGCTGAAAAACCAATTGTGACCACTCACGCAGAACCTTACTTAAATCAATTTGGTAAGAAAGGCTAGTAGTCTCCTCAGGATTAGAGTTTGCCTGGTAGTTCCAAAAGACACTCAAATTCTTAGTACTAGCGTTGTAGATAATCCATACATCTGCAGTATGTCCACTGGAAACTAGGATCCCAAGTGGTGTAAACTGAAGAATGAATTGAGTAGTTGTTAATTCCCACATGCGTAATATTGGGATCCCATTTTGGGTTCGCGTAAGAGTCAAACTCTACGTGGACAATTTGGTTCTTTGGTGAATCACTGAATATGGTGTTGTAAAGTTCCAGAAAGACACCAATTGAATTTGGCGGGATTTGAAATTCTACAGGAGCCAAGAAGAATGCAATTCCATTTCCATAATTAAGACGGCCTTGCGCGTCAATAATGAAAGAGAAATGAGTTTTGAAGTTGGCGAGGTCTCCTGATTTGGAGTCCCAGAGTGGCACCTTCTCCGCATAGGTTTCTGTACAGATAAGTGGTATTGTTCATTTCTGTGGTTCCAGTAGAAGGTATAGCATCTTTGTGATATATTATGTTTGACACATTAGGATCAAAGCGAGTTATTTGGAAAGATATTGATGAGTGTGCAGAGGGAAGATGGAAAAGGAGGAAGAATAGTGGCAGTTTGAATAAGCTGTAGAAAGTTGTGGCCATGGCTTGGAGATGAGAGAGTAGGAGAACTTTTATTGTATTAAGGTTTCTTAATTTGTCACCTCTTCTTATATATTGCCTCAATTGCTTCTCAAATATATATATATATATATATAGAGAGAGAGAGAGAGATGGGTTCAAGTTACACCTGGTGTAACTCTAAAGAGTTACACATTTTTCTAAACCATTAGATTTAAGTAGATCCAATGGTAAAAGAAGATACTCATTAATACTAATATTATGATTAGTATCTCATTAATTATTCCTTATTTATTGCATTTTATACCTATCTCTAAACCTAAAAAAAAACACAAAAAAGTGTACGTCTCTCTCTAATTTTTTTCCCACTGTTTCTTAAAAAAAAAAAAACACAGAGAGAGAGAGAGAGAGAAGAAGTTATTGGTTGCACAACTGGTTAATCTCCCACTTTTTTTTTTTCCCTTGTTATAATTTCTTAGATAGAACTATTTTATTGTATTCAACTATATTGTAGTACATACGATGAAAATTTTGGTGGCTGTTGTGGTTCTTTTTATATACAATAGTAGTGTTTTAGTTCTTTTTATATGCAACTATTTTCTAAAACAACTTGCTATTGACTAAATCTATTGGGTCTATTAGTTCTTTTTATATGCAATAGTAAATATAATGTATCAAAATAACTGCTGCATGTGTAGATAAAACCTCTGTTTTTCTATTGGGTCTATTAGTTGTTCCAAATTTTATTGTCTCACATGTAGTTAAGGAACATATGTATTGTAGCTACATGTTTACACATTGATGAGAGGAAACTTTGATATTATATTCGGTCTATTAGTTGTAGCTACAAGTATTGGCTACTAAATCAAATAGTACTTGGCTCAAAGTGACTATTTCTTTAGATATGAAACTATTCAAATTTTTTTATTTATGTAAATATATTGGTTGTTATATTTACATATTTTATATTTGTGTTCATTGTTTATATTGGTTGTTATAGTTACTAAATAGCAAATGGAGTGTGAAGAGTTATGTGATGTCCCAAACAATCTAGAACTATTAGAGCAAGAGTTACCACTTGAAGATTTTGGTGATTGTGAGTTGAAATCCAAGCCATATGTTGGAATGCAATTTGACTCCCTTGATGGTGTTGAAACTTTTTACAAAGTATTTGCAAAAAAAGAAGGTTTTGGAATCCGTATTCGTACTAGTAAAAGACCACCTAGAAGTGATAATATAAAAAGTTGTATTTATGTATGTTGTAGTGAAGGGCAACGCAAAAGAAAAAAGACACTTGATAATGGAGAGAGCAGAGATGATGAACAAAAGGCTCGTAGAAGTTGTTCAAGTCTTAGAACTAGATGCAAAGCAATGCTTAAGGTCATGAAGAATAAGAAGTTGCAGAAATGGGTTGTGAAGGGATCTGACAACAACCACAATCATGGTATAATTAGTCCAAAAGTGTGTCATATCTCTGATGCCACACAAAAATGTCTACTGCTACCAAAAGTCTTGTTGAAAAATTTGGTGAAGAAGGTCTTCCAACAGGAAAATTTGTCATGATATTCAATGTAGCTAACCAAATATTTACAAGTAGAGATTGCTAGAATCACTTGAGAGATGTTAGGGGAAAAAATCTAGATGTTGGAGATGCCTCAGCTATCCGTAATTATTGCTAAAAACAACAAATTGAAAACCCCAATTTCTTTTATGCAATTCAATGTGATGATGTTGGCCATATGGTTAATTTTTTTTTGGGTGGATGCACGATCAAGAATGACTTATCAATACTTTGAGGATGTAGTGATATTTGACACGACTTATAAAATGAACAAGTATGATATGCCATTTGCCCATTTTACAAGGTTAAACCATCATTGTCAATCAATTTTATTTGGTTGTGCAGTGTTGTAAGATGAGACAGAACAAACTTTTTTGTGGTTGTTTGAAACTTGGCTTCAAGCAATGTGGGGGAAGGAATCGCTATCTATTATTACAGATCAAGATTTAGCAATAGGTGCAGCTATTGCAAAGGTATTCCCAGGAACTTGTCATCGTCTTTGCCTTTGGCATATTAAGAAGAAAATTCCATAGAAACTTTCCCATATATATCATAAGAAGTCATTATTCAAATGTGAGTTGAAGTGATGCATACGTGAGTCACCTAGTGTGGAAAAGTTTGAGGAGGCTTGGAAAAGCCTAATATTAACTTATGACTTGGATAGAAATGAATGGCTTCAAGGATTATATAATATTCAAGAGTCATGGATACCTGTATATAATAGAAATACTTTCTTTGCAGGAATGAACACTACCTAGAGAAGTGAAAGCATCAATGCATTTCTTGACTCCTTTGTTAACTCGAGAACTACATTACAGGATTTTGTGGTCAAATTTGCAAAAGTAGTGGACAGTCATTATAATAAAGAAAGAAATGAAGATTTTGATTCAAGACATTGTTGAGGACTGTTTTTTCGGCCCACGTGGCATTACTTCATTGGCACCCTATGCCACATCAGCATATTATTGGTTTTTTTTTTTGGTAAATCTATTTAAAGCCCAAAATAAGCTCATATCTCATTCAACTACATGGATTGGGCTCACATGGCCTGCAAGATCCTTACTTCAAGAGGCGGATTCATGGTCCACATTTCCTCTTCATTAATTGAAATCATAACCCTACGACATTATTAAAATCAACATATGGATTGGGCTTAAGCAATGAATCAAAGCTCACAACCCATATTACCTCTCTTACACTCATGGCAAGCAGCTTCTTCAACGAGAGCCCATATTTACACAAAATGACAACAAAACCCAAGGTACGTCATCTCATCTTCATCTTATGACCCAAGCTCATAACTCTCTTTGAGGAAACTTTGGGAGTCGTGGTTTGGAGGGCCAAGAGGTATGTTTAGTAAAGCTCCAACGGTTTAAAGTTGATAAAAGAGACATGTTACTTGACGTGTCTTCTCCAACTCCCTGAACTCTTACGAGTCCATGTGTAGTGGGTAACATATGGTAAGCATCTCTTATCACATATCACTTTAAATGATAAAATTCCCCATTGCTCTTTTCCTAAAACTTAATATTCATCATGTGACAAATGCTCAATATCTTCAGTCATCTAACTACTGGAAAGATAACTGTTCATTCAATCCCCAGCTGTTGTTATACAAATTTAGAAACTTCATTATATTATTCTACATAAATCTCATTACTTCTTTCAGCTAAAATCCAACTCAAACTCATGGCCTAATTTGATTGGCTATCTTTTATCTCCAACTATATACAAAATATTCATGATATCTCTCATACCCAGCTACTATTTGCCACAATCTGACCATATATGTTTTTGCTAGCTGCCAGAGCAGAGTATTAAATACTCTTCTTGCTCACCAAGATTATGTCACAACACAATGAGACCTTGACCAAATCTCTAAAGCTTCCTTAGCCTTCAACCAATCCTTCTATTACTTGTTGGAAATGTGTTGTAATGGAACCTTGGGCCAAAAACACAAACACCCGAAAAGGAAACATTTCTAGCTGAACCCCAGCAATGCATTCAGCACTTGACACCTGGCTGGAAGTGATATCAACCATTTAATATTGAAATCCCAACAACCAGCTGTTATACCCAAAATAGCAAGATACTCTTCAAAGAGATCTTACCATTTTTCAGCCAAATCCATCCAATAAATGCTAAATGTCCTCTCCAGCAGTCTGAAAGCACCCATCTGACCTCATTGACTTCTGCCTAAAGCAAACAGCTTTTCCTGATAGTTGGGACAATTTTTTTCATGATAGCTGTCACAACTTTTCCTGACAGCTGGGACAGCCTTTTTCAGAGTAGTTGTGACAGCTGACCCAGCAGCCTGAGCATTACTGATTTTTCCACATTTGGCTAAAACTAAAACCAACTATTGAAACTACCTTTCTCTTGCTAAAATACCTTCCTTTTCTGTTGCTCTTTCCCCAACAACTCTTACCCAAAATAACAAGAATATTTTAAAGCTAAACATACCATTTTTGGCCAAATCTTAAGATGGATTCTCTGAAAATTTATTGCTATTTGGGACAGATTTTGGTTGATATTATTTGCTAAAATACCCCTTTAAACTGAGTTAAATGTGATAGGCCACAAATTGAATGACCCCTTGTGATAGAAATTAATTAATTAATTAGCCAAGTTCTTAATTAATTAATTTATCATGCAAACACGTGATAGCACAAACAAATCACCAATAAACTAATTTTTGCAGCGGAAAATAAATAACACGGTGATTTGTTTACAAATGGGGAAAACCTAACGGCAAAAACTCCACCGGGTGATTTTCAGGTCACCACTCCCGAAACTCCACTATTATCACAACAAGCGATTACAAGTAAAGGAATCCTAGTACCTTACCAACCTACAGTTGAACCCTTACCCCAATACCCAATTGGATTTGTTCTGTAGTGACAGTTCCCCTTTCAGATGCACGACTCCTAGTACGTGACTAACCAATTGCGCGGATCCCAATACGCGACTTCAATCACCAACTAAGAAGGTTGTTGGTTGCAAAGTTCTTCAGTTCATTCATACGATGAAGATCAAGAAGATGCTTGATCACAAAACCCTACGGTGCACATACACAGCAACTTCTTCAAGAGAAAGAGATGAACTAGGGCAAAAATTTCGTCTCCGATCACAATTTTCTTGAACAGAGTTTGCTCAATACTTGTGCAACTTATGAACACTTTGACGGCCCTTAAACTGATCCTTTTATATGTCTAGGTTTAGGAGAAAAGAAGGCCCAAAGACATATTCACGGATCCCAAGAAAATTAGATTGAAATTCTGAAAATATTAAACCTCGACAGATAGCAGCTGTCGAGCACACTGAATGTAGAACAGCTTCCTTAAGCTCGATAGATGCAGCTGTCGACTAGCTGTCGAGCTTTAATGATTTTGCACTTTGAACTTGTTTTCTTGAACAGACTTGAAAGTTTCAATACTTGATCTTGAAACAAGGTTTCTTGAAGTATTTAAAACATCCTAAATCTACCTGAATACAAGTAGAGTGCGTTTTGTCAAAGGATAAGCTAATTACATAAAATCATGACATATGTTCTTAACAAGTGAAACACATATGTCCTAACAATCTCCCCCTTTGGCAATCCGTGACAAAGCCACAACAAACTAATGAACATATGAGAGAAGTCATAAATCACTCAACTCATATTCACTTGTTGAATAAAATAAAATCTATCCTAACACAAACTCTTGGAAAACTTTGCAAGAAGAGAGTTTATGGCAAGTAGATTTTGACAACCTGTATATCTGAAACACTTTTAAACAAAACTTATCAAGGCATCTTTGTGTGAAACAGAAATAATAGATTGCATACAAGTATAAGAGACATGTGTATAAAGAGCGAAAAGAACCAACACATGAAGGAGTAGGTGAAAGAAAAACATATATCAATATAAGTAAAGAGATAAATACAATGTATGTCTGGAAATGGTCACACGACCTCATGTACAAAAGTAATGTACCTAAAAAAGAAAGAAAAGAAAAGATACATACTGTCCTCACTACATTCCTCAAAAAAAAAAAAAAAAATCTATCAACACTCCCCCTAACAAAATGATCTTATACTAACTCTCCCCCTAAGATGGATTACTCTCATACCAAAACTACTCCCCCTTTTTGTCACGAATGATAAAGGGTAAGAGTGTCAAGTAGATATCTCATCGGCAGAGCTAGCATCTCCATCATCATCATCTGAAGCATCATCGTCATCACCATCATCATCATCCTCATCCTCAGAAGCAGAAGCCACAGGAGAAGGCGGTGAAGGAGTAGCCTCAGGAACAAAGCCACCCATAGACACCTGTTGTCGAGCAATACGACCGACACGAATGTTCACCTGATACAACTCCGTAGAGAGTGTATCGAAGCGAGCATCCATGCGCTGCAGCTACACCATAATATCTCCTAGAGACACATCGCTCGAAGAGGAAGGAGGAGTCGATGTGGATGGAGCCGAATGGGATGGAGCGGAACAAGAGGAAGGAGCTGCTGAATCCGACTGCCACGACTGAAGCTGGGCCTCGCTACATTTAACTGTAGCGTAATCTATGGCACACATAACGGGGAAGTGGTCGAATGAGGGAAAAGGAACAGAAAAGTGGCATAGAATCCTCGTGACAGCGGAAGGAAAGATGAGCTTATCACGGGTCACCGAATCTAGATAAACATCTATAATAGACAAAATGAAATGAGAAGGGAAGTCTATGGTAAGATGCCCAAGAAGGGATAACAAAAACCGAGCACGAGACTCTGTGATGGAGTTATAGCGAGAAAGGGGATGCAAAACAAAAGTTATCACCATGTTCATGAATCTAAGACCTCTAGTAAAAGGTCAACATGGTGTAAAAAGATGCTCACCACAAGAAGTAGGGCGTTCACAAAAAGTGGACATAAGCTCATCCCTGGACACAGTTCTCTGACGCTCACAACTAGGATAGTCAGAAAACTCTATCTTAGGAACCTGAAGCACATCCGCAACTAACTGCGGTGTGACAGGAATGTGTGTACCTCAAACGTGAGTGAAGAAAAGAGGTACTGACCGATCAATCACGTGCATGTTGGAGTAGAACTCCTGGATTAGCACGAGAGGACAGGTGACCGGGGCATCACATAGTGACTCCCATCCCCTACTGTGAATGATAGAGGGTAGGTCGGTGTTAGCAAAATCTGACAAGATGACTCGGCGTTCCGAATCAATACCTTGTCTAGAGAAGTTCTCTGAAAATGCCTTAAAGGCATCATCATCACGGAACCGGATATGAGATAAGATGGGATCAGATGAAGAAGAAGCACTGGAACGAAGAGGGTTTAGCCTGGAGTGGATTTACGCCTATGTGCCATAGACACGATTAACGTAAACAACAGAGAGGGAGAAAAAGAAAAACAATAAGAAAAGTCCCAACCATTTTCAAATATATCAAATATATTGAAAGAAAGTACATATGCATGGGAAATGCATGAACATGTGACATGTAAAAGTAATTGTATCATGGGCTCAGCCTAATCCAAACCTACCAGCACACAATCATATAGCACACATCTAATTGCATGGCAAGACCATTATAATGCTAATGTGATGCAATGTATGAGGTTTTAAACACATTTAAGTAAAAAACCAACCCAAAATTTCAAGGAAATCTCATCAATTTTGAAAAACCCCAAAAATTTCCAAAAACCCCAAATCCTAAGTTTCAAAACATGAAATGCATGTATGAGAAAGGATTAGAAGCTTACCAAGTAAAGAGAAACTTGAAAAAGCTTGAAGAATCCTTGAGGAACAAGTTTAGAGAGAGATGGGAGTGTTTTGGGAGAGAAAACAGAGAAGTATCGAGAGAGAGATCGAAGAAAATGATTTCTGGATCGCATAAAGGCCTTATATAATGCAGCCAGTAAATCTCGACAGATGCAGGTATCGACAGGTATCGAGATATCTGTCAAGAAGGTGTCAAGAAAATGCTCGTCGATTGCTGAGGTGTCAAGGAGGTATCGAGGATCAGCATGCCAGTTTTTAGAACAGAAGCTCGATCGAACCACCAGGTATCGAGAAGTTATCGAGCATACAGACCCAATCTAGATAGATCCACCAGGTATCGAGGTGCAAGTGAGATTGCGATAAGAAAAAGCATAAGGGAGCTCAACAGATAGCCAGCTATCGAGGAGGTATCGAGGAGGTGTCGAGCCAGCTTTTAAAAGCAGTTTTTCGAGATGTGAAAAACACAAACATGAATGCAATCCAACATGCAACTCAACCAGTGATCTAATCAACATATTAAGCTCTTAAAATCATCTCTCAAATGAAAATTTAAGCACATGGATCTCCACAAACACACACACACTAAACAAGTCTAACCAATTTTATATTTCAAAAACAAGTCTAGACAGTTTAGTGAGCATACATTAATACAAGTAAAACCTCGTGATGACCAAATCACATTGTACCTGCACATGTATCAAGAATAGCAAAGAATATCGCGTGTTGTTTGTGAAAAACATCGCAAGATTGCATAAGTGTATACATGTTATGACGATTTGAGATATGAGAAAATCACTTTAACTCACACACAATCATAACTGCTTGATGGAGACTATCATCTTTAAGGTACATCCTAAAACTCCTACATCTCCTAGAATACACGCTTGCAATCATATTTAAAGCATTTTTTATCTTTTTGCTTTTGATTTTCTTTGCATGTTTTCTTTTAAACATATCATGCATGGGCTTATTATAGAGAGAAAAGAAATACCCAACGATAATTGACATTCAAATTTTGCTATGCCTAGGAACATAAATGTCATTGACACTGCACTTTTGCTATGCCGAAGCATACAAGTGTCTTATTATGATTGGCAGGCAACAGTGGTGAGATGGTGATTTATGCCTTTCTCTCAGGATTTTTTAGTCCTTCCCGTCAAAAAGAGTGATATGCATGTTAAGTTTAAGAGACAACTTAATCGTACTCATCACAAACATGAGCCACAAAACTCACTTGCTTAGTTGTGCATAGAGATGTTCATCTAAGCTACAAATAATACAAAGTTTAGAAGACTTTGTTTCAATGGTCATCCAAGATACACAAGTACCAATGTATAAAACACACATTGTTTTTGTATTTTTCTGATTTTTCAATTTTTTATTTTTATTTTTATAAAGACAAACAAAAACAATGCAAAAACTGAAAAATAACCAAACAAAAATATGTTAAACAAACAAAGCATAAAAACTAGACTGACTCAAAACATAAAAGCAGAACAAATAAGTAATGCACACACAAAAACAAGAAGAGAGAGAGAAAAGTGATAGAATCACTTGGAGCCTTTTTCCTTCCACACCTTGGAAGAACCTTTCCGTCTAGCAAACCTTTGAACCGGCGGTGAAGGGGAAGAATTAAAACCGTTCAAGTTAGAAAGGAACATGAGGGCTTTGAGAAAATCACCAAGGGGAGTGAGAGAGGATTGAAGCTGATTCTGGTTCCTAGATGCAATCAAGCCATTGCTCTGTTGAGTGGCAAGCCACTTGTAGCAATATGGTCGAGTATGACCGGTAGCTCCACAATGATGACAGAGATGCTATTCTTTTGTTTAGGCTTTTGAGAGTTAGCCTTCTTAGCCCTAGGATTTTTAACATCTTTCTTCTCAAGTTTAGGGGGTGCTCTTAAGATAGATTTACCCTTGTCTAAGTTCTCACTAGCTAAATCAGTTTTAACCTCATTGTTCTCAGTTTTAACATTATTAGCAGAAGGAATAAAAACAGCAGTACTAGAAGAAGCAGTATTAGAGGAAGAAAGACCATACCCTAAACCTATTCGATCTGAAGCAAATTTCTGAATGCTTAGCATCTCATCTAGCTTTGCACTTGAAGTCCTCTCCAATTGAGCTCTGACTTGAAACAGCTCCCCTTCAAGCTTCTTGGTCTTCTCAGCCAAGAAATTGTTCTCGAATCTCAGTACTCCAATAGTCTGATTAGCCTCATCAAACTTTGTGGAAAGCTCCTCACAGTCAAGTTCCACATCACTGAGCTTCTTGGTGGTTAGCCTATATAATTTCTCATGCTTTTCAGAGAGCTTATACAGCTTCTCATAGGCTGTATGGATGTCATCTTGGTCATCCATCTTCTCAAACTTGGAATCCACCAGTTCCTCTTCTTCAACCACATCTTCAACAATCCAATTAGTAGGATTGACCGTGGCCGTAAAGGCATTTAAGATTCCGTCATCCTCATTGTCGGAATCATCCTCAGGCTCAGTGTCGCTCAAGGTAACAGCAAGTGCCTTGCTCTTCCCAATGCTTTTGAGGTATGTAGGACACTCATGCTTCATGTGACCGAAGCCTTAACACCTAAAGCACTTAGGTCCTGAGGGAACAGTGTACTGACCACCTTCTTTAGCATCCTTCTTCCCTTTGTCTTGGCCTTTAAATTGAGAAGAACTGGATTTCCTGCGGTCCTTGTCGAAACCCTTTCCATTGGCATTCTTCATGAACTTCTTGAACTGCCTGGTGATGTAGGACTTCATCTTGGAATCTTCATCATCAGAAGATTCATCTGTTTCACTGCTCTTAGCCTTTAGTGCCATACTCTTGCTTTTACCCGACTTGCCTATTCTTGTCAACCCTAACTCGTAGGTCTGCAAGTTTCCAACCAGCTCAGTCAGAGGAATCTTGTCAATATCTTTTAATTCCTCTATTGCCGTAATCTTGGCATGAAATCTCTCAGGCAGAGATCTGAGCACTTTCCTCACAATCTTGGGTTCAAGAATGGTTTCTCCATGATTGAAGGTTGAGTTCACTATGTCCTTTAGTTTGGCATAGAACTCATCGAAAGACTCATCCTCTTCCATCTTTATTTCTTCAAAGCTTGTAGTGAGCCTCTAAAGTTTTGAGTCTTTGACAGCCTTAGTACCCTCATAGATTTTCTGGAGAATGGTCCAAGCCTCCTTGGCAGTTTCAGTGGAGGATATCTTCTTGAACTCCTCATTGATGACAACACTGAACAATGCATTCAAGGCTCTACTGTTGAAGTTTGCCGCCTTAATCTTGGCATCATCCTAGTCGACTGGCGCTTCTATAGGCTTAGTCCAGCCTAACTCCACAGCTTGCCACACTTTCTCATCTAAAGATTGCAAGAAAGCTCTCATGTGTACTTTCCAGTATGCATAATTAGTGCTATCAAATAAAGGAGGTATAATTAAAGACTGTCCTCTATCCATAACAAATAGGGGTCAATGGATCAACACAGTAAAGATTAAACCCTAATCAAAGTGTGCCCGCTCTGATACCACTTGATAGGCCACAAATTGAATGATCCCTTGTGATAGAAATTAATTAATTAATTAGCCAAGTTCTTAATTAATCAATTTATCATGCAAACACGTGGTAGCACAAACAAATCACCAATAAACTAATTTATGCAGCAGAAAATAAATAACACGGTGATTTGTTTACGAATGAGGAAAACCTAACGGCAAAAACCCCACCGGATGATTTTCAGGTCACCACTCTGGAAACTCCACTATTATCACAACAAGTGGTTACAAGTAAAGGAATTCTAGTACCTTACCAATCTACAATTGAACCCTTACCCCAATACCCAATTGGACTTGTTCTGTAGTGACAGTTCCCCTTTCAGATGCACGACTCCCAGTACGTGACTAACCAATTGCGCGGATCCCAATACGTGACTTCAATCACCAACTAAGAAGGTTATTGGTTACAAAGTTTCTCAGTTCATCCACACAATGAAGATCAAGAAGATGCTTGATCACAAAACCCTACGATGCACATACACAACAACTTCTTCAAGAGAAAGAGATGAATTAGGGCAAGAACTTCATCTCCGGTCACAATTTGCTTGAACAGAGTTTGCTCAATGCTTGTGCAACATGTGAACACTTTGACGGCCCTTAAACTAATCCTTTTATATGTCTAGGTTTAGGAGAAAAGAAGGCCCAAAGACATATTCACGGATCCCAAGAAAATTAGATTGAAATTCTGAAAATATTAAACCTCGACAGATAGCAGCTATCAAGCAGCTGTTGAGCACACCAAATGTAGAACGGCTTCCTTAAGCTCGATAGATGCAGCTGTCGACTAGCTGTCGAGCTTTAATGATTTTGCACTTTGAACTTGTTTTCTTGAACAGACTTGAAAACTTCAATACTTGATCTTGAAATAAGGTTTCTTGAAGTATTTAAAACATCCTAAATCTACCCGAATACAAGTAAAGTGCGTTTTGTCAAAGGATACGCCAATTACATAAAATCATGACATATGTTCTTAACAAGTGAAACACATATGTCCTAACAAAATGGAACCCTTCATCAATACCTCAAAGGAGGGACACCAAAGGAGGGACACCAAGGGAGAACTTTCCTATACACTTCTCTATTCTTTCTCCCTCTAATAATTTTCTGAAGCTCTTAATGAAGTTCTAAGCTTCTAAGTTTTTTTAGTTTCCAGATTAGGAACTAAACTCTTCAGCCCTTAGCACATAAATGCCTTCATAAGCCCTCATACCTCCTCTAGCAGAAAATCCTAGCAACTTTGCTAAACACACTATAACACTATTACTCTCTTATACTCATTATCTCACTCTCCATATTCTGAAAATACATATATCTTGCTGTCTATATCTCTAAACATCTCTTTCTTCACTTCTCTTACACAATATCATACACATATATTACACCATTACATGTAACACACCACAACTCTTTTAGCTCCTCTCTCATACTCTCTTACTCTGAAATTCTACTGTTTTGCTACCCATAAACACATCTCAATACTCTTCTACACCTATCTTACTGCTCCTATCTCCAAATACCTAAGCACATATCCATGCTCTTCTCTTACAAAATCTTTCCTCTTGGAAAGCAATCTCTACAACTTCTCTAGCGGTTATAATCTCACATTTTACTATCTTTAACCTCCATATCTCTCATACTTCCATATATCATACATATTACAAATGCTACATTTGACAAAGCATCTATATCTTTTACCATCTCGACACTTCTCAAGATATGCCAACCACTCATACTAAAGCCCTTCTCCTAGAAGGCACCAAGACTTCATATCAAAGCCCTTCTCTTTGAAGGCACAACTACTTCTTACAAAAGCCCTTCTCTTAGAAGGCACATATACTCCATACAAAAGCCATTCTCATGGAAGGCAACTCTAATCATAACTTCACAACAATTAAAAGAGCATTGTCAAAGGGGAAACTCATTTAAGTGCATGATAAAAGGAGAAAGCTTAACTAGCCCCTACACACAGCTGGGCATACTCTCTTTCCCTCCAGTTACACCCATTTTTCCCCTCTCAATCTTGAAGTTATCATGGCAAATTTCCTCTCTACCGTGGGGTCACTCTACTGGGATATTATCAACTCACAGAAGTTGTACAGCTGGGCTGCAAACCATCAAAGATATGTGACTTTGCTTCCTTATCTTTAAATTTACATCATTGAGTATATGATTATTTCACATTTAAATACATATTACTTTATTCCAACCACTATTACAACTATTGACCAAGACTTAAACTCATTTAAATGAATGATAAGAGGAATAAGCTTAACTAGCCTTAACCGCTGGCATTCTACTGGAATCCTATCAGCTCACTAATGCTGCATAGCTGGGCTGCAAACCATTAGAGATGGGTGACTTTGTTTCCATATCTTTAAATTTACATCATTAAGTACATGATTACTTTACTTCTGAATAAATACGATATTTCAACTACTATTACAATTACTAATCAAAGCTATCATATCAAACACATATTAGATATTTATTCGACCATTATTGCGATTCTTAGACTTTGGCTTTAATGATTTTATAGGCTTAAAAAATACGCTGGTAGTCGTTGGACCACATGGCCCAATGTTGAGTTCCGAACGCAACTCCCCAAAAAGAATCCGGGCCTAGTAAGATCATCCCTCCAACAAACCACACATGGCTGGGCATCCGAAAAAGGCCCCCGAACAGACATAAAGTCCTTCTTTGGTAATT